>NC_038042.1:16331172-16631172 GCF_002211085.1 Panicum hallii | reverse complement strand
AGGGTCCATAAGGTTTTTGTTCAATTATTTTGATTTTAGAGCATTTACCGTTAATTAACAATAATTTACTTAACCATAAGAAGAAATATAAGGAAGTATAGGTCTTGTGCATTTCATGCCGCATTGCATTATTTTATTGCTTATCTTTCATTTGAATTTAAATTTTAAATTTAAATTCAAATGCATTCAAATGCATTTCTTTTTCTCCCTCTTTTTCTCTTTGGGCCCGGCCAACTCTCTCTTTCTTTTTCCCCTCTCTCTTTTCTTCCTGCAAGGCCCAGCCCAACCGGTTTTTCTTTCTTCTCTTCTTTCCTCCCCACACGGCCCAGCCCAGCAGCTGCTTGCGCCCTCCTCCCCGGCCCAACGGCCCACCCGTGCGCCTCTCTACTCTACCTTCTCTCTCGCTGACACGCGAGCACTGCCTATCGCGCTCGTCTCCTACCTCGAGCCAGATTCGGGTTTGAACTCGAGTCTGACTGAGGCACGAGCCCCGCCTCTGCCCACGTGATGCCCCGAGCCCGCACGCCAAGGCCACCCTATAAAGCCACCGACCCACGCCCTTGGTCCCGCAAAACCTGCAGCCGCCGCCCCTTGCCTCGTAGCCCTAGCCAGCGTTGCCACCCTCACTGAACCTCGGCCTCTGTTGCTGCCTTGCTACTCCTCTATTGCCGCGAGCCGCCACGGGAGTTTCGGCTTGGGGTAATGGTCCTCGCTAGCCTTTTTTCCCCTTCCCTCTCCCCTTCCCGCCGCTACGCTTGCTCGTCGTTGCCGTCGTGCCGCGCCTCACCGTCATCCGCCTTCCCTGGCCTTCGGCGCCTTGTTCCAAGTCCCTAAACGCATTCCCCTCATCGCTCTCTTTCTCCCAGGCCAAATCCGAGCTGAACTCGTGGCTGGAGTCGCATTTATGCAATTTCCAGACGAGCCCGCCGCCGCTTGCCCTCGCCCCCAGCGTCCAGTGCCGCCGCCCGAGCCGCCAGCGGCTTCCCAGCCATCCGATCCAGATCCAACGGTCTAGATTAGATCTAGACCAGGGGCAAACAACCCGATACCGGTCAACCCTAGGATATTTTGCACTTTAGCCCCTAAGTTCTATCAAAATCAACCCGCAGTCCACGGCAGTTCAAAAGTATTCACGAATAGATCCTTTTTCTTTTGATTATGCCCCTGTCCGTTTCTAAAATAGAACCTGCTGTCCCTAGCCCCTCTATTTTTCAATGTAAACCCTAAATTTAAGGTTTATTTCTATTTTAGGCCTCAGTTTCTTTGTTCAGAGCTCTTCTAGTTTTAGCCATAACTTCTCTATTTTAACTCCATTTTCATCGATTCTCGCGCTCACGCGACCCTTGCGACATATGCATTAGTTTTATAATGTTGTTTTTCTCTATTTCTACTGTTTGGTGTACTATTTCTTATTTATTATAGTTGTTTGTTTGTATGTACTTGTGTGTTACGATAGATGGTACGCAGTTTAAGGGTCCGCAAGAGCAAGGCTGTGAAGACATTCCTGAGCAGCAGCAGTACTTTGACAAAGGCAAGTGGTTCTTGATCATATTCCGGTCCTAATAACTTTCTAAATACACACATTTACTTTATATGCATGCATGTGTCTATAATATGATGGATCCCAAACTAAGGATGTGACTAATTTCTTCTGAACTTCCTTGATTAAATCTGGGTTGTTATATTTATGTTATAGCTATGCTAGTTGCTTTGACTTAGACTTTGGTTGGATAACCTGAAAATCACGCTACACTTGTTTAACTTCATGTTCTTGAATACCTTTATGGTGATAACTAAGATCATTGCATTAATTGGAATATGGAGAACCACCCAGAAAAACAGTGCAACTACAATACTACATGGCTCTGGTCTTGACTTATTAATTAGAAAACCTAGCTTATGATAATCTTACTGAAAGAGCAAGAAGGTTGCATCGTCGGGGTATAGCTCGGTCCTCTTGAGGCATATTGATATATGTGGTCCTTGGCTAAGGCATTTCCTCATTAGGGAAGGTTATGACTGTTTTGGCTTGAAATCTTAGTGGATTGTCATAAGTTAGGGAATCTTTCTAATGGCCTCGTAGTGAATCCCTGCCACTCACCTTGGAAGTGTTTAAGGGCCCTGCAAACCTGGGCATCAAGGGAAACACGAATTATGGATAAAGTGTACAACCTCTGCAGCGTGAAAACTGATATAGCAGTCGTGCTCACAGTTAAGAGCGGCTTGGACACTCACATGATAATTAAACTTAGAGATGATCTAAATTGATGTTCCTTAATTTATTTATGTTGTGGATTACTTACCTCTGATATTTTGTTTAAGGGTTGGTATATACTTACACTTAGTTAATGCTTTCCTAATAAAAGTTGATCAACTAAAAATGCTTATCACAGTCAAACCATGTCAGCTTTTCCTTGATTATAGCCTTACATGTCATATAATTTACTCCACTTGCTGAGTACCAACCATAAGTGTACTCACACTTGCTTTATTAAAAATAATGCTGCACAGAACAAGATAATTGTCCGGTGTTCCCTAAAGATTTTGAAGAATACTAGGCGTATGTCTCCCAGTCATCTGCCTGTAAAGTTGAAATCTGCTGCTAGTTATTGACATTTATTTACTCCCGCTTAAGATTAAGACTTTCGGTCATGTAATAAAGTACTATGATACTCTCTTTTATTATGATATTGTTTCGGGTATACACTTGTATCGTCTATCATATGTGTGGAACTCGATCCTGGCGCACATATGAGATGCATTCGGTTCCTTTCTAAAACCGGGTATGACAGTTTCTGGCCTCCACCTATAGAAAAATGCACAAAACTTATGGTGAGTTACCCTATTGACCTTGGAAAATGAAGATGAAGTGGATTAGTCATTAATAATTGTACCTATCAACCAAAGCTGTGATCGCCGCGGGGTTTATGAAAGGCAACCCGTGGTGAACCTGGTACGATACGATGTCAAGGCTAGCCCTCTGCAGGAGAGGGGTGTACCTATCATCGTACCTCATGTTGTGGAACTTGTCATGGGTTCGAGGACGAAGAAGGGGCAGTTCTTGCAGGGGCAGTTCTTGCAGAAACTAGGTATTCCTGAAACTAGGTGTTCCTGAAACTAGGTCCATGACCATCTGTCTAGTTGTTCCTGAAACTAGTTGTTCCTGAAACTAGGTCCATGACCATCTTGTATCTCGTCCTCTTCCTAGTTCCAAGCTTTTTCCAACGGGCCCTTGGATTCGCAATGTATTTCGGACCCATATACGTTGGCCACTATCCCTCATCTAGGTAAGGCTCAAACCAGGGAGACCATGTAAGTACAAGGCTGTTAACAGTGAACTCCCATGGTATCCTACTCTTGTAGGCATAGTTGTGGTGCCAAGCTGCTACAACATAATGGGAACATGGAAAGTGGTACTGCCGTGTTCTCCCACACGTGCATGAGAAATCAATCAGTATGACAACATAACTCCTTGAAGGCCGCACATCACCATCAGAAGTTGTACCACCCCTTTTCGTGACCTCATACTTTCCAGTCATGTGGTCAAAACATTCAACCTCATGTGTGCAAGCCCTATCCTCTGCCTTAGCAAGATGACGCATAGGTTTAGGGGCCCATAGCCAGTTCTTGCTCTGTAGTGCCATTGCTTATGAGTATCTATCATAGAACCATGCAACTAGCCTGTAGAAGGTGAATGATAATGATAGCATTCACGGGCATGGCCCATATCCCTTTAAGCACACTATTGAATGACTCGACCATATTGCTAGTCTGAAACTCGTACCTATGGCCACCATCATCGTACGCCCTTGACCATTTCTAAGGCTCCCTCATCACACCTCTTAGCCAATGCCTACCTGCATCGTTTGTTGCCGTTTTTAGGTCCTCAAACTTCTCCTGAAAGAACTGCTCCTCAAGCTGGCGAGCAATATCCTCAAATAGAACAAAGTTATCCCTGTTCTCATCTATATCTAGTAAATTCTAGGCCATGTGCTAAGTGCACCAACGGTGGTGCAATGGTGCATATCCTGAAATTTGCTCCTATATCACACTGAGTATACCCTGGTGTCTATCAGATATGACACCAACCTCCCTGCCAGGGCCTACTACATGTATCCGAACTAGCCATAAGAACCATCCCCAGCTAGCTTTGTTCTCCTTCTCCACCAAAGCAAAGGCCAAAGGAACCACTGCGTTGTCCGCATCCACTGCAATGGCTATCAATAGCGTGCCCTCGTACTTCTATTTAGAAAAGTACCATCAATGGATAACACCGGATGACAATGTCTGAAGGCCTCCACACACTAGGGAAAGCACCAGAAAGCATGGAAGAAAATCTGCCTCCCGTCCTTCCATTCATTCAGTTTTGGAATGTACTCATAGTGCATGCTTGGATTAGCTGCTTTGATTGCATTGAACAGTGCAGGTAGCTTTTCATACCCCTCCTTCCAGTCCCCATATATCATCTTCCAAGCCCGTTGCTTTGCCAGCCATGATTTCCCATACTTGATCTTGTAACCAAATATTTTCTTAGCCATATCCATAATTGTCTTCACCTTCAAATTGGGCTAACACTTCAATATCGAGTACAACTTTCTAGCAATGAGGGTAGAGGTCAACTATTGATGCCTCTGCTGTAGATCTATGACAGCACAAGTGTGTGGACCTACAATTTTTTTGATTTTGAAATTTTCTGTGGCCTTCTGTTTCCGAGCACAGACCCTCCAGCTGCAATCGGCCTTCTCGCACACCACTGTGTAGCGCCACTCCACATAGGAGTGCCTAACTGTCAGGGATAGATCCCCTAGGTACTGCAAGGAAGCTACCCGTGAGGAAAAAGAAGTCTGATTCCTACTAGAATTCCACTGTAATCCTATTAGGACTCATACCTTGTAATCCTACTAGGATTCCTACCTTGTAATCCTACTAGGAACCCCGTTCCCTGGGATATATAAAGAAGAGGGCAGGGATACCTAGATAGGTAGAGAACTAACAGAGAACCAACAGAGAACCAACAGAGAGCAGCCAATAGGCAACTCAACTCCCAAGCGCAGGGCTCAATATACAACACCCCAAAATAGGACGTAGGGTATTACGCTACTCTAGCGGCCCGAACCTGTCTAAATTTGTGTCTTGTGTCCTTGCGTTCACCTTCAAGTTCCAAATCCGGCGATCCCTCACCAAATAATCACCTACCTTAGGGTATCCCTAGGTAGGCCAATGGTAAAAGCACCGACAGCTGGCGCCCATCGTGGGGTACGGGTGCGCATCGAAGATCCACCGGCGAACTCGATGGTATCATTCAAGTTCACCAGTGCTGTGCCCCCTCAGGGCACGACATTCATTTTCGGCTCGTGGGTTTGCATCACAGATGGTGTGGGCAATTTTTGTCGATTCATCATCGACATGAAGCCAAAAATGCTCGCGGCGAGTTTTCATAGCGACCTCGACAAGTTTGTCGATAATCTCCACGACTTGTCAACCCATGGCTCCGCTACGAGGACCAAGGAGGAGTCCGTTCTTGACACAACTCCGTCCATCGCTGCAACAACCTTGCTCAGGTTGGACTCTTTCCAATCTGAGGACTTGCGTAGCCGATCGCGACTCGGTCTATGCAATTCGGCCACTAATCATTAGGAGGCCAACGATTCCGAGTCCCTCTCCGCAATGGAAAAGGACTTGGACTATTTACTCCGAATTGTAAAGCCCGAAGCCACCGCATGTCGGGGGGCTGCGGGTTGTCTTGGCGACAACCGTCTGATGATCACCTCCACTCCAGAGGGCCATTTCGTGCATTGGAAGGGCATGAAACTCTCTGATCTACTCGAGGATGAAGACTGACTTGTGGCACACCTTGAGCCCTTGCCTTTTTAGGAGGGTAGGCCATTAGCCACCATGGCAGAGGAGTCGACTGAGCTAGTCGAAGCGAGCTCTAATGAGCTCATATCACGCCAGGTGCTGATCGCGGAGGAGGGCGAGGATGATGGCATCACACCCAATGATGCACTTCACATGATATCCGAAGATGAAGCCACAGCCAACGGCGGCGACGAAAATGACGCCGATCGTGAGGCACGGAGGGATAGGAACAGAGCCCGCGCAGTTCGGCGAAGGAGGGTCAATGAGCGCATGCGATCTATGCACCGTGAGCTAGACGCCGAATTCGCCGCCGTCAGCGAGCGGGGCTTTAGAACTCCCGTGGCCAACATCGCCAGGGTAACCGCTATACTCGAGTGCAGTAACAATCCAAACATGCATCAAACACTTCGCTACGCGCAGAGGGCGTGGATTCAGCTTGATCAACAAAACCCGGCGCCCAGCATGGGGCCGATCGTCGCGATCATTGGGCGAATTTGAAGGACCTCTTCATCAACATCAATCCACTCAAGGTGGCGGATTGTTACTTCGTACATATGCATCAACGGATTGATTCATCGAGTTCGAGATCGGATCCTTCAGCGAACAGCTACATCGACCTTGACTACTCGGCTCGACTTCACCTTGCGCTGCAACGTCGATGCACCACGGCCGCCGACCTCGACGACCCGGTTCAACTTCGGCTTGTGTCGCAATGTCCGCGTGCAGCAGCGATGAGTTCGACTACTTCGACTTCGCGAGGAGGCTCGATGGACCGCCAGCGACTACTTCAACTTCATGAGAAGGCTCGGCGGCCCGCGGGCGGTCACTTCAACTTCGCGAGGATGATCGGCTTCATCAACAAACCTTCGCAGCTCCATCAACGAGCTCTACGGCTTCGTCAACATTCGTCCACGAATCAAGCTAAGTGACTTATACCTTTTCTGACTTGTTCTTCATAAGATCGGCTACCTTTTTGGGTACGCCTCTCGACGGGCATGAAACCCTCGGAGGCTACACCATGATTGACTACCTATCTGTGTACGTCTCTCGACGAGCATTGAAACCCTCCAGAGCTACACTTCGCCGACTACTTATCCGTGTACATCTCTTGATGGGCACGAAACCCTCCAGAGCTACACTTTTGCTGACTACTTATCCGTGTACAACTCTCGATGGGCATTGAAACCCTCCAGAGCTACACTTCGTCGACTACCTTCTGCGCACTGCGCATCCTCTTTGTCGCATGACGACTACTTTTTGCTCGCTATCTCCTCTTAACGGTCGCTAATCTACTCGAGTAGCAAATGCCATAATCCGTGAAACCTCGAGTCTCCAGTCATGACCTAAGCGACCCAACCTGTATGAGCAAAGGCTAAGAGACCTAAGCGACTTGTACATGCTATGGGCGAACGCTAAACTAGGACCGGGTGAACATAAAGGGTTGACTACTCGGGAAATTTAAATGGCCTAAAGAGCTCGACACAGCAATTTTTACACCGAATAAATTTTGGTGTCTTCACATTATTACTGAGTACTACTCGGTATCTTCGCATTATCCTACATAATGTATGCATTGTCTTTTTTCAGATCAAGCTTCGGCAACAACCCTCCAGGCAGCACGGCGTGCCATCACAGTTCCGCTAGTTCCCAGGCTCGGGGGCTGGGCGATGCACACTACTCGATATGGCTCATTTGGCTCTCCTGGCTCGTAAGCTCGGGGGCTGGACGCCGCAAAACTACTCGAAGATGACTCATATGAAGACTGAGAGTGCAGAAGAAACCCTAAGTCACCGCACGGTTAAATAAACTAGCGGGCGGCTCAATTTTGCTGTGCAGAAAGCGAAGAGTTTTTCTCAGGATTTCAGAGTAACACCAATGCCACGATTCTTGGATCCTTTTTCCGAACCTAAGGGTTTTGGATTCAAGGCTTGGGGCCTGCAGGATACATGTCATTGACTACTTATTTTTTGAATGAACTCGAAGGATAAGAAAAGAAGATTCAAGACTAATTTGACCCTCAGCTTGATTCTTCGATTCAACTTAAGGCTTAGGGGCTACTCCATATGGATTGCGATTTTCCATCGCACCCCATACGAAAGAAGACTTGAAGCTATTCGGGGCATGAGCACCACATAGCTTCGATGCAACCAAGGAAGTACTCGAAGAAGACCTTCAAGACAGAGTTTCAGAAGAAGTCAAAGACTACTTCAGAAGTACTCGAAATGCCTGCAGTACTCGGCTATGAAGAGCTCGGGGGCTTGTCAGGGATAGATCCCCTGGGTACCGCAAGGAAGCTACTCGTGAGGAAAAAGAAGTCTGATTATTCCTACTAGGATTCCACTGTAATTCTATTAGGACTCATTCCTTGTAATCCTACTAGGACTCCTACCTTGTAATCCTACTATGAACCCCGTCCCCTAGGATATATAAAGGAGGGCAGGGATACTTAGATAGGCAGAGAACCAACAGAGAACCAAGAGAGAGCAGCCAACAGGCAACTCAACTCCCAAGCGCAGGGCGCAATATACAACACCCCAAAACAGAACGTAGGGTATTACGCTACTCTAGCGGCCCGAACCTGTCTATATTTGTGTCTTGTGTCCTTGCGTTCACCTTCAAGTTCCAGATCCAGCGATCACTCACCAAATAATCACCTACTTAGGGTATCCCTAGGAAGGCCGACTGTAAAAATACGGACACTAACCTTGAATGGTCTTTTACGTTTCACAGAATACTCCTGTAACCACCTTCTCGGTGTAGGCAAGTCCTTGAACAGAAGGCCCTTCTTAATTTCCATGCTATCCCCGGCCTCAGGAGCCTCTAGTAGCTCGCCATCTCTTGCTTCTGCATAAGCACTACGAGAACGACTGAGATCGCTGAATTCATGAACTAGTGGATCACAACCAGGACAAAAAAGTCTGATGAGCTCCATATCTTCTTCGCTCAATGCTACAACTAGGCGGTCATCATCTGAATCAATGGCTCTTGCATTCCATAAGGCTTCTCGTCAGCATCTATCTGAACATCCACACTATTAGAAGCCCGTCCTGTATTGGAAGACGGAGGCACAGGGGGAACGCCAATATTATCTGGAATATCTACTGCATTTAAACAACAATTAAAGATGGCATTGGGATAAAGGAATGGAATCAAGGATGAATAACAAAAGAAAAGGGGGTGTTACTACGACACATACTTCGATGGTTCTGGGTCAAAGGAATCTCCTGAGGGGCCGTACCAACATCCGACAATATGCACCAGCATCAGGACAAATGCCAAACTCACTCGGGCCGGATTGAGCATCACGGACTGCAACCGCATCTTTCTGATCCACCTCATGGTTCGGTAACGGAGGGTCAGCAAGTGGTGGATTCTCCTATTCTTGCGAAAACCCACGAGGGGCTGAATGCACATGATGGGTAGGAGCATTTGACAACTTCCGCACAACCAAATCCAAACATTGATACTCATTCTTCATGACAGTCTTCATATACTTCTCCCATTCAACCACACATGCAATTGGGACAAGCCGTATGAAAATCTAGCCTGATTTACCAAAGTGAACGACCCCTTCAACTGAGATGGCATCCTCATTTGAATTGCATTGAAGCCCATCACAAGCCCTACCAAACACCTCACGAAACAACAGCCGATCATTGAATATTAGAAAGACCCTGTGCATTCCATCAAAAGTAACATTCCAAAACACATCTTCCTCGACACTACCTCCATGATACAAGGTGACTAAATTATCCATCTAGTTCGTATGCACAACACAAAGGTTATGACAGGTATAATATACAAAAATAACTAATAAGATTTCCTAACTATCTAAATTACCTAACTAACTAAATTACCTAACTAAATACCTAAAATTACCTAAAAATACCTAACTGAAGTACCTAAATACATTACCTAACTAAATTACTTAACTAAATACCTAAATTTATCTAAATAAATTACCTAACTAAATACCTACATCTACTATCTACAAGAAATTACTAACTAAATTACCTAACTAAACTAATTAAATAAGTTATCTAAAATTAAAAAGACTAATAAATTACCTAAATTGCTAACTAGAATACCTAACTAAATTAAATAAAACAAATTAAAATAAAACATAACTTACGGAGGCTTGCCGGCTGGGCGGAGAAGGCCGCGCGTCGCTCGCGGCCGTGCCGATGCTCGCGCGGTGCCCAGGCGAAAGAGGCCACGCAGGGCTGCCCACGCCGCCAGTGCTCGTGCGGGGGTGGCCGAAACGGCCGAGTGGTGCCCCAAAGGAGGCCGTGCGGGGGCCGGCCCAGAAGACCCCGCGCGGGGGCACCCGGAGGAGGGCGCGCAAGGGGAGTATGGAGGCCACGCAGCCGGCGAGCTACGGCGGATGGGCCAGCGGCGAGCGGGGAGAGGAAGAACTCGCAAGAGAGAAAGGAAGAGGGCACGGGGAGGGAGATGGGCCATGACGTATAGGATAAAGGCTCGGTGCCATGATCTGTGGCGCCAAGCTCAGTGCCAAGATCTATGGCGCTGAGCTCGGGGCCATGGGTCATGGCGCTAAGCCCTTAGCCACATCAGTGCCAAGTCAGTGGCCATGTCAGCTTGGGGGTTGGGACCTCGGCGCCAGGGCTCACGGCACTGAGACAAGTTACCTCCGCGCCATGGCTCACGGTTCACGACCCCTATGGTCCAAATTTAGGAATACGTTCTCCAGGGGTCCAAATATGAATTTTTTTAGAAAAAGGGCCTATGCAGATGGATGCACTCAAAAGTACGATGGGGGAGCACCTAGGGGCCTACGCAGATGGATGCACTCAAAAGTGGAGGGTGTGTTCGAAGCGCTCTTGCAAACTGAGTGTCCTCTTTTCTCGAGTCGGTCGCTCCATCATTGCATCCGGAGCATCTGGCTTGCGCTTCCGAGTTGAATTTAGGTAGTTTTGAGGGTTGTGATAGTTGTTGGGGTTGTAAGCTTCCACCTCGATGCGTTCTTGTTGCCTGGCGATGACGATGTTGTGGACGTCTCTATCAATGTTGATGACGTTGTGGAGATCCATAGTGGAGAAGTCATAGAGGTTGCCAGGCTGATGTTGGTGCTGTTCTGGTATGCGCTACCTATGCACGGCATGCTTGGTGTTCTTGAGCTTGCGCCACTCCTTTTGGATGTCGTCTTCATCTTCGATCTTCACGGTTTCCACGGTGTCGAGAGCATATACAAATACCTCATGATAGGCGAAGGCCCCCGCTGCATCTGGGTCTGAACTGGGTGTGTTGAAGATGTAGTTAGCGTTGTCAATGTAGTAGTCATCCAATTGAACATGCTTTGATACTTCCTCCCCTGCATCCTGAATTTCCTCGATGAACGCCATGAACATCTCATGATCCAGGGCTGAGTTCTTGGTGGGTTGCTCCACTTCTCCGTCAGAGGGATTGAGGGGCCTGCCTTCCTGGAATGGGAGCTTGTCGAAGTTGGTGTCATATAGAGGTAAGCTAATGTTGAATAGCTCGAGGGATTTCATGCCCTTCTGATGCATGAGCCTGCCCGACTGAGTTGATGCGATCGTTGGGCCTTGGCGGCCGCTTAATAAGGGCGTTGCATCAGAGTCCGAGAACTTATTGAAGAGGGGAGCCTCCCGTTGTATGGTGGTTTCTCCTTTCCTAAGTTGTAGTAGGTAATCCAAGTCCTCCTCCAATTCGGAGAGGGGCTTAGTGCACGTGGCCTCGGACCGAATCGAATTTGGTCCGGGAGGTGATAGCTTGTCGAGTGCGTCGATGAAGTCATGAAGGTCACGATCGAAGATTGCTGTGGATGCTTCCAACTCTTTAGAGGCGGAGTGCTTGAGAGTAGTTTCCGCGAGCTTGATGCATTCGGTGATGTTTTGGCCGACTCGATGGATTGAAGAACAGATGCCGCCGGTGTCGGTGAGAGGGTGATGAGGTGTCGCAGGGCGATTCTACGTCGAGGGACCCGAGTCATCAGAATGTTGGAGCACAATCTTCGCAAGCTTGATGCACCCGACAACGCTGAAGTCTACCCGATCTATTCCGGCAAATAGGTCGGGTTGCTAACCTAGGGATGAGAGATTGCCTTGAGGTGGCTCGTGTAGCTTCTGATTAGATCAAAAAGTTGGATTCCGCCAAAATCGTCGGCGACACCGTTGATGCTTGACAGGATGTTGGAGCAGATGTCTTTGACTCCTACGGTTCGGCAAGGTTGCTGTTGAAACCCCCATGTCCCTTGGCGATGCAGACCCAGAAGCCGAAGGTGAACGATGTGCCCTCGTCGGGCATAGCGCTGGTGAAGTTGAAAGATGCCATTCAGTTCTTCAGTGGATGTTCGATGAACACCCCTACCTGGTGCGCCAGCTATCGGTACTTAACCTCCAAGCCCACCGAGGAATACCCCTGAGGTGGTAGATTGTAGTTGGGGTGTCGCTGAGATCAAGAACTCGAAGGTGCAAGGAACACGAAACTTTAGATAGGTTCGGGCCACAGTATGCGTAATACTCTACGTCCTGTGTGGTGATTTGTATTGGCTTAGATGATGATTGGTGGTTGTGGTTTGGAGGGGTCCCTGCTCGCCCTTATATAGTCTGGGGGACAGGGTTACATGAAAATTCTAGCCAAATACGAGCTTAGAAGTCCTATTCAAGTACTACTCGGGTAGTTTCCTTCTGTTCCGACTATTCCTACTCCTATACGAGTAGTTACAACTGCTGTAGGGCGTGGGCCATGTCCCATCCCTTATCCTAGAAAATGTACGCCATGTGCGCAGTCCCATGGCCCCAGGACTGACACCAGAGTCTTTGACGATCCA
This sequence comes from Panicum hallii, assembly GCF_002211085.1. Taxonomy (NCBI): domain Eukaryota; kingdom Viridiplantae; phylum Streptophyta; class Magnoliopsida; order Poales; family Poaceae; genus Panicum; species Panicum hallii. The sequence goes on along the minus strand of NC_038042.1, from coordinate 16,618,502 downwards.
CCAGAGCCAACTGATCAGCCCAAAGAGAAGCAGCAAATTCACACTCTATCACTTGCATCCTCTCAACCTCTACCACACGTAGAGGAAATCACCGAACCAAACAAGTCCACAGATCATGAGCCACTCATAGAAGATATGCCCATATTCATCCCTAATCTCTTCATAGAAGAAGAGTATATGGAGCTCGACAAAACCATGCCGATAGAGCATAAGTGCATATGCTAAGGATCTGAGGCATTCATTCTAGAAGCCACATCACAAATTAAAGGTCTTTCTATGATTATGAGCAAGGAATGGGCAGAGGAAGTGGAATCCAGTAGTAGAATCATATAGATTTATCATGATTTTAGAACACTCCTCTGCACTATTGGGGACGCTGCGCCACAAGAAGTCTTCTATGATCCAAAGGTTTGGGTCAATGTGATGTCCAATTCATTGGCAGATTGCATAGCACCTGATGAACCCCTAACCTTCTCTTGTAAGCACCTGAAGTGGATAGACGGCCAGATGGTGAGAAGTCAGGAAATTCTACGTGTTACATCCCTGAAGATAGGATGTAACAAAGTATTTCTAGATTTTCACATCTTTGATATCCAGAAGGTGAAGAGTTCATCTTGATAGGGCAGCCAATAGAGCCACGTGTCAACGCCAATAGAGACCGAGCAAGTCCAAAGGTTTAGGTTGGCAAAGAGAGAATCTTGGTCAGTCTAGTGCATTCATACAACACCATTTTAGAAGCTAGATCGGAGCAAGACCTAGTGGAGGAAGCGATGAGCTTCATTTAAGAGGGATCAGCTCAACCCAATATTGAAGAAGATGCCATTCACTTCAACTAGGAAACAAATCCAGATAGCAGTATCAAGCTTGACGTATGCTTTCATCCACAACAGCAGAAGCACGCCAGTTGTTGGCGTTTCTTAGCATCATCACTAGGATCATCATTCCCTAGTAATGGTGCCAGAAACGCCATGTGGTATGTCTTACATCATAGATAAATCTGCAAGCGCATGAGTAATCTCGGGTGTCGTATTTATATTTCGGCAGGGAAGGCAGCGGTTATAGAATAGGTAAGTTGATGATCAAATCTTGGTTGAATATTCAATTGCATAAACATGGGTAAGGTGATATATGATGATGAGGTAGTGTGACACACAAGTTACTCAAGCAAAGGCATTGGCAGGGGAAGGGAAGAAGAAAGCTAGCTACTTGGGACTTATGTACTTCTATCTAGATATACAGCTCATACTATACACTCATACACATAAACATGATTATCCTCAGCTCTAGGTTCGCAAGCACTACTGGGAGAACCGCACATGACTGGCAGACGAGCCGCCAGCCAACTCGGCTACTTTATGGACCTCCTACCGCAACTACCCGAATGGGGAGGGTTGCGCTAGATAGATAGGGCTATCACTACTTAGCGCCTACCTCATCTAACCATGGGATAGAGCCGCATCCAGCAACACTAATTAACCCAGACACCACATCTACGTTAAAGAGCGACACTCTAGTATCCCGCGCGAAGCCCCCACCCTCCTGATGGACAGACATCATACTAGAGCAAATATATGGATACCGGAACTGTTGCTATGGCACTAGTTCTACTCTTCTAATCATGCAAGGTATAAGGTGCAAGTATAAACTAATCATAGCATACATGTCTGACACTGTAGAATATAAACTATGCGAATATATAAATCTAGAAGATAACTCTATTAAAGATATCTGAGAATTACATGGGAGAGGAAGAGCTAAACCCATACGGACTACTCCTAGGCGACCTTGGGAACCTAGAAAAGAGCTACTTCCGCCTAAACTCCACTATCCTATGGACTAAGCAAGAGAGAAACTTGAGAGAGAACAACTTGAGGTGTGCCTTCATTTGGATCCCCTACCCTCATATTTATAGATGTGACCATGGGGTGTTTCGGTAGGAAAATGAGGGGCTATCACGTGGAACCGACATTGGGAACCAATGGGGGAACTCCACGTGGAGGTAAGTCGGTTGTGCCTGAACTGCTTCGGCCAAACAAGTGGTTCGGCCAACCTAGACAGGTCGCCTCTCCTCTTCTCCTTTGGTAGAGTGACTGCCTAGTGGGCCCTTGGATCCATCTTGAATGCACCGGCACTATCCTAAGTCGGTTGCATGCTCTAGTGGGCCCTTTGATCCATGTGAGGTTGAATAGTGCATTCTAATTGGTCGATAATTTTTGCCTTAAATTCAAGGGTGTGTTTTCCCTCCATTTCTGCTCAATTTCCTACATAGCACTACTTTCCAGGGGACATATAGAAATGACATTATTCTGAATAAATATGCATGTAAGAAATGTTAGTTCTCCTAATTTTCTGATCAAATTGAGGGACAAAATTGGTTGGTAACAAGCATCAACACCAGTTGTCAAGAATGATAAGCTGACAGATAGTGAGACTCGGTGGCTCGTTGCAGTCTTGGAGAAGTACTGATCCATCATTGGGTATTCTCTATGAAACTTGAAAGGAATCAGGCCGAACCTATGCACCCATCGCATTCCAATGGAACGGGACCAAAAGCCATTAAGAGAGCATAAACGATGGCTTAATATGCAATGAGGGAAGTAGTTAAGAAAGAGGTTCTAAAACTACTACACGCGGGCATCATCTACCCCGTGCAAGACAGTGAGTGGGTCAGCCCAGTTCAAGTTGTTCCAAAGAAGGGAGGCATGACAGTTGTCCAGAATGAGAGAAATGAGCTCATACCTTAGAGGATAGTTACTAGATGGTGGATGTGTATCGATTATTGGATGCTCAACAAAGCTATCCGGAAAGATCACTTTCATCTTCCCTTCATCGATGAGATGCTTGAATGGTTGGTGAAGCACTCATTCTTCTCCTACCTTGATAGATACTCTGGTTATCATCAAATCCCTGTTCATCCAGATGACCAAAGTAAGACTACCTTCACCTTTCCCTACGGCACGTTCGCCTATTGGTGAATGTCATTTCATCTTTGCAATGCACCTGCATCATTTCAATGGTGTATGATGGTAATATTCTCTGACCTGATTGAGAATATTATGGAAGATTTCATGGACGACTTCTCAGTTTATGGGAAAGACTTCGAAGAATGCCCTGCATCATTTCAATGGTGTACTACGGCGATATTCTCTGACCTGATTGAGAATATTATGGAAGTTTTCATGGATGACTTCTCATTTTATGGGAAACACTTCGAAGAATGCCCTTTGAATTTGGACAAAGTTCTCAAGAGATGACAAGAAACACACTTAGTCCTTAACTGGTAGAATCATCCTTGGACACCGAGTATCAGAAAGAGGGAAAGAAGTGAACCAGGCTGAGATCAAGGTGATCAAATAGTTGCCACCCCAACAAATGTCAATGGAGTTCGAAGTTTTCTCGGGCACGCTGGCTTCTACAGAAGGTTCATCAAGCATTTCTCCCATATAGCCAGTCCTTTGACAAGTCTTCTTGCCAAAGAGACTCCCTTCAACTTCAATGAAGATTGGCTCATAGCCTTTTACACCCTCAAGAAAGCACTTGTCTCTCCACCCGTCATAAAGCCACCTGACTGGAAGCTTCCATTCGAGATCATGTGCAATGCAATTGACTACACCGTCAGTGCAGTGCTGGGTCAATGCAAGGATAAACTACATTATGCAATATCATATGCAAGTAAGACATTGACCGGACCACTCTCAACTATGCAACAACAGAGAAGGAACTTCTAGCAGTGGTATTCGCCATTGACAAGTTCAGATCCTATTTGGTTGGTGCTAAGGTGATAGTATACACGGATCATGCTGCAGTAAAGTACTTCTTGACCAAGAAGGATGCTAAGCCATGACTCATCCATTGAATTCTTATCCTAAAAAGAGTTTGATCTGGAAATCAGAGATAAGAAAGGAGCGGAGAATTGTGTGGCAGATCATCTCTCAAGGATGCAAGTTGAAGGATCGAACTTACTGATTGATGACTACCTAAGAGATGATACTCTTCTGAAGGTCACTACGGCTAGTCCATGGTATGCAAACTTGGTGAATTTCATGGTGACTGGAAAAATACCTCCAAGAGAAGACAAGAAGAAATTGATCCACCTCAGCAGGAGAAGACAAGAAGAAATTGATCCACCTCAGCAGAGATCACCTTTGGGATGACCCTCAAGGTCTGTGCTAATGGTTCACTCCACCGCTGCATCCTGCTATGTGAGACCTGCAAGATTCTTGAGCATTGTCACTCCCCGCCATATGGAGGGCACTATGTAACATTCTGGACCCATGCTAAGGTTTGGCAGAGTGTATTATTCTGGCCAACAATGTATGGAGATGCTAAAGAGTTTGTGGGGGGATGCCCAAGATGTCAAAAATATGGGAATAACAAAGCCCGAGACCCTATGCCATTGAAGAGCAATCTTCAAGTGGAAATCTTCGACGTATGGGGAGTAAACTTCATAGTCCTTTCCCTATGTCAGTGCACCATGAGTACATCTTGGTGGCAGTGGACTACGTGTCCAAATGGGTTGATGTAACACCCTAAGGTAAAATTTCGAGATTTATAATGAATTTAATTGGGCTCCAGTAATTTTCTAAGGATTTATTTTGCCTAGCTTGCATTTATTTATAACTTAATTCACAAAGAATTAAAATTTATTTTAGATTCAACATGTTTGTGCATTCATGCTAGTGCATAAGTTTTATTTGGTTGAGTGCATAGGAGTTGAATTCAAATAGAATCGAGTTGGTTTGAAAAAAAAGAAAAGGGAGGAAACCGGAAAGTAGGTCAGTCATTCCTTCTTTTCTCTCAGTCATTCCTTCTTTTCTCTCGGTCATTCCTTCCTTTCTCGGTCATTCCCATTCTTTTCTCAGTCATTCCTTCTTCCTCAGTCATTCCCCCAGCTCGACCCCACCTGTCGGCCCCTTCTTCCTCCTTCCTCTACTGGCCGCGCAACGACCGCCCGAAATCTCCGGCGAGCCCTCGTGCCAGCCCGCATGCCTAGGTTGCCCCATCGCCCCACAAATAGGATCCCCCAACCCCCTGCGCCCTTACCCCTACCCCGCTGCAGCCACCCCGAACCCTAGCGCCGCCGCCGCTTGCTCTGCCGCGCAAAGCTTCCTGCTTCACCGTGGACCGGCCGCCCTGCTGCGCCCAAGCCCCAGCCAACCCCCACCTGAGCTTCACCTCACCGCCAGGAAGCTTCCCAAGCTCTTCCCTCGTGACCCCGGCCCGTGCACTTGCCTGAATTTGAACGGGACCCGCCGCCGGTGAGAAGCTCCGCCATCTCGATTCCTCGCCGCCGTTAGCCCTACGACCCTCTTAACCCCCGTGGCACCTCTGCAGGAACACCCCGAGCCGACCCGTGGTGATCAGAAGCCGGAGGACCCCCTGCAGCAGCCTTCCCCTCGAGCGCCGCCTGTCCTCGCCGCTCGGCCCTCGCCGCCGACCACCCTGCGCTGTTTCACCGACCAGTTCGGGCCCTCGGTGAGCATCAGCACGTTCCCCTCTCCCTCTTAGGCTAGCTAGCATGAACCGTAGGCCGCACCTGAAGTCGCGACGCCGTCGCCGGCGTGCGACGCCGTGCAGACCCGCCGTCCCCGCGAGCCCAACCAGATCGGACCAGTCCGATCCCGATCGGACCGTCCGAACCCCGCTGTTCAGATCGGACCGTCCGACCGGAATGCGTTCGAACCGTTCGATTTAGATCCAACCGCCCAGATTAGAAGCCGCATACCCCCCTTCAGCCGTTGCAGTTTTGTTAAAGAGCCCCTGCCCTTTTGAGGAATTAACCCGCCGTCCATCTCTAGTTCAAAAGTATTCGCAGACAGGTCCTTTCCTTCCATTTTGACCCCTGAGCTTCCTGGAATTAGTGCCCGCAGTCCATGCCTTGTGTTTTCATGTGTTAGCCCCTGCGTCTAGCCTTTAATTATGTTTAAGCCCCTGGTTTTTGTGCAGAACCCCCTGGAAGTTCTGTTTTTCTCGCAGATAGGTCCCTGAATCTTGTTTTAGCCCTAGATTTCGCGTCTTAGCGCCGTTTTAGGTGTTCTTTATGTCCACGCAATCATTGCAACGTGTAGAATAGTTCTAGCATAGTTTTGTGTGCTCTTTCTATGTAATGTTGTACTGTTTCTTATATTTTGTTCTCATTTGCATGTATGTGTATGTGCTGGACCATGTTTTGGTGTTGCGATTGTGAGTAGACGCGGAGCCTTTGGACCAGTACCAGGAGCCGCCATCTTCTGAGCAGTTTGAGTAGTAGCAGGAGAGTTTCGAGGAAGGCAAGTATAACATGAACCTCCTATCACTTTTTAATGCAATTTCATACTGCATTTTAATTCTGTATGCCTATAAGGATTTCCTAGCCACTTTATATCCTTCCAATATATCCTTTGGGTTGCATTTTGGTTAGCTGTGCTAGGTTGCTGCGCTATAACACACTTAGTCTTATGCAACTTAATTCTGAGAGTGGCCCTCTGTGCTGTGTGCTTGAGTGGCTCACGTCTCCTTAAAAGGTGTTTTGTTTAGAAACTTGGTTTAGGGGGCCAGCACGGTGCTTAGTGCTTGGTTGGCCACTCTCCAGAAGGACCGGTTCATAGAGCGACAACCTGGGACAACAGCGCAACCACAAGACTGGAATGGGATGGTCTTGACTTACTAATTAGGTCGTGTTGGTCCGGCTTGGTCTGTGCTGTGTGCTTGTACCCCCGGAGGTGGGCCCCATCGTCGCTGATCCAGAATCCTTAGCGGTTACACCTTACCAACGTGATCCTTTGTAACAGTCTCGTAGTGTGTTTGCTAGCCATCTCACCTAAGGAAGTGTGATGAACAACTGGCATAGCTCACGACTTGTGGGTAAAGTTGTGCAACCTCTCGAGAGTGTAAAACTGATATATCAGCTGTGCTCACAGTCATGAGCGGCCCAGATCCTCCGTCTGATTAGTGGGGTTATCAACCTTTGATTAGGGAGATTCCCCGGGTGGTGTTGGTTTGGGTGGTTCTCAGTAGTTCTTAATTAATAATGATTAATTTATTATGCAATTGGGTTTATGGTAATTCATCCACTTGTAGTAATTAGCTTTAATAAAATTTTGCCAAGACTAAAAGCTAAAGCAGTTGAGTCAGCCAACCTTAGAGCCTCATAGTTTGTGTTATACTTGTTGAGTACGAGTTTGTACTCACTCTTGCATGTCTACTCTTCTGTTCTCTTGGATATCTTCGACTACTGCTCAGTGCCCGGTAACATGGAGGACTACGTCAGCGGCTTCGACGACTTCTAGGCGTTTGTCTCCCAGTCGATGTCCCTGTGGCGCCCAGCTCTTCATGTACTTCATTTTACGCTTCCGCAACTCTTGAACCGATTCTTGATTCGGTTGTAATAAATAACTCATTTACTATTTATATTAATGTTTTACGTGATATGTGTTATGATATCTTGATGATTTAATTGTATATATGCGTGACTTGATCCTGGCACATATATGATTGCTCGATTTATGTTCTTTATAAATCGGGTGTGACAGGATTGGTATCAGAGCCATATCGACTGTAGGACGAAGCCTAGATAGATCTGGACGAGTATAGGACTTCTTTTCTCTTGCCTTGCTTCCGCAAATCTTGAAAAACCATTTTCTGCTTCTATTCCTTGAGTCCTAAGCCCTTTGGTTTGCTATCTCTCCTGTCTTTTCTGAGAGATAGTTTGAGTTTTTCCATAGATGTTGGCCGGAGTAGTCTAATCTTATAAGCTATAAGTTTAGGTTGTCCCGATGAAAATACGCTAGAACGAGTGTGTTAGTCGAGTAGTGTGATAAACTCGACTAAGTTGTGAATATTGAATGTTTATTATTGTGCAAATGTTTGATTTGGATTTTTGGTTGAGTGCATAGTCTAGCAAGTTAAACTTGTTCATGCAAATCGAACCTAACACAACTTGAACTAAATGATAAAAAAAAGTTTTTGAGTTAGAACGTTGGGGGTAAAACTTATATTCCTTCCTCTCTGTCATATCCTTCCGAAGTTTCATTTCCGCAGCTGCACAATATCTTCCTCTCATAAAATTCATTTGTTGCAATCAGATGGTGAACACCAGATGCACCGGTTCCGGTTCTGACCAGCAGGAGCAGAACAACCAGAGTACTGGTCAGCCGCTACCGATGCCGCCACCACTGACACCGGAGCAGTTCTTCCAGCTCCAGATGCAGATGATGGCGATCCTGAACAACACCGTTAAGGCTCTCCAGCAGATCCACACCCAGCCTCCGCCTCCACCGCCGCCTCAGCCCCGTGATTGGCGTGCGGATTTCCTGAGAGGTCATCCTCCGACCTTCTCTCACGCCACGGACCCACTACAGGCGGACGACTGGCTTCGTTCGGTGGAGCGCCAGCTGGTTGTTGCTCAGTGCGACGACCGGGAGCGAGTCCTTTACGCAGCAGGGCAGCTGCGAGGCTCCGCTCTTGACTGGTGGGAGTCCTACCCGGCTCAGGACCGCGACTCTCTCACTTGGGTCCAGTTCCGTGAACGCTTCAGGAACCACCACATTCCTGAGGGGATTATGAAGATGAAGCAGAAGGAGTTCCGTGCCCTCAAGCAGGTAAATTTGAATGGAATTACCTGCAACCCCTTTGAGCTTCGATCTATTCTTGGTCTCTTTCATAAGCCTGACATATTGAGCGATTTCTATCCTTGCTATCGGTGTTCGTCATTTCAGGGGTCTATGATGGTGACGGAGTACCGTGACCGTTTCCTTCAACTGGCCCGCTATGCCCCTGCTGATGTCGCCCGTGATAGCGATAAGCAGGAGTATTTCAAGGAGGGACTGGATGATCACATCCAGTATGCGCTGCTGAACCACCGCTTCGACAACTTCAACCAGCTGGTTGATGCTGCTCTCAACACCGAGCGCAAGCGCCGGGAGATTGAGGACAAGAAGAGGAAGATGGTTCCCTCCTCGTCGGGCAGCAACACTCGTCCCCGATATCAGCATCCACAATAGCAGCAGCAGAGGCCGCCCCAGCAGTACCAGCAGCCGCAGCAGTTTCCTCCTCGTCCTCAGCAGCAGGCAGGACAGGGTCAGAGGCTTCCAGCGCCTCCGGCTCCACCCGCTCCGAGGCAGGGAGTGGCCACTCCTCCTCCTGGGCAGCAGGCCACTGCACTTTCTCGAGTGTGCTTCCACTGCGGCGAGCCGGGACACTATGCCAACGTCTGTCCTCGGAAGGTACAGGCAGAATAGCATGGGCGTGCAGCACCGCCCAAGGCCCCAGCTCAGGGCAGGGTGAACCACGTGACGGCCGAGTCAGCGGCCGAGCCTCCTAACGTGGTCATTGGTACGTTCATGGTTAATACCCATCCTGCTACAGTGCTTTTTGATACTGGTGCTACGCATTCTTTCATCACCCAGTCTTTTGTTGAGCATCATGGTATTCCTACTAGCACATTAAAGAGGTGCATGTTAGTATCTTCACCTGGAGGGCAGTTGCGGTCTCATGTCTTCTGTCCCAGAGTCAGTGTGGCCATAAGGGGGGTAGATTTCAGTGCAAATCTGATGGTGCTAGACACCAAGGGTATTGATGTTGATCCTCGGGATGGAGACTCTTGCTAAGTGGGGAGTCCGGATAGATTGTGCTCAGAGGACTGTTCTTCTATCAGCACCGGATGGTCAGGAGGTCACTGTTGGAGCTACAGAGCCTTCTGGATTTCTTCAACAGATGGAGGCTAGACCCACGGATGGTATTCTCGTGGTGTCTGAGTTCCCGGATGTCTTTCTGGATGAATTGCCAGGTATGCCGCCTGATCGCGACATTGAGTTTTCTATTGATCTCTTGCCTGGCATAGCTCCTATTGCTAAGCGGCCCTATCGTATGGCTCCCGTTGAGCATGAGGAAGTTAAGAAGACCATCGATGAGTTGCTAGCCAAGGGTTATATTCGCCGTAGTTTCTCTCCTTGGGCTTTTCCTGTATTGCTTGTAGAGAAGAAGGATGGCGCGAAGAGAATGTGCGTCGATTATTGTGATCTGAATGCAGTCACCATCAAGAACAAGCATCCATTGCCGCGTATTGAGGATCTCTTTGATCAGCTTCTGGGCGCTTGTGTGTTCTCGAAGATTGATTTGCGTTCGGGTTATCATCAGCTGAAGATTCGTTCCGAGGATATCCCGAAGACGGCACTCACCTGCAAGTATGGGCTATACGAGTATACGGTCATGTCCTTCGGCTTGACCAATGCTCCGGCTTTCTTCATGCATCTGATGAACAAGGTTTTCATGGATTATCTGGACACCTTTGTGGTGATATTCATTGATGATATCCTGATATATTCCAAGTCAGAAGCAGAGCATGAGAAGCATCTGAGGCTTGTGTTGCAGAGACTCAGAGAGCACAAGCTGTATGCCAAGCTCAGCAAGTGCGAATTCTGGATTGATGAGGTTCCCTTCCTCGGTCATGTCATCTCCAAGGGAGGTATTGCTGTGGACCCCGGAAAGGTGAAGGATGTGCTTGACTGGGTTGTACCGCAGACAGTGAAGGAAGTCCGCTCTTTTCTGGGCTTAGCAGGATATTATCGGAGGTTCATTGAGAGTTTCTCCAAGATTGCAAAGCCTTTGACTTCCTTGCTGGAAAAGGGTGTGGATTTCTCTTGGATTGATGAGCGTCAGAAGGCCTTCGAGGAGCTGAAGAAGAGGTTAACTACGGCGCCAGTCCTTACTCTGCCAGACCAGAGCAAGAGGTTCACGGTGTATTGTGATGCTTCGAGGGATGGTCTTGGTTGCGTTCTGATGCTGGAAGGTAGAGTGATAGCTTATGCCTCGCGGCAGTTGCGCCGGCACGAGCTGAATTATCCCACTCATGATCTGGAGTTAGCCGCAGTCGTGCATGCTCTGAAGATATGGAGGCATTACTTGTTTGGGCAGAGGTGTGATATTTACACCGATCACAAGAGCCTCAAGTATATTTTCACTCAGAGTGAGTTGAACATGCGGCAGAGAAGATGGCTAGAATTGGTCAAAGATTATGACCTGGAGATTCACTATCATCCGGGCAAGGCTAATGTCGTGGCAGATGCTCTGAGCAGGAAGAGCTATGTTAACATGGCCGTGGCTTTTCAGATGCCTCAGGAGTTATGTGAGGAGTTTGAGCAGTTGAGTTTGGGTTTCTTGCATCACACCTCGAGTGCATCATTCGAGGCAGAACCCACGTTAGAGGCAGAGATCAGGCAGCATCAGAAGGAAGATAAGAAGCTGCAGGAGATCCGTGAACTACTCAAGATTGGCAAGGCACCTCATTTCAGAGGGGATGATCAGGGTACCTTGTGGTACAAGGGACGTATCTGTGTGCCAGATGTAGCAGATCTCAGGAAGTTGATTCTGAGTGAGGCTCATGATACAACGTATTCTATTCATCCGGGCAGTACGAAGATGTATTATGATCTTAAGGAACGATTCTGGTGGTATGGAATGAAGCGTTCCGTTGCGGAGTACGTGGCTGTCTGTGACACTTGTCAGCGTGTCAAGGCAGAGCATCAGAGACCAGCAGGGTTATTGCAGCCGTTGAAGATTCCAGAGTGGAAATGGGAGGAGATCACTATGGACTTCATTGTGGGATTGCCTCGTACTCAGAAAGGGTACAACTCTATATGGGTATAGTGGACCGGTTGACGAAGGTTGCTCACTTCATTCCGGTGAACACTACCTACTCTGGCGCTAGACTCGCAGAGTTGTACATCTCCAGAATCGTCTGTCTGCATGGTGTTCCAAAGAAGATCATATCTGACCGAGGATCTCAGTTCACTTCACGGTTCTGGGAGCAGTTGCATGATTCGTTGGATACGAAGCTGTGTTTCAGCACCGCTTATCATCCTCAGACAGATGGGCAGACAGAAAGAACCAACCAAGTGTTGGAGGATATGCTTCGAGCTTGCGCTATTCAGTATGGTACCAGCTGGGATAAATGCCTACCATATGCGGAGTTTTCATACAACAACAGTTATCAGGCCAGTCTGAAGAAGTCCCCTATCGAGGCCCTGTATGGTCGGAAGTGCAGGACTCCATTGTATTGGGATCAGATTGGCGAGAGGCAGGTGTTTGGTCCGGATATTGTTGAAGAGGCAGAACAGCTGGTACAGCAGGTGCGACAGAACCTGAGGATCGCGCAGACTCGTCAGAAGAGCTACGCGGATGTTCATCGTCGAGATTTGACCTTTGCAGTGGGTGATCATGTGTACCTGAAGGTCTCGCCGATGAGAGGAATCCGCAGGTTTAACGTGAGAGGGAAGCTAGCCCCTCGATATATTGGTCCGTTCAAGGTGCTGGAACGGAAGGGTGAGGTGGCGTATCGTTTGGAGTTGCCTCCCAATCTCTCAGGAGTGCACGATGTGTTCCACGTGTCTCAGCTGAAGAAGTGCTTGAGGGTGCCAGAGGAGCAAGCGCCGATAGAAGGGTTAGATGTGCAGGAGGATCTGACCTACATCGAGCATCCGGTGAAGATTCTGGAGACATCTGAGAGAGTTACCCGAAAAAAGAGGGTCAAGATGTGTCGTGTTCAGTGGAGTCACCACACGGAGGATGAGGCTACTTGCGAGCGAGAAGATGAGTTGAGAAAGACATATCCCGATCTCTTTGCTAGCTAGCCTATTCGAATCTCGGGACGAGATTCCTGTAGGGGGGTAGGTTTGTAACACCCTAAGGTAAAATTTCGAGATTTATAATGAATTTAATTGGGCTCCAGTAATTTTCTAAGAATTTATTTTACCTAGCTTGCATTTATTTATAACTTAATTCACAAAGAATTAAAATTTATTTTAGGTTCAACATGTTTGTGCATTCATGCTGGTGCATAAGTTTTATTTGGTTGAGTGCATAGGAGTTGAATTCAAATAGAATTGAGTTGTTTTTTAAAAAAAGAAAAGGGAGGAAACCAAAAAGTAGGTCAGTCATTCCTTCTTTTCTCTCGGTCATTCCTTCCTTTCTCGGTCATTCCCGTTCTTTTCTCAGTCATTCCTTCTTCCTCCGTCATTCCCCCAGCTCGACCCCACCTGTCGGCCCCTTCTTCCTCCTTCCTCTACCGGCCGCGCAACGACCGCCCGAAATCTCCGGCGAGCCCTTGTGCCAGCCCGCATGCCTAGGTTGCCCCATCGCCCCACAAATAGGATCCCCCAACCCCCTGCGCCCTTACCCCTACCCCGCTGCAGCCACCCCGAACCCTAGCGCCGCCGCCGCTTGCTCTGCCGCGCAAAGCTTCCTGCTTCACCGTGGACCGACCGCCCTGCTGCGCCCCAGCCCCAGCCAACCCCCACCTGAGCTTCACCTCACCGCCAGGAAGCTTCCCAAGCTCTTCCCTCGTGACCCCGGCCCGTGCACTTGCCGGAATTTGAACGGGACCCGCCGCCGGTGAGAAGCTCCGCCATCTCGATTCCTCGCCGCCGTTAGCCCTACGACCCTCTTAACCCCCGTGGCACCTCTGCAGGAACACCCCGAGCCGACCCGTGGTGATCAGAAGCCGGAGGACCCCCTGCAGCAGCCTTCCCCTCGAGCGCCGCCTGTCCTCGCCGCTCGGCCCTCGCCGCCGACCACCCTGCGCTGTTTCACCGACCAGTTCGGGCCCTCGGTGAGCATCAGCACGTTCCCCTCTCCCTCTTACGCTAGCTAGCATGAACCATAGGCCGCACCCGAAGTCGCGACGCCGTCGCCGGCGTGCGCCGCCGTGCAGACCCGCCGTCCCCGCGAGCCCAACCAGATCGGACCAGTCCGATCCAGATCGGACCGTCCGAACCCCGCTGTTCAGATCGGACCGTCCGACCGGAATGCGTCCGAACCGTTCGATTTAGATCCAACCGCCCAGATTAGAAGCCGCGTACCCCCCCTTCAGCCGTGGCAGTTTTGTTAAAGAGCCCCTGCCCTTTTGAGGAATTAACCCGCCGTCCATCTCTAGTTCAAAAGTATTCGCAGACAGGTCCTTTCCTTCCATTTTGACCCCTGAGCTTCCTGGAATTAGTGCCCGCAGTCCATGCCTTGTGTTTTCATGTGTTAGCCCCTGCGTCTAGCCTTTAATTACGTTTAAGCCCCTGATTTTTGCGCAGAACCCCCTGGAAGTTCTGTTTTTCTCGCAGATAGGTCCCTGAATCTTGTTTTAGCCCTAGATTTCGCGTCTTAGCTCCGTTTTAGGTGTTCTTTATGTCCACGTGATCGTTACAATGTGTAGAATAGTTCTAGCATAGTTTTGTATGCTCTTTCTATGTAATGTTGTACTGTTTCTTATATTTTGTTCTCATTTGCATGTATGTGTATGTGCTGGACCATGTTTTGGTGTTGCGATTGTGAGTAGACGCGGAGCCTTTGGACCAGTACCAGGAGCCGCCATCTTCTGAGCAGTTTGAGCAGCAGCAGGAGAGTTTCGAGGAAGGCAAGTATAACATGAACCTCCTCTCACTTTTTAATGCAATTTCATACTGCATTTTAATTCTGTATGCCTATAAGGATTTCCTAGCCACTTTATATCCTTCCAATATATCCTTTGAGTTGCATTTTGGTTAGCTGTGCTAGGTTGCTGCGCTATAACACACTTGGTCCTTTTAATTAATTTTGCTAATGGTCTTATGCAACTTAATTCTGAGAGTGGCCCTCTGTGCTGTGTGCTTGAGTGGCTCACGTCTCCTTAAAAGGTGTTTTTGTTAGAAACTTGGTTTAGGGGGCCAGCACGGTGCTTAGTGCTTGGTTGGCCACTCTCCATAAGGACCGGTTCATAGAGCGACAACCTGGGACTACAGCGCAACCACAAGACTGGAGTGGGACGGTCTTGACTTACTAATTAGGTCGTGTTGGTTCGGGAGTAACTTACTTGCGTGGGCAAGAGGGGTGGTAGGCTTCAATGGTCCCTGCTCCTCCAGCTTGGTCTGTGCTGTGTGCTTGTACCCCCGGAGGTGGGCCCCATCGTCGCTGATCCAGAATCCTTAGCGGTTACACCTTACCAACGTGATCCTTTGTAACGGTCTCGTAGTGTGCTTGCTAGCCATCTCACCTAAGGAAGTGTGATGAACAACTGGCATAGCTCACGACTTGTGGGTAAAGTTGTGCAACCTCTCGAGAGTGTAAAACTGATATATCAGCTGTGCTCACAGTCATGAGCGGCCCAGATCCTCCGTCTGATTAGTGGGGTTATCAACCTTTGATTAGGGAGATTCCCCGGGTGGTGTTGGTTTGGGTGGTTCTCAGTAGTTCTTAATTAATAATGATTAATTTATTATGCAATTGGGTTTATGGTAATTCATCCACTTGTAGTAATTAGCTTTAATAAAATTTTGCCAAGACTAAAAGCTAAAGCAGTTGAGTCAGCCAACCTTAGAGCCTCATAGTTTGTGTTATACTTGTTGAGTACGAGTTTGTACTCACTCTTGCATGTCTACTCTTCTGTTCTTTTGGATATCTTCGGCTACTGCTCAGTGCCCGGTAACGTGGAGGACTACGTCAGCGGCTTCGACGACTTCTAGGCGTTTGTCTCCCAGTCGATGTCCCTGTGGCGCCCAGCTCTTCATGTACTTCATTTTACGCTTCCGCAACTCTTGAACCGATTCTTGATTCGGTTGTAATAAATAACTCATTTACGATTTATATTAATGTTTTACGTGATATGTGTTATGATATCTTGATGATTCTGTTGTATATATGCGTGACTTGATCCTGGCGCATATATGATTGCTCGATTTATGTTCTTTATAAATTGGGTGTGACAGTTGAAGCACTTCCCTACATTGCGGCCGACTCAAAGAACTCAAAAGAAGATGTTCCAGGAAATTATATTTCCTCACTTTCGAGTTTCAGGGTCGTGATTAGCGATGGAGGCTCACACTTCACCGACAAGACATTCAGGAAGTGGTTTAGCGAGTTGGGAGTAGATCACCGGATTGCCACTCCATACTAGTGGCCAAGTAGAAACATCGAACAATCAAATCAAAAATATTCTGGAGAAAACAGTTAATGCCATGGGGAAAAGATGGAAGAGCAAGTTACCCGAGGCACTCTGAGCTTATCGGACAGCTTTCAAGATGCCGATAGGAATGACACCGTACCATCTAGTTTATGGAAAAACTTACCATCTACCAGTTGAACTTCAGTTTCAAATCCCACTGGGCAATCAAGAGGTGGAAGATGGATCTCCAATCAGCCGAGGTGAAAAGGCAAATCCAATTGGCTGAATTGGATGAATGGAGGGAGAAGGCCTACCACAGCTCCAAGCTCTACAAGGAGCGGATGAAAAGATGGCACGACAGGCGTATCAAGATCAAACACTTCAAAGCAGGAGATAAGGTACTACTCTTTAACTCTTGCATTCATTTATTTTCTCATGGTAAGCGTAGAAGTAAATAGGATGGGCCTTATCTAGTTCTTAATGCTGCCAATCACAGTGTTATTAGCAAGTCTTCTTGTTGACGAGTCCACTAATCGATGTTAAACCCTCTACCCACATACCTCTCTTCCCCTGGTGGGTCCAGCTGAATTAATTCTAGAACTGGTTGCGCTTACTGTTCCTTGCATTCGATATCCTAGGTAATAAACTCTCCGGTGAAAGCTACATTGGATTAATTCGTATAGGCATTAATTCGTATAGGCTAAGGAGAGCCAACAGTTAATCCCGCATGGTTAATTGGAGAGGATCCTAACGAAATTGAAGGGTGAACTATATGTGCACCACTTGTGAAGTTGGTAAAGGGAGCCTAGCATACCACGTGCTCGCTCCCTCGCCTCGCCAAGCCAGCCAGCCGTGGTGTGGCGTGCTGAACCGAGCCGAGCTGAACCAATATGCGTGGAATCCATAGGTTTTGCAACATTTGAGAATAATGCTAGGCTGTTAATGGTGTAATAAATTAGAGGAATGATGACTACGCGGGGCGGGAATTGAAATACCACCGCAGGGCTCCGACCCGAAATTTATTTCCATGTGTAAATTTGGCACGTAGAATTCAGCCCAACATCAGCCCATGTATGTAGGCAGCATATATATCTTCCTAAAATCCCTAGCCTTCCAATCCCCTCAACCTTGAGCGTGCGGTAGCCTCCAGCCTGCCATACGCATGGCGTGGAGGCCCTGAGGCCGTCCTCATGCTGCCGGCCTCCTTGCATCGCTGCCGGCTTTCCTCACGCCCCTGCCGGCCTTCCCCTTTGCTAGCCGTCCTCGTGCCACCGCCTTTATCCTCCTCTTGAAGTCGCAGTCCATCATGCATCCTCATTGCTTTCCTTCTCACACTGCCGCTGACCTCCTCTTGCTTTCGTTGCCCCTCCGCACGCCTCACCAACTGTCTTTGAGAGTTGAGGTCGTTGCTCTTGCGGAGCCCGCTAGGGATTGGTGATCCATCGGAGCTGGGGCCGGGGGCGGATTTTACCCATTGAGCACAAAGGTGATGGGGCGGGGAATGGAATTCGGGGACCGAAATGGGGACGGGGGCCATATCACTGACCTCGCCCTGCCCTGTTGCCACCTTGAGTTACAAGCAAGGGATGTCTCGGTTCATCTGGCCAGTAACTGAAGATTAATTGCCATTGCCGCTGTTGATGCATGTCCAAGTTCATTGTCCCGCATAGGCTATATAAGAACTTCTCCTCCCCTTTTGTCTCTTGACACAACCCTCCTCTTTTCGCTGTTGCTGTTGTTTCTCTTCATCCCCAATGCAAAGTTCTGCATGTACGGTTACCTGCTTTTGAGGAATTCACATCATCAAGTCTCCACTTCAGCGCCTCTATTCAGCTGCATCGACTAAGGCCAGCTGAGTAGTATGTCTACTCCAGTTGGTAATAGCGCATCCAGCCCCAGCCCCGCTTAAGGGTACATTTTGAACCTTTTGCGGTTCTTTGTATTGTTATATTTAATAGATGTTTAAATTTGGACATTTGCAGATATCATGCTGTCATGATATCACAACAAATATACACAATTTACTTTGTAATATTCGGAATTAAAATGTGCCGTAGTTTTCCTAAATTTCTAACAATTTCGTGTTCCGAAAAACAAGCCTATCGAACACTGACACTCTTGGAACAGAATTCTTGTTATTGAACGAGTTAACAAATCAATGGAAAAATGATTGAACACTGTAAAGATAGGCACTAACCTTTGTATTTCTGGCACAGGGATTTTGTTTGCCCCAGTTATGGGTGGATCACCTGAATAAAACTACCGCTGCATATGATCTCTTGTTTCTTTTGGAAGTAACTTTCGCCCATTCATACTTTGGCTGGTGATCAATTGATGATCGGGCATTGATGAATCCTTTCTCATTAAACAGATGAAAGAAGACCTTGAATTCTGAGCATGAGAAACTCCTTAGCTCGTAGATCATAAAGCCAACATGCTTGGAAGAAACCCAATATTTGAATAAACGATCCTCCAATTTAGATATGCAAAGGCCTAAAGCCCGTGCTCCAAGAACAGATTGGAAAAGAAGTCCGGCATTCTCAGCAGAGAGACGAAAACGACAGCGATCCAGAAAAAGAAAACGAGGCAGCAACTCGGGTGTTTACCCGGTAAGAGGGAGGCAACAGGGGCCTTCATGAGAGATCTGATCACCTGTTCGAGAAGGAAGATCCCGGAGAGTGATCTTACACTGAGGGATCCATGGAGTGATCATGGCTGGAAGGGTTTGAAACCAAGGCTTGGGGTGGAGATCAAATGTCGGAAATTCTTTGGGCATCAGGCTGACCGGTTCCATGCTGATCTCACAGAAGTATTTGCTATAGATATATACAAATACAGTAACACACTCATTCGGTCTTCCATATGCAGCGGTACATACGCTGTTACGGGTCAACCAGCCGAATCTAATTTTCCTGAAACGGACCCTTGTGTGTGAGAGAGATCGAGAAGGAAAAAGTTCGATGTGCTCATGAGTGTGAGAGTTAGATACAGATAGAGATGTAGGTGGAGGTGGGGCCCGACCGACGTATCCACACGTCCGGCCACGCGAGGCCCGGGAGCCGGGCCGCCTCCTCTATTTAAGCTAGCCTCATTCACTCGCTCGTCACTCACCAAGAACCCAGAGAGCTTCAGCGCTCAGCTCATTTGTTCAACCCCCTCTCCTGCTTTGTATCCAACCTCTACGCCCTTCCGTCGTCACGCCCATACTTCTCTATCCTCTAAAAGCTAGCTCGCTAGCTAACTACTCTTTCTAGACTTGAGCACCGCCTTCTTGAAGGCAGCGATCATGGTCTCCCCGGACACCATCCGCACTGCCATCGGCGTCATCGGTGAGTACACCGGCCCTGTCGGTGGCGCCGGCGCCGCCGAGCGGCCCCTACCTGCATGTGAATATATACGCAAAGAGAACGATATAAATGACACAGATGATGCACCGAGCACCTACTGCAACTGATGTGGTAGATGGCACTAACCGGTCATGTGGGGTGTCGGGCGGTTTTCTTACTCCGATCCTTTCATCCTTGCTGCACACCCACGGCCTCTTTAATCTTTTTTCCAATCTTTTCATACATGTTTGTCAAATGTATACTTGAAAGCATGTTTCCCCACATTTCCAGAAGCCCTAATCATTTTCCTTCCCATGCTTGTTCATAATTCGCTCCAAACAAAATTGGAGTTGTTTCTGCCATGTGTGGAAGAAGGTTATATATTCACTTCTGGATTTCTTTTCTGTGCATCTTGCAGGCAATGGAACTGCCCTGGTGCTCTTTCTGTCCCCAGTGTAAGAATTCATTCCTTCCTTTCATTTCCTCTATGTAAAATAAATTAATAATAGTGGCATTAAAATCATCCTGAAATATGGATAACAATAATCATTTTATTCGAAATCATTAACTGATGAACCGATTACAGAAATACGAATACTCATTATAGTCTTAATACGCATGTACATTCGTATACAATATATACGTATTTATACATACAAATAAATGTACGTGCAAAACGTACAGGCCGACGTTTATCCGCATCTGGAAGAAGGGGTCCGTGGAGCAGTACTCGCCGGTGCCGTACGTGGCGACCCTGCTCAACTGCATGATGTGGGTGCTGTACGGCCTGCCGATGGTGCACCCCCACAGCATGCTCGTCATCACCATCAACGGCACCGGCATGGCCATCGAGCTCACCTACGTCACGCTCTTCCTCCTCTACTCCACGGGGGCCGCCCGCCGCAAGGTCTTCCTCCTCCTCGCCGCCGAGGTCGCCTTCGTCTGCGCTGTCGCGGCGCTGGTGCTCAGCCTGGCGCACACGCACGAGCGGAGGTCCATGGTCGTCGGCATCCTCTGCGTCCTCTTCGGCACCGGCATGTACGCGGCGCCGCTCTCCGTCATGGTACGTAATCCAAGTGTGGTAATTAGTTAATACTAGTATATTGGTAGAGTAGCTGCATGTGACTAGCTGGTGAGATTTGGCGTGGCTGTCGGCATCACACAAAATCTAATACTTTTCCTTTTCTTTTTAAATGTCGAGTGATCACTACGGTTGGGATGGGAATAAGCATATGAAAGAGAAGAGTAGATTATTTTACCTTTCGGTCGACCTACTTTGTTGGCGAATAAAATATACGTGCACACGCATGCTTGATCCTGTTGTTTCTTCAATTATATGCATGTTTGAACAGATCATGATCATATATTGCACCTACAAGGTGATTCTGTTCCTTTTCATGCGAATCTTTCTCCTTTCATTTGATGTAACTGTGCCCAATGTTAAAGTTTTGTGTTGCATGAATCAGAAAATGGTGATCCAGACGAAGAGTGTGGAGTACATGCCCCTGTTCCTGTCCCTGGCCTCTCTCGTGAACGGTATCTGCTGGACTGCATACGCCCTCATCCGCTTCGACCTCTACATCACCGTAAGTTACGACTAATCATTCGTTCTTAATTATTTCCAACTTCGTACTCCCCTTTGAGGTCGATGGTACGATACCACGCATGGACGCATGGTGAACATACTTCAATTCAATTTGGTCACCGACCGTGAGCACTACGCCTACATGCATGCGCGGACGCACGATGAGGCCGTCCAGGCCGAATTGATGGAACAAACCAAGTGCTTTCGCTTTAGGGGGCACCAAATCTGGCATGGGGTCCCTATCGTCGGTATTCGCCATTGCTTATCGGGCCAAGCTCAAGTTCGTCACAAGATAAGGACGGTTACATGGTAGTAGCAATTCCGCTGTGTGAATGGACCGTGGCAACGGAACGGCCTAGCTACCTGCAGTGCATGCATGTCCTGATCAGAATGACCGAGAACACTAGCTAGCTTCTCCGGTCCACCTACCAGCTGTACGAGTAATCCTTTAGCTTGCAAAGAGTTAATATTAGTTGTTTTAGGATTAATAGATTTTGCTATACATCTAGATATAATATAAGATGCATAGCAAAATCTATAAATCTAGAAAATCTAAAATAACTAATAATTTGATGGAGGGAGTAGATTTGATATCTGCCTAACCTCGCGGTATTTGGACTTGCAGAGTTTGCCCAATTAATCACTAACAACAATATAGCTAAATAGAAGAAGAATCTCCTTTGCGTACTGAATTGTTGGCTCTTTGTTCATCGCAGATCCCCAACGGGCTGGGGGTGCTGTTCGCCGTGGCGCAGGTGGTCCTGTACGCCATCTACTACAAGTCCACTCAGGAGATCATGGAAGCCCGAAAGCGCAAGGCGGACCAGGTCGCCATGACCGAGATCGTCGTCGACGGTAAAGAAAACAGCCACGCCGGCGCCGGCCACTACTGATGGATGGCGATACCAAACTACCAAGTCATTGTAGCTCGGCGTTATTGCAACGTGTTATTGCCGAGTGGGTTGAAGCGTGATATGTTGTTGCGTAATGAATCGAGCAGCTTTGTTAGGTGGGGGAATTTTAGCTGATTCCACCTTTGATGCGAGTAAGTCGGGTGGCGTTTCTTCAACTAGGAGGGGGAAATGTGGCCTTTTTCTGTTGAATGGATTCAAACAAATCGGCATGCAACACCATTGAAAGAGAAGCATTCATATGTATTGCACACTCGTTAGTGGTCGTTAGTCCTAGGTGTCTTTCAGCCGGTACTAACGCGCACATTTAAGTACCGGACCGGAACAACAGTACCCCGGAAAGCCATTTAGTACCGCCACAGATGCCGGGGGGTAGCGGCTAGATTCCCTCGGCGGTAACTTAGTACCGGCTAGTGGCTTTAACATGTATTAAATGGAGCCGAGGATATTTAGTACCGGCTCGTGGCTTTAGCCAGTACTAAGTAGAGAGATCTAGTACCGGCTGGAGCTACGAGCCGGTATTAATGTGTTTTCTATATATCAGCACCTTCTTCCTCCCCGAGCCCAAGCCAACCATTTGACCGAGCTCGGGCTTCTTCTTCTCCATGGTGTTTTAAAAAGGAGGTGCTATCCATTTTTCTCAAGATTTGTCGAGATTTCACTCATCCACATGCTCAAAAGGTTAGTAACTCCATCCTCTCTTCTTCGATGGTCTTTATGCTTCATTTCATGCTTTATAGTTAGAGAAATTTGTGATTTTTAGAAAGAGTGAGAATGAGCACAATTTTTTATTTATACATTCATTTGAGATATATAGAAGTGATAACTTGAATTTGATAGAAGGTTTATTGGATAGTTTGCATGTGGCAAATTTAGGGTGATTTTTTTAATTATTTTCAAGTGACATGTGTATATATCATTATGCTAACAATATTATCCAAGTGGTTTTATTTGCCACGTGTATTTCCAAGTGTGCCATTATTGTTGATTCTTAATTCTGTTTAATATGTAGAAATGGTTTTGCAACTACATCCATGACTTTTATGATGATGCTAATATTTTATTATAAAATTTCATCCTTTATTATGTTAATATTTTAGTGTGAAATTTGAAAAATAATATAGATAGTATAGAATATGATGCTAGAAATAAAATTTGGTCCTTCATAATACTGATTCTGCTGCTGCAGGGAGTGGGGCCGGTGGGGATGATTGTGGTTCATTTCGAGGGAAGAGCTTCATAAGAAGTCAAAGAAACCGGGAGCTTTTAAGAGAGCAATGCTCCGTTATTTGGAAAAAGAACATGAAGAATATGTTGCAAGAGGCGAGGAACCTCCTTTTGATCTTGAGGATCTGTTGCGGTGTTACGCTCCAGCACCACCAAATCCGGAGGGTCCAACTCTACCATTTTCTTCTCCGCCAACAAAAAATCCGTCAGAGCATTGTGCTTTCCCACCAAAGGATGGTTGAAGATTTTTGTGTTGTTGCATGGATTTTTAAGTTGCATGTTGGTTGTTGGGATATTTATGTTTGTCTGGATGGAATTTATGTTGTGTTGATAAATTGCGTTGGATATTGAGAATACGAGAATATTCTAAAGAATGCATTTATTTAGAGTAGAGTTTTGTCCTTTGTAATAGTAATATCATTTCATCATATTAAGGAACATGTGCATCTTTGATTATAGTTCCTTATTAAAAAATTATGAAGCTCATCCAAAGTGTTCCTCTATGGAAAAATATGATTGCAAATGGACCGACAATGGACGTACGGCGACCGGTGCACCATGGTATGGATTAAGAGCCTAAAGTCTTTTCTCAATGCGGCTGAGGCCCACAGGTCATCGAGAGGTTTCATGTGCTGTCCATACTGCATTTGCAGAAATAACAAGAAATTCTTTAGAAGAAGCACTCTACACATCCACCTTATTGAAAGGGGTTTCATGCATAACAATACTCTTTGGACCAAGCATGATGAACCTTGAGTTCTAATGGAAGACGATGAAGAAGATGGTGATGATAACAACATTCCAGACTTGGCTCACTTATATGAAGCGGGTGCCTTGATGATGAACCAATGGAGGAGGTTGAAGAAAATGTCGCAGAAGAGCAACCACATGATGAACTAGGTCAGGTGTTGCTAGATGCACAGAAAGATAGTAAAACTATGAAGGAGTCAAAGAAGTTTGAGAAGATGTTGGAGGATCATAAAAATTTGTTGTATCTAGATTGCAAACAGGGGCACAAAAGTTGGATAGCACACTGGAATTGTTGCAGTGGAAGGCAGCAAATGGTGTTACCGATAAGGGACTTGAGGAGCTACTGGGAATCATGAATCGTAAAGAACCTGCTTCCCGAGGGTAACGAACTGCCCTCAACAAAAAATGAAGCAAAAAAGGTTTTGCCCTCTTGGATTGGAAGTACAGAAGATTCATGCATGTCCTAATGACTCTAACCTTTATCACTGTAACATTCAGATAATTAGAGATATAGACAATAGGTAATAGTGTGATATCCGTATGCATGTTATGGTGTATCTTAGTTGTAAAGAGAGAGAGCTAGGGGTATAATTGTAATTATTGAATTGAACAGGTACTTGTGTGCAATTTGGTAAAAATGCTATTAATTGTTAAATTCAAATGACCATAGAGATGAAAGATACAAATGTTAAGTTAAAACCTAAGAGAAATAGACTTTGTATGAAACTAAGGACCTATGTGTAATTAACACAAAGGTATAAGGGTTTACATGTGAAAAGATTGAAGTGTAAAAGTAAAATTCAGATTTACCTAAGGGTTAATGTGTAAAACTACAAGTAATCATGACAAACCAGAAAAATTGTAAACATGTCCAAAATTTGATCAAATTTAGGAGGGAAAAGACAAAGTTAATTTAAATTCCATCCTTGTTTCAAAATGCAATTTAAAAAGTTGTAAACTTTGAGTTTCTGAACCTAAGCCCTAAAACAATATTGTAGAGTTTGAAAAACTCTACAACTTTCATGTTGAGCATTTTCTCATTTGACCTTTGTAGCAGTGAAAAATTTTAGTTTACAGAAAGGTCCCTGAAATTTTTGGGAATTGCAAACAAGTCCCCCTGACACCTCCCTGCTTCGTCTTTCTCTGGCACCACCGCTTCCCCTCTGCTCTGCTCCTGCCGCTGCCGCTCGCCGCCGATGCCGCACCCCGAGCTCCACCTCCAGCTTCTGCACGTGCCCACGTGTCGCCCCTTGCTTTCCCCTCCGCTGTTCCCCTTCCTTCCTGGCCTCGCGCGCGCGCGCCACGACTACCCTGAGCCTCCGCCGGCCGCCACCTCCTCGTCGCCGTGGATAGCCCACCGCCGAAGCCTTAACTCTCAGTTTCTCGAGTACAACAGCATCACACTAGTCTCTACATCCTATTCCTTCAATTCCAGAGCCAAATTGCGAGCCACCAACCCACATTTCGTCGCCGTCGTCTCCTCTTGCTCCGGCCGCGCACGGCACGCCTGTGGGCAGCCCACACCAGAACCTCTCCGCCCCAATCCCTCCTCGTCCAAGCTTCCCCGTGCCTTGTTGGTACTCGCCAAGCCCTCAGAGCTCCTCAATTCCGGTCGGAACCCAGTTTCCGACGGAGCGCCACCGCCGCCGCCTCGGCCTCACCGTGGAGCTCCCTCTTCCGGCCTTCCCTAGCCCAAATTGATCCCGGTTCGAGCTTTCTTACAACCCCAGGAAGCTTCCCGTCCACTCCATCGCCATCCAAGGGCACTGGAGTACTGCCCCCACCGCTCCACCTCGCCACCGGCCGTAAGCCTCCGTCGCACCATCACTCCAAGCCGTCTCTCCCCGATTCCGAGCTAGCACAGGTGCGCAAGGGGCCCTAGATGCTTCTCCGCCCCTCTGTCCTCACCGCCGGCGCTCGCCATCGCCGGAGCAAGCCGGTCAACATCGTGCCTCTGCCTTGACCGGGGGAAGGACTGCGGGTTAGAAGAAATAGAAGTCTAGGGGGTTTTGTGCAAAGGAGTAGACTCAGGGAAATAGTAACCGAAGGACCTCTTGTGTAATTTGTGCTGCCAACTTAGAAATGCTATATCTATTCGGGGAAAAATCATAAAAATACAAACTAAATTTTGCTTAAGGGATAAAATGCAATTTCTGAATATTTGATGATCTAATTTAAATGTTAAGTTTGGGTACTTGTAGGCTTAAGAAATGCATAGTAATTCATAAAAAAATGATAAAATGGTGAAACCAGTTGTGTTAGTTTTCTTTTAACATGTAGGATTTAAGAAAAATAATTATCCTGGTAATTAAGTATTATTTCTTTAATGTACAAGTTTAATTTGAAATAATGTGTAGTTTATTTTGCATAATTAATATCTATACATTTAAATGTTCCAAAAATCATGGAAATATTTTAGGGTACTATTCTTTAATAGTATAATCTGTTATTAGATTTACAATCAAGGATTAGGTATCAAACAAATTAGACATAATATAACTAGGAGTAACTTAAGGTTCATGTAAGTAATTAATATAATAAATAAGTCAAGTTATTTAATATAATTATTAGAAACACACCCAACCTGTTGCCCCATGTCACTAGTTAGACACTTAGTAGGGTTAACTTAGCTATTTAATGTATTTAGATAAAATAATTAATACTCGATAAATGACTGCCCAGTGCAAGGTAGTTAGGTTAATTGTCGAAATGAAATGTTCTTTTGTTTGGATTGCAACTTTATTGTGAATTAACATAAAAGTATATGCATTCCATAACTTGTAACTTTGCATCTCATATAGACTCGACCGCTCTCGCTGACGGTAACTACGAGCTTATCCCGGAACCAGAAGGAGATTGTTCTGAAGACCCCGGGAACCTCGTCGCGGAATTCTCTGAAGCCCCGAACCAAGGTCCGGAAGATATTAATTTGACTAACCCCAACCCCACCAGCGAAGGCAAGCCCCGGACATAACCCCTACTTTAATTACACTGCAAACTATACTATTTATCTATATCTTTATGCATTAAGTTCTTAGGAGTTGTTTGAAAACCTTAGTTGCATAATTCCAGGAACCGATGTATTGAACACTAGAACTGAGTCCGAATAGCTGCTCTGCTAATAGGACCGGTAGAAGTCGAGTGATTTTCTGTCACTCACGCGACATAGGAATTGTAATGTTTACAATCCTGTTATCACTATAAGGATGACGGTCGGTAATTTTAGGGAGTATCATGTTTGAGATGATACCCCATCTGTGTTGATGAAATGGATAAGGCCGCAGTGTGTGGTAGCGGTGGTTAAGCGTTTGAAAGTACTAGCCACATGCCGTGAAATATGGTAAGCGGTAAGCCTAGTAACCAATCGGCCCGAGGAGTGGACATACCCCCCACCACATGTATTTGCTTCTTTTGGTTACTTTGTTCGACGTGTAGGAATACGTGTTGCTGGGCAACCAGGAGTACGGGTTTTTTGGTCGCGCTACAGACGTACGTCCTGCACTTTGGTAGTGCGTATGATCCTGCAGTCGCTTGTGGTGGCCCTGATCCACGAGTCGGAATGAAAGGCAAACGGTTGCTTCGGAACGACCCTTTGGTGTTCCAAGCGTGTGTGTTAGGTTTACCCTTGCAAGGTTTTTGAATTCGATTCAGGAATCGTCCACTTCTCACGATGGTTGAGACTGCTTGATCCCTTTACCACATAGAGTAACAAGAGCAATTTTGTGACTATCAAAGATGATGTTTGATTAAAGATTCTACCATGTGTGAGTAATTATAGGTGCTTACCTAGAATGGTTAATCAACTAGAATCTGAAAGCTAAAAGTTGGAAATAAGGATATACTCTTTGTTGCTTTTCAGCTGAAAACTCTACCCAAAACCTGAAAAGCCTGCATAAGTCTAGATACATGGCTAAGTATACCATGATCGGGTAAGTCTTGCTGAGTATTAGTATACTCAGCCTTGCTTTTGTTGATTTACTTCAGGTAATCTCCCTGATGAGCCAGCTTTCATTACACCATGGCCCTACCCCTTGCCTGATGGTTGGTCCGTGGAGTGGGATCCGTCCCCGGCCAACACCGATTCCGCCGAGTGATATCATGTCAGGGCTAGCATGATATCTGTAATAACGACGTGTACAATATTTACGCTTTTAAACTCCGCTGCTTTGACTTAAAACTAAAACCCGTTTTGTAATAATCTCCCTTCAATGGGAACTGATGATGCTTTGTAATATAACTGCCTGTGATGTAAAGCGTAATGGCTTTTATATCTCTGGACTCGCCTTCGTGTGAGGTACCTTGTTGGATCCTGCGTTCGGTGGTTTATCGAGACGTTACCCGACAGGCCAATAGGGTTATACCGTTTAAAGCACGATGTAGCCCTCCAGAGAGGACTCGCGTACTTGAGCCGGTGTAATTCAGGTTGGTTCTGCCACAGCTGGTATCAGAGCTAACAAGTGTACCCTGGAGATATAATTAGCCCTAAAAGTAATTTATAGTATAAAATTTGATTAATCAAGTATTTGCGAACTACGTTGGGTTCGTTAAGGTTTATGTATAGTACGTAAAGCCCTAGGGTAATGTTATAAGGGAATTAGAGGTGGCTGTACTATATATATATAAATCTAACCTCCAGCATTACTTTTTGTCAAAACTTAAATTCATGCACAACCCAACCTTACTTTCTGTAACGACATCTTCGATCGTGAGGTAAGAAGGTAAGGATCCTCAGCCAACTGAGGGAGTTTGGCCTTTCTGTCGGTGATGCGAACCGAACGCTGTTTCTCAAGCAGTGGCTTACTTGAGATGCTGCCAATGTACCAACTTTGGTTGACTACATTGGGAGTAGATGGTTCGGCGCAGGGTATGGCGATCGCTGTTCATACCCCCGCATTTTGCGGTACCCCCGTGAATACGTTGTTTCGACAACGTATGTTAACGTTGTCTGTACGGCGGTAATAGTACAGATGCTGTTTCTATAGTGAGCAGTAATGAATCGGGACGCTTTCATGACATGCTGGCATGAAAGGTTCATTGGATATATATATGTGTATTGTGGTTTTCTGCAGGTACACTAACCACGATTACGAAACTAGGACGGATAGAACTTATCGACTAGTTAATAGAGAGAGACGTATTTATATTGTGCCACCGTAACTAACCACGTAAGACCAAGATTACTTGGCAGTTATTTTTGTTTGTGAGATCGAATAGTGCATGCATGCATAATACATTAATCAACAAAAGGTATCTTTAATTCTGTTGCTTTAAGAAATAGGTAACCTGTTGGTATTTCTTAGTTTGGGGTAAATAGCAATCTTTAGCTCTTAAGTATCCATCTGATTTCCAGCCTTTGCTATTATCAGAATTAGCTATCCAAATCCATTTACCTTGAGAGCTTTCCGCAGGGTAAATATATCTTACCATTTGCAATGTTGTCGCAGATGGCTGCTCCTTCCAATGCCTTTTGGGATCAGGAAGGGCACTTCCACACCAATGCTTTACATTGGGAAGGGTTTCCTCGTCTCTTATGGGAATCCTTAAGTCTGTTCCACTAAACAAAGCCTCCTCAATACGATGGGGTAGAATATCGTGAAGAAGGAGTTCCTCGATGCCGGGTTCAGATGATAATTCCTCAACACCCTTTCCGCTCCTCATGGCATCCCATAGAAGTGGAAGTGGTTGGATATTGTTTGGTTGATACCCTTGAAACTGCTGCCTTGGAAGCTATCAAACTTTTCTGCAATCAGCATCCGACTGAAGTTGCCGCATATCCTATTGGTTTATTTCCTACCATAGATCCTGATAATTCGGAATGGAATTTTCGGACAGAGCATCTTGGTCATATGCTAGGAGATCTGGCTGAAGAAACCGTCCGTATCATTACCAGGTTCATGGATGTGCAACATCATTACCAGATTCTACTGCGTCACGGTATGAGTCAGTTAACTGGCGTGGCTCAAAGCCACTATCGGAATGCTGACCGTCAAGTGACCCAAATAGTGGAATTGCAAGCTTTGGTGACTCAAAAAGATGAAATCATTGCAGCAAGAGATGAGACAATCCTCCATCATGAAGATCAGATCAATGAGAGTGGTCATATTATCACTCAGCGTGACACTGTTATTGAGTTCCTACAGGCATAAATTCATGATCTGATACTTGTGGCTGATGATGCCCAGGCTCACATTGAGGAACTGCAGCAGCAACCGATACTTCCCGCTATACCCATAATGCCTGAAGAAGAAGAAGAAGACCCAGAAGAGATTGAGGGTATTTCAAAGATTGACTCTGAGCATGGGGATCCTGTTCTTAGCCCCTATCACTCTCCTTCTGGCAGTCAGTCGTCTATAGGCAACTTTGACGATTTCTAGTGTCGTAAATCGTCGACTAGCTAGGTGTAACCTATGGGTGTGTAATAACCTAGGTAGTGTGTAACTTAGCTAGATCTCATGCCATCTGATGTAACATAGATTGCCTGCGTAGGGATCTTTCGGATGTGTGAGGTGGAGAACGATCAGGATCAGTGATGTAATATAAGTTTCCTGTTTCATCATCTTGTTCATTATCCTTATGATTCTGAAATGAGATGATTGAATGGAGTGTGTACATTGTTTATCTAAGTCGTATATCTTCTGAAATTGGGAGTAAGGCTATATGGTTAATGATGGACATCTCCTTTGTTTCAGATGGTTGGAGCCACGCGCGGAACCCCGGAAGGTTTCCGGGCAGATCAGGCTAGCGGTTCTCAACAACCGCCACCACCACCTCCTAACCTTGCTGAGGTTATGGCTCAGCAAACTGAACTTTTTAACTTGCTGGTACAAGCACAGCAGAACCAGCAACGTCAACAGTTTCGAGGAGGTCGTGATGACCACAATCCTCCCGTGGCTAGTTATCAGGATTTCATCAGTACCCAACCTCCATTCTTCAGTAAAGCTGAAGAACCCTTGGATGCTGATGCTTGGCTCCATATTATTGAATCGAAGTTCGCTCTATTGACAATACCTTGTGCGGACTCAAGCAAAGCTTCCTTTGCCGCCCAGCAACTCCGTGGTGCTGCTCGGATATGGTGGGATAATTTCTACGCCATGCAACCTGCAGGGCACGTTATCACCTGGGATGAATTTCGGGCAGCCTTTAGAGCACACTATATTCCTGAGGGATTGCTGGAGCGAAAGCTGAATGAATTCTTGGCACTTAACCAAGGCACCAGTACAGTCCTGCAGTATGCACAGAACTTCAATCATCTGTGTCAATATGCAGGATATCATGCAGATAATGACGCCAAGAAACAAGATCGTTTCCGTCGAGGCCTTAATACCAAGCTCAAGGAACGCCTGAATCTTGTGAGGGCAAATACTTTCAGCGAGCTGGTTAATATGGCCTTAACTCAAGAAGATTGCATCATAGCACATTATGCTGAGAAAAAGAGAAAGAACCCTACTGGACCCTCGAGTGCTCAATCACCGAGGTATCGGGTTGTTCCCAATACACCGTTCAGAGCACCGCAGCGGAATGCCCCAACTGGTAGATTGGTTTTCAGGCCGCCTCAACAGCAGGGAAGGTACAGACCTCCCGTTCCTCCGCAACCATCACAACCATTTGGCCCACGGCCAAATGTTCAACAAGTGCCACAGAGAGGCAGCAATTATCACTCTTTCAATTGCGGAAGCGCGGATCATTTCATCAGAGATTGTCCGCGGCCCAAGAAACCTAATCCAGGGCAAAGCTCTACTCAGGGTAACCAGAACAAGGGCAAGAAGCCAGTGATGCAAGTCCGGCAAGGACGGATTAATTTCACCACTCTGGCAGAACTTCCAGATGGAGCTCCCGTCATGTCGGGTACATTTTCTATTCACCATAAACCAGTTGTTACTTTATTTGATTCTGGAGCAACCCATAGCTTTATTAGTAACAACTGTGGTACCCGAATAGGACTCGATCTTAGTTCTACCCAGGGTTCATATATGATCTCTACCCCTGGAGGAAATATTACCTCCAACCAAATGAGTAGAAATGTGCCAATTCAGTTAGGTAGTAAAGAAATCAAAACTGATTTGGTTTTACTAAGTTTGGAGGGTATTGATATTATACTTGGGACCGATTGGATGACTAAACATCAAGTACGGCTAGATATTTCTTCCCGAGTTGTTGAAATTGATTCACCATACTATGGGATCACCACCCTTTATCTGCCTCAGCCAGAATGTCTGCATCCTTGCACTTATACCATCACAAATATCCAAGTCAAGGATATCCCTATAGTATGTGAATACCCCGATGTCTTTCCAGACGACTTGCCTGGAATGCCACCAGATAGAGACATCGAGTTTATCATTGAACTTCAACCGGGTACTGCTCCTATTTCAAAGAGGCCGTATCGCATGCCTCCAAATGAATTAGCCGAACTGAAATTCCAGCTCCAAGATCTTCTTGATAAGGGATATATACGTCCAAGTGCTTCACCTTGGGGTTGCTCTGCTCTCTTTGTCAAGAAGAAAGACGATAGCTTAAGGCTATGTGTCGATTACCGTCCACTCAATGCGGTTACTATCAAAAATAAATACCCTCTTCCCCGCATTGACATTTTGTTTGATCAGCTAGCCGGGGCTAAGGTCTTCTCTAAGATTGACTTACGCTCTGGTTATCATCAGATCAAGATTAGGCCTTGTGATATTCCAAAAATGGCCTTCTCAACCAGATATGGACTTTACGAATATCTGGTTATGTCATTTGGACTTACTAATGCACCAGCATATTTCATGTATCTCATGAATTCAGTATTCATGCCGGAACTCGACAAATTCGTCGTGATCTTCATTGATGACATTCTAATATACTCCAAAACCAAAGAAGACCATGCTAATCATTTACGTTCGTTCTTCAACGACTACGTGATCATCGCCTTTATGCCAAATTCTCGAAATGTGAATTCTGGCTGGATAGTGTGAAATTTTTGGGACATACTATCTCTAGTGAAGGCATATCGGTTGATCCAACCAAAGTCCAAGAGGTTATGGACTAGAAACCTCCAATTTCAGTCCATCAAATCCGAAGTTTCCTTGGATTGGCGGGATATTATCACCGATTCATTCCAGAATTCTCCAAGATAGCTAAACCCATGACTGAGCTACTTAAGAAAGAAGTTAAGTTCCGCTGGGATGATAGGTGTGAGGAAGCATTTCACACCTTAAGAAAACTTCTAATGACTGCTCCAGTACTAGCTCAGCCAGATAATACTCAGCCTTTTGATGTCTATTGCGATGCTTCTGGAGTTGGCCTTGGTTGTGTTCTTATGCAAAATAACCGGGTCATTGCTTATGCATCCCGAGCACTTCGGACTCATGAGTAGAATTATCCAACACATGATCTTGAATTAGCAGCAGTTATCCATGCTCTCAAGATCTGGAGACATCATCTTATGGGTGCTAAGTGTAATATCTACACTGACCATAAGAGCCTCAAGTATATCTTCACTCAAGCTGACCTAAATATGAGGCAAAGGCATTGGTTGGAATTGATTAAAGACTATGACCTTGAGGTACACTACCATCCAGGCAAGGCTAATGTAGTTGCAGATGCTCTTAGCCGCAAAGCACACTGTCATTGTTTATCCGTAGCAACTTTCTGTGACACTCTCTGCAACCAGATGAGAAAGCTCAATTTAGAGATCATACCTCAGGGTAGTCTGAATCTGCTATCTATTGAGTCTACCCTTCAAGATAAAATCATCATGTCTCAACTCCATGATGAGGGTATCAAAATTATCAAATCAAAGCTATCTCAGGGAGAAACTAAATATCGGTGTTTTCACACTGATCATCAAGGAGTTCTGTGGTTCAACGATCGAATTGTTGTGCCTAAGGATCATCTACTCCGCAAACAAATCCTTGATGAAGCACATTTTTCCAAATTCTCTATTCATCCTGGTAGCACCAAGATGTATCAAGACCTATGACAACATTTTTGGTGGACCAGAATGAAAAGAGAAATTGCCAAATATGTATCCGAGTATGATACGTGCCAGAGAGTTAAAGCTAGCCATTTAAAAGCCTCTGGTACGCTTCAATCACTACCCATTCCGTCATGGAAATGGGAAGACATTAGCATGGATTTTATTGTCGGTCTTCCCAACACATCTCAAAAGCATGACTCCATATGGGTAATTATTGATAGACTCACAAAAACAGCTCATTTTCTTCCTGTACATACCACTTATTCAACTAAGAAGTATGCAGAGATCTATCTAGATCAAATCGTTCGATTGCATGGGGTTCCAAAAACCATCATCTCTGATCGAGGGCACCAGTTTATTGCACGATTTTGGGAGCAATTGCAATCAACTCTGGGAACTAAATTGATTCGAAGCTCCGCATATCATCCCCAAACTGATGGGCAGACTGAGCGAGTTAACCAAATCCTTGAAGATATGCTCCGAGCTTGTATTATTCATATGGTACAAGCTGGGACAAATGCCTTGCTCTAGCTGAATTCTCTTATAACAACAGTTATCAAGCTAGTCTTCAAATGGCTCCTTTTGAAGCGTTATACGGTCGCAGATGTCGAACTCCTTTGAGTTGGTCTGAGACCGGTGAACGCAAAATCTTCGGACCAGACCTAGTCGTTGAAGCCGAAGATAAGGTTAAGGTTATTCAATCTAATCTTAAAACCGCTCAGTCCAGATAGAAAAGCTATGCAGATAAGAGGAGGAAACCTCTGCAATTCCAAGTAGGAGATTTTGTCTATCTCCGAGTATCTCCTACCAAAGGTATCCAACGTTTCGGCGTAAAGGGGAAGTTAGCACCTCGATATGTCGGACCTTTCGAAATTCTCAATGATTGTGGCCCAGTGGCTTACAAACTTCGCCTTCCATCTCAATTAGCTGCCATTCATAATGTCTTCCATGTTTCTCAACTTAAGAAGTGTGTCAAAGTACCCACGGAAATCGTTGAGACATGTGCCATCGCGATTGAACCCGATCTATCGTACATCGAATGACCTCTTCGAATCCTGGATACCAAGGAAAGACTCACCAGAAGAAGGGCCGTTAAAATGTACAAAATCTTATGGGATCATCACACCGAGGAAGAAGCGACTTGGGAAACAGAGACTTATCTTCAACAAAATTTCCCAGACTTCCTTCAAGCCAATCCACAAATCTAATCATCCGATTCTGTTCAGCTTCGGAATCTCAGGACGAGATTCTTTTTAAGGGGAGAAGGTTGTAACATTCAGGTAATTAGAGATATAGACACTAGGTAATAGTGTGATATCCGTATGCATGTTATGGTGTATCTTAGTTGTAAAGAGAGAGAGCTAGGGGTATAATTGTAATTATTGAATTGAATAGGTACTTGTGTGCAATTGGGTAAAAATGCTATTAATTGTTAAATTCAAATGACCATAGAGATGAAAGATACAAATGTTAAGTTAAAACCTAAGAGAAATAGACTTTGTATGAAACTAAGGACCTATGTGTAATTAACACAAAGGTATAAGGGTTTACATGTGAAAAGATTGAAGTGTAAAAGTAAAATTCAGATTTAAATAAGGGTTAATGTGTAAAACTACAAGTAATCATGACAAACCAGAAAAATTGTAAACATGTCCAAAATTTGATCAAATTTAGGAGGGAAAAGACAAAGTTAATTTAAATTCCATCCTTGTTTCAAAATGCAATTTAAAAAGTTGTAAACTTTGAGTTTCTGAACCTAAGCCCTAAAACAATGTTGTAGAGATTGAAAAACTCTACAACTTTCACGTTGAGCATTTTCTCATTTGACCTTTGTAGCAGTGAAAAATTTTAGTTTACAGAAAGGTCCCTGAAATTTTTGGGAATTGCAAACAAGTCCCCCTGACACCTCCCTGCTTCGTCTTCCTCTGGCACCACCGCTTCCCCTCTGCTCTGCTCCTGCCGCTGCCGCTCACCGCCGATGCCGCACCCCGAGCTCCACCTCCAGCTTCTGCACGTGCCCACGTGTCGCCCCTTGCTTTCCCCGCCGCTGTTCCCCTTCCTTCCTGGCCTCGCGCGCGCGCGCCACGACTACCCTGAGCCTCCGCCGGCCGCCACCTCCTCGTCACCGTGGATAGCCCACCGCCGAAGCCTTAACTCTCAGTTTCTCGAGTGCAACAGCATCACACTAGTCTCTACGTCCTATTCCTTCAATTCCAGAGCCAAATTGCGAGCCACCAACCCACATTTCGTCGCCGTCGTCTCCTCTTGCTCCGGCCGCGCACGGCACGCCTGTGGGCAGCCCACACCAGAACCTCTCCGCCCCAATCCCTCCTCGTCCAAGCTTCCCCGTGCCTTGTTGGTACTCGCCAAGCCCTCAGAGCTCCTCAATTCCGGTCGGAACCCAGTTTCCGACGGAGCGCCACCGCCGCCGCCTCGGCCTCACCGTGGAGCTCCCTCTTCCGGCCTTCCCTAGCCCAAATTGATCCCGGTTCGAGCTTTCTTACAACCCCAGGAAGCTTCCCGTCCACTCCATCGCCATCCAAGGGCACTGGAGTACTGCCCCCACCGCTCCACCTCGCCGCCGGCCGCAAGCCTCCGTCGCGCCATCTCTCCAAGCCGTCTCTCCCCGATTCCGAGCTAGCACAGGTGCGCAAGGGGCCCTAGATGCTTCTCCGCCCCTCTGTCCTCACCGCCGGCGCTCGCCATCGCCGGAGCAAGCCGGTCAACATCGTGCCTCTGCCTTGACCGGGGGAAGGACTGCGGGTTAGAAGAAATAGAAGTCTAGGGGGTTTTGTGCAAAGGAGTAGACTCAGGGAAATAGTAACCGAAGGACCTCTTGTGTAATTTGTGCTGCCAACTTAGAAATGCTATATCTATTCGGGGAAAAATCATAAAAATACAAACTAAATTTTGCTTAAGGGATAAAATGCAATTTCTGAATATTTGATGATCTAATTTAAATGTTAAGTTTGGTACTTGTAGGCTTAAGAAATGCATAGTAATTCATAAAAAAATGATAAAATGGTGAAACCAGTTGTGTTAGTTTTCTTTTAACATGTAGAATTTAAGAAAAATAATTATCCTGGTAATTAAGTATTATTTCTTTAATGTACAAGTTTAATTTGAAATAATGTGTAGTTTATTTTGCATAATTAATATCTATACATTTAAATGTTCCAAAAATCATGGAAATATTTTAGGGTACTATTCTTTAATAGTATAATCTGTTATTAGATTTACAATCAAGGATGAGGTATCAAACAAATTAGACATAATATAACTAGGAGTAACTTAAGGTTCATGTAAGTAATTAATATAATAAATAAGTCAAGTTATTTAATATAATTATTAGAAACACACCCAACTTGTTGCCCCATGTCACTAGTTAGACACTTAGTAGGTTAACTTAGCTATATGTATGCCAGGATCAAGTTCCATACATATAGTGACTTCATCAGTGAATAATCAGCAACAGTATCACGAAAAGAGAATTAAAAGACTATAAAGATTATCAGAGTTATACAGCTTATCCTGGAAACGAAGACTCCACACTTCACAGGCGATCGACCGGGGGTTCCGCAGGCCTAGAACTCAGCATCATCTTCAAAAGACTTCAGATCACTTTCTCCTCTGAGCAGCAATTATAACAAGCGTGAGTACACTTATGGTTGGTACTCAGCAAGTGTTGGGAATTATATGACATGAAGGCCAAAATCAAGGAAAGGCTGACTGGCTTACTGCGATAAGCAATTTTAATTGGTCAAATTTTATTAGCACCTGATTACTATGGTATAAGTTCATACCAAAAACCCACATTAAAAGAGAGAGAAGAGATACAGCATAAGCATAACCACAACCATATACATGGTCCACGATAACCATAACCATAAACATGGTCCACGATTTAATTCATCTTCAAGTTCAATTATCATGTGAGGGTCCAAGCCGCTCTTAACCGTGAGCACGGCTGATATATCAGTTTTCCACTCTGCAGAGGTTGTACACTTTACCCACAATTCGTGTCTCCCGATTTGCCCGAGGAAGCTAGCCTCTTAAACACTTCCGAGGTGAGTGGCAAGGGATTCACTACGAGGCCTTTACAAAGATTCCCTAACTCATGATAATCCGCTAAGGTTTCAAGCCAAAGCGGTCACAACCCTCCCTAATGAGGAAATACCTTAGCCAAGGACCACATAGCCATGTGCCTCAAAAGGACCGAGCTATACCCCATCGATGCAACCCCTCTTGCCCTTTCGGTAAGATCATCATAAGCTAGAGTCTCTAATTAATCAGCCAAGACCAGAGCCATATAGTATTGTGGTTGCACTGTTTTCCTGGGTGGTTCTCCATGTTCCGATTAAACATATAATCTTGTATTAACAACACAAAGAGCATGAACATGGATAAAACAGGTGAAACATCATCATTATCATCATGGTTATATATTATTCCCAAACCATAACCAGTTGAAGCAACTAAGCAATAGCTACCCAACAAAAAAAGGTAAAACCCAGGTTGACAAGGAATGATCATAAAGACTAGGCATATCCTTATTTAGGATCCATCAAAATTAGGACACATGCATGCATATAAAGAAAATGTTGTATTTATTGTGATTATTAGGACAAAAGCATGATCAAGGAAACACTTGCCTTTCTTTTAGAGAATAGCTGCTCAGAGTCTTCAATTCTTGTTCTTCAAACTCTAAATCTTCAAAGCTCTTGGATCACGCTCCTTCTAACGTCACACAAGCAACGGGCCCAAAACATACAAGCAAGCAAACAAACAAGAATGACTAAGAACAGATACAACAAATAAAAGGAAAGGTTTAAAAGAGCAAACTAAAGGATAAGGCTCGATGCTACGGTCACGAGAGCGCAAGAAATGCGGAAAACGGAGCTAGGGTTGAAAAGAAACAGCTATCGAAAGATTTATATTATAAAAGAATAAAAGAACGATAGGCTTTCATTTATTTTAATCCAGAAAACTAATGTAAAAGATATTCAAAAGAGAATATCCCTAAATATAATTAACTCATATTATATTTGCATTTATAAATCTTGTGGTTGCAAGGAGGTGATAAGGTACCAAGATGGGTAACAAGAAAGAGAGAAAACGAATTTAGGTCTTCTGTGCTAACTTTTGCTAAGGAGCAAGAAGACAGCGTACACGAGAGATTCGTAAAGTCTAGAGATAGAAAGGAGAGATAAGGCAAAGAGCTTCTGACAAGGAGTAAAGCGATATGATTAAATGGGTATCGAGATAAAAGGATGGAATTTGGGTTTGGATCTTTTCTGCTGGCTTATGCTTTGGAACGTGAGGATATCGTGGTTGAGAAAACTAAGGGAGAAATGATGTCATTGCAGGCACAAGTCCCACAACACATCAACAAGCAAAAACAAGGAGTCTAAGCAATCAAGAGCAAAACAACAAACATTACAAGCACACCAAAACAAACTATCAAACAACCGAAACTAGCGTTTTACAACTGATAAGGGAACCTCTTAAGTATGGGTCATATCCTAAATCTTCAGCATTCTTGATGTAGGCATCTCTCTAAGCTTGTCTGGTGGAACATTGACTTCTTGCGTGTAACGCCTATGAGTCCAGTGTAGTCTTCAGTTGCTCTAGCTTGACTTCTTATAGTAGATGATTACTTCCATTCTTCGGGGTACAAGGTCGGACAGTCTAGCATCTGTAACAAGAGGAGAGGAGAAAGAAAATAAATCCACTTGGAATAGAAGACAAGGGGATTTCCAAAGTGGCCAAACTTGAAATCAAGGAGGAGGTAAATTGGAACAAAATGGATACAAGATAACCAATGCCATGGAGGGTACACGCGGACAAGGAAAATTATGAAATGTAACCGCAATGGAAAGGAGGGGATAAAAGAAAAGGATACAGAGTTAGATAAAAGCAGCATCAAGAATGAGATAAATGAAGAATGACTAGGAATAAACATCGAGAGGGTCAAGGATATGGTAAAATATGACTTTTATGTCAAAATAGATCTTAGAAAACGACCATTGCTATCTAGGCTGGTGTCCTACGGTCGACACAGCTTTGATACCACCTCTGTCACACCCGGTTTTAAGAACAAAACTGAATGCAGAACTATATGTATGCCAGGATCAAGTTCCATACATATAGTGACTTCATCAGTGAATAATCAGCAACAATATCACGAAAAGAGAATTAAAAGACTATAAAGATTATCAGAGTTATACAGCTTATCCTGGAAACGAAGACTCCACACTTCACAGGCAATCGACCGGGGGTTCCGCAGGCCTAGAACTCAGCATCATCTTCAAAAGACTTCAGATCACTTTCTCCTCTGAGCAGCAATTATAACAAGCGTGAGTACACTTATGGTTGGTACTCAGCAAGTGTTGGGAATTATATGACATGAAGGCCAAAATCAAGGAAAGGCTGACTGGCTTACTGCGATAAGCAATTTTAATTGGTCAAATTTTATTAGCACCTGATTACTATGGTATAAGTTCATACCAAAAACCCACATTAAAAGAGAGAGAAGAGATACAGCATAAGCATAACCACAACCATATACATGGTCCACGATAACCATAACCATAAACATGGTCCACGATTTAATTCATCTTCAAGTTCAATTATCATGTGAGGGTCCAAGCCGCTCTTAACCGTGAGCACGGCTGATATATCAGTTTTCCACTCTGCAGAGGTTGTACACTTTACCCACAATTCGTGTCTCCCGATTTGCCCGAGGTAGCTAGCCTCTTAAACACTTCCGAGGTGAGTGGCAAGGGATTCACTAGAGGCCTTTACAAAGATTCCCTAACTCATGATAATCCGCTAAGGTTTCAAGCCAAAGCGGTCACAACCCTCCCTAATGAGGAAATACCTTAGCCAAGGACCACATAGCCATGTGCCTCAAAAGGACCGAGCTATACCCCGTCGATGCAACCCTTCTTGCCCTTTCGGTAAGATCATCATAAGCTAGAGTCTCTAATTAATCAGCCAAGACCAGAGCCATATAGTATTGTGGTTGCACTGTTTTCCTGGGTGGTTCTCCATGTTCCGATTAAACATATAATCTTGTATTAACAACACAAAGAGCATGAACATGGATAAAACAGGTGAAACATCATCATTATCATCATGGTTATATATTATTCCCAAACCATAACCAGTTGAAGCAACTAAGCAATAGCTACCCAACAAAAAAAGGTAAAACCCAGGTTGACAAGGAATGATCATAAAGACTAGGCATATCCTTATTTAGGATCCATCAAAATTAGGACACATGCATGCATATAAAGAAAATGTTGTATTTATTGTGATTATTAGGACAAAAGCATGATCAAGGAAACACTTGCCTTTCTTTTAGAGAATAGCTGCTCAGAGTCTTCAATTCTTGTTCTTCAAACTCTAAATCTTCAAAGCTCTTGGATCACGCTCCTTCTAACGTCACACAAGCAACGGGCCCAAAACATACAAGCAAGCAAACAAACAAGAACGACTAAGAACAGATACAACAAATAAAAGGAAAGGTTTAAAAGAGCAAACTAAAGGATAAGGCTCGATGCTACGGTCACGAGAGCGCAAGAAATGCGGAAAACGGAGCTAGGGTTGAAAAGAAACAGCTATCGAAAGATTTATATTATAAAAGAATAAAAGAACGATAGGCTTTCATTTATTTTAATCCAGAAAACTAATGTAAAAGATATTCAAAAGAGAATATCCCTAAATATAATTAACTCATATTATATTTGCATTTATAAAGATGAAGTAGAACTTAGTCAAATTTTATATACAATTCTCTATGTATAAATTACACTAATTAAATAATTAATTAGAAAAGAAAACTTGTGAGAACATCTAAACGCATAACTTATGATTCGAGTTGAACTAAACAAATTAAATTACAAACACATTTGAGTTGATATTAATCAAATTAACATTAATTATGAAAACTGGAGGAAAGACTTAATTGGATTTTCTTTCGGAAAACTAGATGAGAGGATATTGTTCAAATTAAATTGATATTTAATTTTAAAAACAGGAATTACAGCACAACAAGGCTACTAAACGATAGCTTAGGGTTTTAGAAGACTAACGCAAAAAGAACGGATCGAAACGGATCTAAAACGCGGAAACTACGCATAAAACAGGGCTGCGAGGACCTATACGCAAATAACTATAGACTACAGGGGCTAGCAGCAAAGAATTGCAAGACACAGAAAATAATGCTTGCAAAACAGGAAAAGATTAGGGTTAGATCTGAAAAATTTCATGGTGGGGCTGGATTGAAAAGATGGAAAAGATCTAGTGGTTTTCTGCAATTTTCGCTAGACACAGAAAATTACACGATAATTACAGGATCTTCCAGGGACCAATCTGCAAAAAGCTTGAAACAGCCTCCCATGGTGACCAGCGGGTACTGTAGCTCAAATTGCCGGCGATTTAGGGCACGAGAGGTCGCGGGAAGTGGGGGAAAAGAAAGAGGACGACGAGGGGATTCAATTCCATGCCTAACTTACCACGGGGACGCATCGTAGAGATCGAATTTCGCGGAGGAAGTTGTGCCGGCGGGTCTGTTCTGTTCCAAGCGGTTCTGCTCCTGTTCGTTCTGTCCTGGGCGGCAGCAGCAGGAGGAAGGCAAGGGGAAGGGCAGCGCAGGGGGGCCGGGGCGGGCGGCCTACAGGGGGCGCGGCGCAAGGGCAGGGGCGGCGCACAGGGGCAGGGCGACGCGGCTGCTCTGTTTCCTAGGCATCTGTTCATGGCAGCAGCGTGCAGGGAGGAGCGGGCAGGGCCGAGGGCGGTGCTGGGCGCAGGGGAAATAGGAGGGAGACGGCGCTGCGCAGGAGCAGGGCGCAGGGGCGCGAGGCGAGGGCTCAGGCAGGCGCTTGCT
The DNA here is from genome assembly GCF_002211085.1 of Panicum hallii. NCBI lineage: Eukaryota > Viridiplantae > Streptophyta > Magnoliopsida > Poales > Poaceae > Panicum > Panicum hallii. Next base: position 16,575,972 of record NC_038042.1, on the reverse strand, counting down.
GGTGCGCACGGGTGCAGGAGGAAGGGGCGGCGCTGGCTGTAGCAGGGCAGGGGCTTGGGCGCCTGGGGGCTGGGCAGGGCTGGTGCACAGGGGGGATGGAGACGCACGGGCGGCTGCAAGGAATCAAGCGATGCAGAGGGCGTGCGGGGCTGGGCGACGATGTGCTCTGCGGCAAGAGACGCAAGGGCTCGCAGCGACGGCAGGAGGAGGAAGAGGATGCACGGGGGCTAGGGTTACGCGAGAATTTATAGAGCACACAGGAGCCGACGCAGGGGAGAAAAATTAGGGCCGGCTACTGGAGAAACAGGAGGTGCAAGGCGCGTTTAAATAGGCCTGGAGATATTGTGCTGGGCTCCAACTCGAACGAGGATAAGGACGCAGCGGCGCATCGGGCTGGGACTCGTTCTTGAGTCCGGATTGCTCGCAGGAGATGAGATTGGACCGACCAGCGGGTCCCACAATTTGGCGAGCAAGGAGAGGATAGAAGAGGTAACGGAAAGAGAAAATGAGATTGACTGAGTGAGTTCGGTTATGTGCCGAAACAGGTTCGAGTGAGGGCTGAATACGAAAACGAGCTGACAGAGCTGATTGAACATGAACCATTTATTCAGGAGCGCGAAAAGAGAAGAAAAGGATCAGGCCGAGTCGTTGGGGCTGACGGTGATCGAACATCGTCGGAAAAACACTAAAGACGAGCCACGAGGCGTCGTTTTCGAGCATGACCTGATCGGGGAGAACTGTTAGAGGATCGGGAGCTCGATGGAACTTCTTAATGATTCGGAGAGGATAAGGTTAAAAGGGATGTACAACATGATACAGCTCGGTCCGACTACGATGAGAATCAAAATAGAAATATTTTCCAGAACACATTTTCAAGTTTAAAATAAATCTAGAAAAGTCCAGATAAATATTTTAAACCACAAAAAATATATTCCGGAAGAATCCTAAAAATTCCAAGGAAAACTCGGGAGGTAATTTGGGATACGAGGAATCCAAATAAAATATTTGGACTTCATGAAAAAGAATTTTAGAGCTTTCCAAATAAAAAAAAATGGATCGAGCTCTAAGATAAATAGAATAATTGCCAGAAAAATCTTTAAAATTCTCGGAAAATCCTATTGATAGATGATCACATTGTAAAAGACATTCACATCCTAAAATTAAATATTTTAGGGTGTGACAGAAACCTTAGTTGCATAATTTCAGGAACCGATGTATTGAACACTAGAACTGAGTCCGAATAGCTGCTCTGCTAATAGGACCGGTAGAAGTCGAGTGATTTTCTGTCACTCGCGCGACATAGGAATTGTAATGTTTACAATCCTGTTATCACTATAAGGATGACGGATGGGAATTTTAGGGAGTATCATGTTTGAGATGATACCCCGTCTGTGTTGATGAAATGGATAAGGCCGCAGTGTGTGGTAGCGGTGGTTAAGCGTTTGAAAGTACTAGCCACATGCCCTGAAATATGGTAAGCGGTAAGCCTAGTAACCAATCGGCCTGAGGAGTGGACATACCCCCCACCACATGTATTTGCTTCTTTTGGTTACTTTGTTCGACGTGTAGGAATACGTGTTGCTGGGCAACCAGGAGTACGGGTTTTGTAGTCGCGCTACAGATGTACGTCCTGCACTTTGGTAGTGCGTATGATCCTGCAGTCGCTTGTGGTGGCCCTGATCCACGAGTCGGAATGAAAGGCAAACGGTTGCTTCGGAACAACCCTTTGGTGTTTCAAGCGTGTATGTTAGGTTTACCCTTGCAAGGTTTTTGAATTCGATTCAGGAATCGTCCGCTTCTCACGATGGTTGAGACTGCTTGATCCCTTTACCACATAGAGTAACAGGAGCAATTTTGTGACTATCAAAGATGATGTTTGATTAAAGATTCTACCATGTGTGAGTAATTATAGGTGCTTACCTAGAATGGTTAATCAACTAGAATCTGAAAGCTAAAAGTTGGAAATAAGGATATACTCTTTGTTGCTTTTCAGCTGAAAACTCTACCCAAAACCTGAAAAGCCTGCATAAGTCTAGATACATGGCTAAGTATACCATGATCGGGTAAGTCTTGCTGAGTATTAGTATACTCAGCCTTGCTTTTGTTGATTTACTTCAGGTAATCTCCCTGATGAGCCAGCTTTCATTACACCATGGCCCTACCCCTTGCCTGATGGTTGGTCCGTGGAGTGGGATCCGTCCCCGGCCAACACCGATTCCGCCGAGTGATATCATGTCAGGGCTAGCATGATATCTGTAATAACGACGTGTACAATATTTACGCTTTTAAACTCCGCTGCTTTGACTTAAAACTAAAACCCGTTTTGTAATAATCTCCCTTCAATGGGAACTGATGATGCTTTGTAATATAACTGCCTGTGATGTAAAGTGTAATGGCTTTTATATCTCTGGACTCGCCTTCGTGTGAGGTACCTTGTTGGATCCTGCGTTCGGTGGTTTATTGGGACGTTACCCGACAGGCCAATAGGGTTATACCGTTTAAAGCACGAGGTAGCCCTCTAGAGAGGACTCGCATACTTGAGCCGGTGTAATTCAGGTTGGTTCTGCCACAATCACGGTGATAAACATGAGAAACTGGATGTTTGTCCTGTTTGCGGTGCAAAGCGGTGTAAGATCACGCAAAATGATAATGGTGATGTCAACGGAGAGCCAACCATGAAAAAAATCGCCGCTAAGGTTATGTGGTATTTTCCTATAATACCACGTTTGAAGCGCTTGTTCAAAAACAAGGCACACACTAAGTTGATGTTGTGGCACAAAGAAGAGTGTAAGCATGATCGGTTGCTGAGACACCCCACAAATGGGTCCCAGTGGAGAAACGTAGACAGAGAATTTCCAGATTTTGATAAGGACGCAAGGAACAAAAGATTTGATTTAAGTACGGATGAAATGAATCCATTCGACAAGTGGGCCAGCAGTCACAGTACTTGGCCTGTGACTCTATGTATCTTCAACCTTTCTTCTTTGCTATGCATGAAGCGGAAGTACATCATGATGCCGATGCTTATCCAAGCCCAAAAAACCTTGCAACGCCATTGACATGTACCTAAGACCATTGGTTGATGAACTTTTACTATTGTGGAAGGAAGAAGGTGTACGTTTGTGGGATGAGTACAAACAGGAGACTTTCAACCTCCGAGCATTGCTTTTCATAACCATCAATGATCCTTGCACTTAGCAATCTGTCGGGACAGTCGAAAAAAGGATACTAGGCCTGCACCCACTATTTAGATGAAATTGACAGCTTTTCTTTGAAAAATTTTTGGAAGGTTATGTATATGGGCCATCGTCGATTTCTTCCCCTCAATCACCCCTTAAGAACGAAAGGGAAACATTTTAAACGGGAACCATAAACTCATCATAAGCCTATGTTCCGTGACGGAAAGTATATTTTCTCGATGATAAAGGATGTGCATGTAGTGTTTGGAAAGGGCCGTGGAAGCCAACAATTCCAAATGACAAAAACGGACATGCACCAATATGGAAGTAGAAGTCTATATTGTGGGAGCTACCTTATTGGGGAGTCTTGGAGGCCCGCAGCCAACCTCGTCCCCCTGTCCTGGTGCCACCCCGACCTTCCCGGCCGCCGCGCTGACCGGGCATGGCCTCGGCGCGCCGTGTGGGCCCCATCAATTCACGCCGGCCGCCGTCTCGTCTTGGCCACCGTGCCACTGTCCTCCACCCCCGCTGCTGTTAGACTCGGGGCCACGGGATTACGCACATGGTGTACATAAGTTATGGGAAATGGCCCACACCCTACACCAGTTGTAAGAACTCGTATGTGAGTAGGACTAGTCGGAACAGAAAAAATTGCCCGAGTAGTATTCGGGAAGGACTTCTAAGCTTGTATTTGGCTAGAATTTTCATGTAATCCTGTCCCCTAGACTATATTAGGGCGGATAGGGACCCCCTCCAAATATTACATCATCTAAGGCAATACAAACCACCACACAGGACATAGGGTATTACGCTCTTGGCGGCCCGAAACTATCTAAAGTTTTGGTTCCTAGCACCTTTGAGTTCCTGATCTCGGCGACACCCCACCTACAATCTACCACCTCGGGGATATCCCTCCGTGGGCTTAGAGGTTAAACACTAACAGCTGGCATGCCAGGTAGGGGTGTTCATTGAGCATCCTCCGGAGAACTCGATGGCATCTTTCCACTTCACCAGCACTGTGCTCGACGAGGGCACCACCTTCATTTTTAGCTCCTGGATCTGCATCGCCAATGGCTCGGGTGGCTTCAATAGCCATCTAGCCAACTCCTAGGAGTTGGAGACACCTGCAGCAACTCAACGCAGTGATCTCAATGAGTTCATCGACAACCTCGACGAGTTGCTGCTCCATGACCTAGCCAGGAAGATCGAGGAGTCCACTGTCGACGCAACTTCGACTCGTGATGCACCAGGACTTCTCGGGTCAGATCCAATCCGATCTGGGGAAGAGCGTACCTAACTGCTATTGTTGCGATGCAACATGGCTTCTGTCTACCAGGAGCCCACTCAATCCGAATTACTCTCCGCATTGGAAGAGCACTTGGATAACCTACTCAAGATTAGAGATGAGGGAGACACCGCCTATCGGGAGGCCCTCATTTTCGACAAATACACGGACTCGGACGACAACTCCGAAACCTTTCCGGGTTGTCATCTGGGCTTGACTATAACCTCAATGCCGCAAGGCTGGTTCGTGTACTGGAAGGGTATGGAGCCCTCTAAACTACTCAAATACGACTCCTGCCTTGTGGTCGTCACACAAGAACTGCCTTTTCAAGTAGGCAAGCCTCTCTCCACGAGCACGGTGATGATGACGAACCAGGAAGAGAGTACGATGATGAACTACTTGCGGACGTCTGCGCCGACGAGCGCATGGCAGATGCCCCTCAAAATGAAGACGAGGAGCATAGAAGAACTGGAGGATCAAGCGTGCCAAGCGTAGGTGAAACACGGAAGCCCGTGCATGGAACCCACCTCACCGCAAAAACCTCAACAGTGCCTTCGCTGCAACTGACGATCGCCAATACAACACTCCGATCAAGAACATCGCGGAAGCAGCCTTGTTAATTCAGTTGTTACCCCAAAACCCGGAGGGCGAGAGACTGCTGCATCTGACACAGCACACCATCATTCAATTGGACTAGCAAGACCCCATGCTATCACTGCAGCGCAGCCGCTCAAGATCGGAGCATCATGCGAGCTCCATCCCCTAGGTTAGTCACACCCTAGGACGACCCAACCCTCAAAAGAACGACAACCACCACCACAACCAAGACAATCGGGGTGGCCACGGACACCAGCACGCCCAACAATCTGCACGCAGCCATGCTCACCAAGAAGTCCAATAGCCTCCACGTCAGTCGGGAAACCACGAGGTCACAAGGCCTCAAGCCGGCGGTCACTCTGCGGGAGGCCACGGCCGCCATGGAAACCTTCGCGACTTGCCTATAGTCGCCTAAGGCAGAAGATCAACGAAGGTCGTGATGCTCGAGACATCATCGACTCGAGACACCGCGAGTGAGTGATGATCCACGCAACATCAACGACAGTGATCGCTTCCCAGCTTTCACCTGCAACATCACCTCCCTCGACTGCCCAAGGGAGTTCAAGCCATTCGGCATCACCAAGTATGATGGAAAATAAGACCCATGGCAGTGGATTCACTGCTACTCCACCACCATTGAAATGTCGGGCGGCTCCAAAATGACCAAGGTTATCTACTTCCCTATGGCGCTAGAATCCGCACCGCTCACCGGGCTCGAAAGCCTCAAACAAGACTCCATCGACTCCTGGGAAGACCTGAAGAAAACCTTCATCGACAACTTCCAGGGCTCCATGCTCTGTGCAGGTACTCTCCATGACTTGTCACAGGTCAAACAGGAGGAGAACGAGACCATAAGGTACTACACCAGGCGCTTCTTCAAGATCCATGCCACCATCACCAACATCACCGACGAGGATGTCATTCACTGCTTCCAAAACAGCCTCAGCTCGAAGAACATATACCATGACTGTGGCCACAATCATCCCAAGACTATCGTGGAACTCTGCGACATTATGAAGCGATGGGCCATCTAGTAGGACGAGGAGAACGAGTGCTTCCCCAAGTGCAACAATGACAAGCGCAACAATGGCAACCACTCCAACACAAGCCAACGGAACTACTCGGAGCCCTCCTGAAAGTGCAAGCCAGATCATGAAGTCACAGCTATAGAGCGTGTCAGACCCGGGGCCACGGGACTGTGTACATAACATAGTTTAAACAGGTTTAAGAGATTAAGTCTATCTTATCTCTTATTCATCTCGTTTATCTCTTATTTATCCCATTTAAGTAGGAGATAAAGCTAGCCGATACAGAAGGAATCTACTCGAGATATGTTCTGGTACGATTCCTTGGCTAGTGTTGGTTAGGATTATTGTAACCCTAGCCTCCCAGATATATAAGGGGGGATAGGGACCCTCTCAAAACAAGATAATCAGATCATTCTACACCCAAGGTAATACAAACCGCCACACAAGACGTAGGGTATTACGCACCTCGCGGTCCGAACCTGTCTAAGTTTTGTGTTCCTTGCACCTTTGAGTTCCTGATCTCGGCGTCTCCTCACCTAAAACTTACCACCTTGGGCATATCCCTCGGTGGGCAGCTGGTAAAATACCAACAGCTGGCGCGCCAGGTAGGGGTGCGCATCGAAGATCCACCGGCGAACTTGATGGCATCTTTCCAGTTCACCAGGTCAGTACCTTCTCAGGGTACAACTTTTGCTTTTGGCTCGTGGGTCTGCATCACAGATGGCGAGGGCGATTTCCATTGTTTCCTCGTCGACATGAAGCCGAAAACCCCTGCGGCGTTCTCTCAAAGCGACCTCGACAAGTTTGTCGATGATCTCGATGATTTGTCAATTCATGGGTCCGTGACGAGGATCAAGGAGGAGTCTGCTTCCAGCGCGACTTCATCTGGCACTGCAACAACTTTCCTTGGGTTGGACTTGTTCCAATCTGAGGACTCGCGTAGCCGATCACGACTCGGCCAATGCGATTTGGCCACTGATCTTCAGGAGGCCAATGCCTCCGAGTCCCTCTCCATATCGGAGGAAGACTTGGATTCTCTACTCCAAAAGCCTGAAGCCACCGCATGTCAGGGGGCTTCGGGTTGTTTTGGCGCCAACAGTCTGATGATCACCTCCACTCTGGAGGGGCGCTTCGTGCATTGGAAGGGCATGAGCCTTTTTGATCTACTCGAAGCCGATGATCAACTTGTGGCACACCTCGAGCCTTTGCCTTTCTAGGAGGGCAGGCCGTTGGCCACCATGGCAGAGGGGTCGACTGAACTAGTCGACGCGAGCTCTGATGAGCTCGTCTCTCATCAGGTGCTAATGGCGGAACAAGGCAAGGGCGATGGCGATTTCCCCATCGCCGAATTTGATGATGTATCTGAAGATGAGGTCACAGCCAACGCCGGCATCGAAAATGACGCTGATCGTGAGGCACGGAGGGCCAGGAACAGAGCTCACACAATCCGGCGGAGGAGGCTCAACAAGCGCAGGCGATCTATGCAGCACGAGCTTGACCCTGAATTCGCCGCCGTAATCGAACGGGGCTTCAGGACTCAGGTGGCCAACATTGCCAGGGTTACGGCCATACTCGAGCGTAGTAACGATCCGAATGTGTGTCAAGCACTTCTTTACACGCAGAGGGCCTGGATCCAGCTGGATTAGCACAACCCGGTGTCTACCGTCAGGGAGGAGCGCGTGGGTGAGAGGTGGAGCCAGGCTAACAGCCGAACGGCCGGCGGCCGTCCTACACCTCAGCCCAGCCACAACAACGACAACGCTCATGGGAACCAGGCCCCTGGCGGGAGGCTACAACCACCTCCAGCGGGTAACCCGTGACAGGCCAATCATCGGCCTCCTCCAGAAGACCTGTGCCAGCACATCAATGAAGGCCGCGATGCGCGGTCCATGATCGACTCCAAGCGGAAGATTCGCGAAGAAGTCGAGACCGAAGGTACTGACTGCAGCGACCGTTTCCTAGTTTCTATGCACGGTTCAGCAGCTACAAGTACCCTGAGGGCTTCAAGCCGATCGGCATCACTAAGTACGATGGCAAGCAAGCTCCTCAGCAGTGGCTACATTGCTACTCCAAGGCCATTGAAGTCGCAGGGGGCTCCAACATTACCAAGGTCGTCTACTTCCCGATGGCTTTAGACCCTGCGCCGCTCACATGGCTGGAGAGCCTCAGCAACAACTCGATCGACTCCTGGGAGCGGCTCAAGAAGGTCTTCATCGACAACTTCCAGGGGGCGATCGCTCGCGCAGGTACTCATCATGATCTTGCTTAGTGTAAACAGGAACGTAACGAGCTCCTGTGGTCCTACACATGTCGCTTCTTCGACGTTCGCGCTACCATCGCAAACATCTCGGAGGACGACATCATCGACTGCTTCTACAACAGCATCACCGACCCAGGCATCTACAGAGACTTCGGGTGGATCAGGCCGAAAACTGTTGCAGGTCTTCGTGATATGATGCACGACTGGTCCGAACAGGAGGAGAAGATGTAGGAGCGGGTTCCCGCCGCGCCAAGACATCAATCTGAGGCGTCCAAACGACAACCGCAACGATAAAAGCCAGCGGGACTATTCGGGTCCACCCCGAAAACACAGGCTAGATGATCTCATCGCCGCCGTCGAGTGTACTTCGCGAGGCAAGAAGTTGACGACGCAGGAGGAGTTTGAGAAGCTCCTACAGAAGAAATGCCCGTGGCATCCAGGTGCCAATCATGCGGCCATCGACTGTTACCACCTCCGGAGGACATTCAGCAACCCCGGTGGTGGCAAGAAGAACAAGAAGCCAGCGGACAAGGAACCTGAAGATGACGACCAAGAGGACCAAGGGCGCAACGCGAAGTTCCAGGAGGCTTTGAAGACCGTCAACGTCATCTTCGGGGGAGAGGGTGACTTTGGCTCCAGGCGGGACCAGAAGTTGCTTCTCCGGGAGATCATGTCTATCGAGCCGGCAGTACCACGACCACTCCGTTGGTTGAAGGTCCCCATCTCGTTCTCCCGCGATGATTAGTGGATAAGCTTCTTGGAGCCCGGTAAGTTCCCCCTGGTCCTGGATCCAGTGGTGGCAGAAGTCAGGCTCACCAAGGTGCTCATCGACGGTGGGAGTGGTCTCAACCTCATCTTCGTCAGCACTCTGAGGAAGATGAGTCTGGACTTCACGGACATGCTGGTTCCGAGCAAGTCTCCTTTCTATGGCAACGTACCAGGTAACGCGGCGCACCCACTTGGTACGGTGGTTCTTTCAGTCACCTTCGGCATGAGGGAGAACTACCGCACCGAGTTCATTAAATTCGAAGTGGCTAACTTCGAATCTTCTTATCATGCCATACTAGGCCGTCCAGCACTTGCCAAATTCATGGCAGTGCCGCATTATGTTTATCTGCTTCTCAAGATGCCAGGTCTAAGTGGAGTACTCACTCTCTGAGGTGACTTGAAGAAGTCGTATGATTGCAATCAGGAGGCGATCCAGTATGCTTCGACTACTCGTGTGCTAGATGCTCCAGGGGAAGTACTTGCAGCCGCGCTGCAGCTCTCCCAGTCCGGGCTGGAGATCCCTTCGAGAAAGGCCAGCAAGTCGAGCATCCAGTCGACTGACGACGTGGCCATCAAGTCGATCCAGCTACAGGAGGGTGACTCATCTAAGACCGCCGTTATTGGCGCGGGCTTAGGTGAGAAATAGGAACTCGTGCTCGTCAGTTTTCTTCGGGCTAACCGAGATATATTCGCGTGGAAACCAGCGAACATGCCAGGGGTGCCTAGATGAAAGCATCTAGGCTCCTAAATTGTGTTTTGGTAATTAATGACAACTATAAGTGGACTAACTGCTTCATTGAGATTTATAAGTGTAGGATGGTCCATAGATGAATAGTTGAAAAGAAGCAAATGGCGCAACAATTTAAGAAGAGACTCAAAATGGACAGCTCAAGGCAAAGGTATAACATAGGGATTTATTTTTGCTGGTCCAAAGAAGAGTAAAGAAAAACTCGACCAGGTTTTTAGGCTAGATAGCCGTACTATTAAGAGGGGTCGATGTTCGTTTGCTCGGAAATTTGCTAAGTGCCTTATGATCGAGTCTTTGCATTGCATACCATGAGAAACATAGCACATGAGAGAAAAGATGCACACATAACGAGAATTCCTGCACTTCACGCCTGAACCGGACAGTCCGGCTCGTTAGACCGGACAGTCCGGCACCCCCGGACTGTCCGGTTGCTGACGGCGGATAGTCCGGTTTGTCTCCAGCATCTGAGACAGAAGGTTTCATCCAACCGGACTGTCCGGCCCTGTATGGCAGACTGTCCGGTTAGGCTGTAACGGCTAGTTCAGACCACGCCGTTTTTGCAACAGTTGACCGTTGGGGGAGCAAGCGGACTGTCTGCCAGTAGCTGGCAGACTGTCCGCCAGAGTCGCGGAAAACGCACCAACTCCTCCAAATGGCTTGTTTGTGTTGGTAGGCTATATATACTCACCCCTTGGCTGCATAAGAGCTCTCTTTAGCACTTGAGAAAGATACTAGAACATCCTTGAGCTCTCATTCACTAATCTCTCACTCACCATTGCTTAGTGATCGCATTCTTGTGAGTTGGAGAGTGTTTAGTGCATTGCATCAAAGAGGTTGATCATTGAGGCACTCGTGGGATTCCAAGCAAACGTTGTTGGCTTGTTACTCTTGGAGTTGCCGCCTCCTAGACAGCTTGGAGATCGTGTGTGCCACTGAGCACCTAAAAGGAGTTTGTGAAGGTGCCGTGGCCAAGTTTGTGAGAGGTTGAGCTCGCCTCGCCGGAGCGGTGAAGAGCATCTTAGTGGAACCAAGGTTTGGAGAGGTTCTTTGATCGATTGGCTCAAAGACTAAGTGAAGACTTGGTAGAGGAGCAATCGAGTTCATTGAATCCACCTCAACGTGGATTAGGGGTGACCGGCAAGTCATCGACACCATGGGATAAATTCTTGCATCTTGATTATTGTTTCTTACCTTGCAATTCTTTACCGCATTACTCTTATGCAAGTTTACATTCCTAGATTCTAGCTTTGCTTGATCACCCTAGGTTGCAAACCCAACTTAGCTCAACTTAGGCTAGAAATTTAATTCTCTTGTTGTACTAATTAAATTTCCCCTAAGTGCTTTGTTTTTTAGTTAAAACCGTCTATTCACCCCCTCTAGCCGATGACCTTGATCCTACAATTGGTATCAGAGCTGTGGACTCCAATTTATAAGGATTTAACCATCCCGGAGTAGGACAAATGGCTCTAGAGGGAAATAATCACGTGGGGAAACCTCCATGCTTTGATGGGAACAATTATGATTATTGGAAGGCTAGGATGATGGCTCATCTTAAGGCAATGGGAAGGAAAATATGGAAAATTGTGATTAAAGGTTATGTGATCTTAGATAAGGAGACCATGACCAAGCAAGATCAGGAGAATGAGCCATTAAATGATCAAGCCGTAAATGTGTTGTATGGTGCTCTTGATATTGGGGAATTTAACTGAGTTAAAGGACTTGAAAGTGCTCATGGGATATGGGAGAAACTCAAGGAAATACATGAAGGTTGAAACACCGTCAAAGAGGCAAAATTGTACATCTTCAAGGGCAAGTTTAGTGAGTTTGCTATGAATAAGGATGACGATGTGCCTACAATGTTCAACCGGTTAAATGATATCGTGAATGAGCTCAAGTGCCTTGGGTTCATTGTCCCGGATGAAGAATTCTCTCAAAAATTCCTAGGATCTCTCCCGGAGAAGTATGACACAATCATCACATTGCTTGTGAGATCCGGATTGAAGACCATGACACCCACACAAATACTTGGGGAAGTGATCACTCTTGACTTATTCAAGAAGTCCCAAGTTGAAGCTCGAGCCAATGAGCCGGATAAGAAAAGCATTGCACTAAAGGCCAAAGCTTCAAAGGAAGAAAGTGATGATGAAGATGATGAAGAATTGGATGAAGAGATGGCACTCTTTGTAAGGAGGTTTAGAAGAATGATGTCAAATAAAAAAATTCAACAAGAAGGGCCAATCTTCAAAGAAAAACCCCTTTGAAGATAGAAAGTGCTATGAGTGTGGAGAACCCGAGCATATTGCAATTAATTGCCCAAGCAAGAAGAACAAAAAATATAGCAAGAAGAAGATTGAGGACAAGAAGAAGAAATACTTCAAGAAAGAGAAGAATGGACAAGCCTACTTTGTGGAGTGGGATTCCGATGAAAGCTCCGATAATGAAGATGACAAGCCATCAAGTGCTCTTGCCGGGATTGCTATCAAAGAAGCTCCATCTTTCTTCTCCAAACATCATTGCCTCATGGCCAAGGGTGAATCTAAGGTAACTAATGATGAGGCTAGTGATGATGAAGAAGACTCTTTTTCTTATGATGATCTTGTTAGGATGATTTGTGAGTCCGACGATGTCTTGCACAAAAAGAGTGACAAAATTGCGGAATGGAAGAGAAAATACTCCACTCTTCTAAATTCATATGAGGAGCTAAAGACTTCTCATGAAAATCTTAAGAAGTCCCATGAGGAGCTCCAAGCTTCGAATGAGCTTCTTAAGGAAAGTACTGAGAAGCTTAAGGAAGCTCATGTCACTCTAGTTGCGCTTGAGACCGTCAAGGACAAAATAGTTTCTTGTGCAAAATGTGATGAATTAAAATGTGCTTCATGTTGTCCTAGTACATCTAACTTCTCTTGTTGCACAAGTATTAGTTCTTGTACAAGTGATGCATCTCTTATCTTGGAGAATAAATCTTTGAAGAAGGAAGTTGATTGTTTGTCCAAGGATCTAGCTAAATGGTTTGGTAGCCATGCCAAATTCAACCATTGTTGGACAAGTCAAAAATTTACTCTTAACCGCAATGGTATTGATTATGAGCCCAAGAAAGGGAAATCGGCTTTCATCCCTAAGAAAACCATCTTTGAGAAATCTGAAGTCAAATATAATGAGGAAGACAAAATGAAGACTTGCTTTATTTGCAAGAAGAAGGTGGAAGCCCATCACATGTGCAAGAACAAGAAGACCATATCCTTTGATGCGTCCTATGTTCTTAGAAAGAATGCTAATGGAAATGTTTATGCTAAATTTATTGGTCTACCTATTAGTGACACTAAAAGGAAATCAATTTGGGTGCCCAAAACTTTGGTAACTAACATTCAAGGACCCAAGCAAGTTTGGGTACCTAAACAAAAATAATTCATCTTTGTAGGTGGATTATAAAGCCGGTGGAAGACATTGGGTGATTGATAGTGGTTGCACTAATCACATGACTGGTGACAAGAAAATGTTCTCTTATATTGACTATGGTATTTCCGGTTTTGACAACATCACCTTTGGAGATGATAGCAAGGGAGAGGTAAAAGGTTTGGGTAAAATAGCTCTCTCTAATGATTTCTCTCTTTCTAATGTGCTACTTTTTGATTCTCTTAATTTCAACTTACTTTCAATTGCTCAATTATGTGATAATGGATATAGACATTCTTTTACTAGTAATGAATTTGAAGTTACTTCTCTAGATGGTAAAACCAACATCTTTAAAGGTTTTAGACATGAAAGCTTATATCTTGTTGATTTTGCTTATGAGAAAGCTAGTCTAACCACATGTTTGTTTTCTAAGTCATCTATGGGTTGGTTATGGCATAGAAGACTAGAACATGTTGGCATGTAACAATTAAATAGGCTTATCAAGCATGATCTTGTTGTTGGCTTGAAAGATGTCAAGTTTGATAACGATAAATTGTGTAGCGCTTGTCAAGCTGGCAAACAAGTCTCAAATTCACATCCATCCAAGAGTAGCATGTCAACCACAAGACCTCTTGAGTTTCTTCATATGGACTTATTTGGACCTACAACTTATAGAAGCATTGATGGAAATAGTTATTGTCTTATGGTAGTGGATGACTATTCTAGATATACTTGGGTATTCTTTGTTCATGACAAGGCCGATATTAGTGATATTTTCAAGAGATATGTTACAAGGGTGGAGAATGAATTTGAGAACAAATTGAAGAAAGTGAGAAGTGGCAATGGAAGTGAATTTAAGAATTCAAGAATTGAAAAATTTTGGGATGAGAAGGGTATTAAACATGAATTTTCAAACACATATACACCGGAGCAAAATGGATTGGTTGAGAGGAAGAATAGGACTCTAATTGATATGGCAAGATCAATGCTCTTGGAATATGATGTATCTCATTCTTTTTGGGCCGAGGCAATCAATACCACTTGTCATACTTCAAACAGACTCTATAGTCATAGGTTCTTCAACAAGACTCCTTATGAGCTTCTTATTGGAAGAAAACCCAATATTTCTTATTTTCGGGTTTTCGGTTGCAAGTGTTATATATTAAGGAAAGGTATCTGGTTATCTAAATTTCAAGATAAGTGTGATGAAGGATTTCTTCTTGGGTACTCATATTGTAGCAAAGCTTATAGAGTATATAACAAGACCAAGGGTATTGTTGAAGAAGCTTACGATATTGAGTTTGATGAAACTAATGGCTCTCAAGATGAAAAATATAATCTTGAAGATGTTAGAGATGAAGGCTTGGTTAATGCCATGAAGACTATGTCGATTGGAGACATTAGACCAAGACAAGAAGAAGATGAAGACGTTGGTCCATCGTACTCTCTAAGGGGGAATCCACCCTCTTCAACTAATAATAATGATCAAGACCAATCTTCTAATGATATCATTCAAGACAATGTTCCTCAAGATGACTCTCAACTATTGTCACCATCTCCTCCATCATCAACCCAAGAACCAAGTGCACAACCTAGGATTTATCATAATGTTGCGAAAGATCACCCCATTGATCAAATTATGGGTGATATTAGTAAGGGTGTTCAAACTCGATCTCGCATTGCTTCCTTTTGTCAACATTATTCTTTTGTTTCTTCTATTGAACCTAACCGTATAGATGAAGCATTACAAGATCCGGATTGGGTGAATGCTATGCATGAAGAACTAAATAACTTTACCTGCAATAAGGTTTGGGAATTGGTCGAGAGGCCCAAGAATTACAATGTTATTGGTACCAAATGGGTCTTTCGTAACAAGCAAAATGAAGATGGAATTGTTGTAAGGAACAAGGCAAGACTAGTGGCTCAAGGCTACACTCAAGTCGAAGGTTTGGATTTCGGTGAAACTTTTGCTCCCGTAGCTAGATTAGAAGCTATTAGAATCTTTTTGCGTATGCTTGTTCTCATAACATTAAATTATATCAAATGGATGTCAAAAGTGCTTTCTTAAATGGTAAAATAAATGAGCTAGTTTTTGTAGAACAACCTCCCAATTTTGAGGATTCTATGAAGCCAAACCATGTGTTTAAACTTTCTGAGGCTCTCTATGGGTTGAAACAAGCACCTCGTGCTTGGTACGAGAGGCTTAGAGATTTTCTTACTTCTAGGGGCTTCAAAATTGGGAAAGTTGATACAACCTTATTTACTAAGAAGATTGGTCATGATATCCTTATTTGTCAAATATATGTTGATGATATTATCTTTGGTTCTACTAATGAACTTTTTGTGAAGAATTTGGAAAGATGATGTCTAGGGAGTTTGAAATGTCAATGATTGGTGAATTGAGCTTCTTCCTTGGTCTTCAAATCAAACAATTGAAAGAAGGCATATTTTTTTGCTAATCTAAATATGTCAAGGATATATTGAAGAAATTTGGTGTGGAAGAGGCTAAACCAATGAAAACACCTATGACAACAAATGGTCATCTTGATCTTGATGAGGGAGGTAAACCGGTAGATCTCAAACTCTATAGATCAATAATTGGTAGTTTGCTTTACCTTACCGCATCTAGGCCCGACATTATGTTTAGTGTTTGCATGTGTGCACGGTTTCAAGCCGCACCTAAAGAATGTCACTTGACGGCCGTAAAGCGAATTTTGAGATATTTGAAGTATACTCCAAATATTGGTCTTTGGTATCCGAAGGGAGCTCAATTTGAATTGGTTGGTTATTCGGATTCCGATTATGCCGGTTGCAAGATGGATAGGAAGAGCACTTTTGATGGATGCCAACTTCTTGGTTGTTCTCTTGTTTCATGGTCTTCTAAGAAGGAAAACTCCGTGGCTCTCTCTACCGCTGAAGCGGAATATATTTCGGCAGGGAGCTGTTGCGCTCAATTATTATGGATGAAACAAACTCTTCTTGACTATGGCATTGATTTTAAGGATATTCCTTTATTATGTGATAATGAAAGTGCTATTAAGATTGCCAACAATCCTATACAACACTCAAGAATCAAGCATATTGATATTCGGCATCATTTTCTTAGGGATCATGTTAGCAAGGGAGATATCAAGATTGATGGAATTGGCACTATTGATCAATTGGCCGATATCTTTACCAAGCCGTTGGATGAATCATGTTTTTGCAAGCTTCGCAATGAACTCAATGTCATTGACTTCTCTAATGTGGCTTGAGACATGATACATATTTCAGATTCATGCTTTTTACCTTTATAAGCAAATTCATCTTAATGCATTTCATACATGTCCCATATTTCATGCATAAGGTCTCTAAATTCTCAAGTTTAAGCAATCTTCTTTTGGCCAAATCTTCAACAAATTGGCTATTGGATATCATGGATTCATCATGAACTTTGAATTTTGTGGTATTGGAAGAATTTGGATTAAAATCAGCAAGTTGGACAAGGAATTTGGACTCTGACTACTTAAACCAGACTGTCCGCCATTTGCATCCGGACAGTCCGCCTGTAGTTGCCGGACTGTCCGGTCGAGCCGATTTTTGCCCAGTAACCCTAGCGCCAGGCACATAACACCTCCTCACCTCTTTATTTGTTCCCATCCGCCCAAAATAACCTCTCCTCTCTCTTTTCCTCACCTCATACCACCAAATCCCCTCTTCCAAAAGTTGATTTTTGGCCTGATTCGCAGACCCTCCGCTTCAATCTGCGGACACTCCGCGATCCCCTCGTCTTCTCGGTATTGAATCAAATCCCCTCTATTTCTTCCGGATTTCTCTCTTTTTGCATAGGGTTTGAGTTGGGGGATCTCTCATTCTATCAAGCTTTTGCATGTATGCTTTGGGGCACTTTTTAGTTATGTTGAGAGGATCATTTGCCTATGATTTGAGGATTTTCTCACGGTTAAATTTAGAGATCGGGCAAAGTGAATTGAAGAACCCTAAATTGTGAATCATAGGGTTATGGCTGCTCATACTCATTATCTATGGTCTCTAATTTGTGAAAACTCATTTTGTGACTGTAGTGGAAGGGTCAAGAAAAGTGCAATAAAAAGGGCCGAAGCTCCCAAGAGGCAACGCATTCATGATCCTTCTTCTTCCTCCGAGCCTGAGGATGAGGATTATGTTCCTCCTAGCCATATTCCTATGGATGATCCTTTTTGAAGACTATGAAGATGAGGGTGAGGATGATGTCCTGATCAATGAGAGAGCTAACACTGCCCCTAGAGTTTGGACTGCTGCAGATTATTCATCAGAAAGACGTCCGTATCAATATGGTCTTGAGCGAAACACTAACAATCCCTATTTCTACACAAAAGTGCAAGAAGAGGCATTCTTTGGTCATCTAGTGAACAAGACAGTCTTTGCACATCAGACCATTGATCTTAATTATATGTCTTCTCAGCCAGTCATGCGTGACTTGATCCTGATGCTTCAACTCATTGGATTAAGAGAGTTTCTTACTCACAGGTGTGATTGGAACAATACCATCATCCGATAGTTCTATGCCACAGTTGAACTTGATTTTGCAAATGAGCAAATTGAATGGATGACTGGAAAGATCAAGTATGAAGCTTCTTTTGCTGACTTCGCCAGAGCCATCAAAATCAACTATCAGTTCACCATAGGTCAGAACATTGTCAGCCTACAAGACGACCCTGAAATGAGAGATGATGACATTGCAGGCTACTATGAGCCAAATAGAACTGGAATTGACCGTCTCTATAGGCGCATCACAGGTCTTAAGCATTGGCCTGCAGTCTTGAATAAAATTTCTAGGTGCACACTAGTTCCTAAGAGCGGATATCGAGAAAACTTTCCTGGATATTCAAGGAACTTTGTAGATCATGTGCTCAGGGGTGAGAACATGGATATTGTGAGGACAATCATGCATCAAAGTTGATTTAAGAAGACAAATCTTGAGGTCAACATCTACTTTGCTCCCTATATCATGTCTTTCATTATTCAGGAGATAAATTTTGATGGTCCAAGGCCAGAAAAGCACACACCCTACAAACCATTCTCTAATGATAGAGATTTTCGTAATAGAGCTCTCACTCCCATCAATGAGGTTGATGATCCACATGCTCCATTTGATCCTAATGCTAGTCAAGAAGCCCCTGCTCAAGAAGCTGCTCAAGACGTGCCTCCTCCTCCTCAACCTAGTCAGCAATTTTGGGGGGTACTTTGATCCTTACTTCACTACTCTCCAAAACAATGTCAATGCTAGTTTCTCTTCTCATTTTGAGAGTTATGGGGAGCAAGTTAATCAGAGGTTTAACACTATGGAGCAAAACTTCTATGGCTATGTGGACAACCGCCTGAATATTTTTGGCCAACACATTCACGACACTATGTATAATCCAATCATGACTAGACTTGAGCATGTGCACACTGGGTTACACACTGACATTGAGGCTCTTGATGCTTGGTTTAATGATATGAATATGAGTGGAAGTCACAGTGGATCTCATGGTGGTTCTTCTTCTAGTTACTCAGATATTGAGGCACGGTAGCAGCGCATTGAAGAAGACATTCACAACATAAACGCAAGTCTCATGGGTTTCTCGGATCATTTCTATTCCATATTCCCGGCTCCGACTCCTCCGCCATCATTCTATCCTTTTCACCCATATTTTCCTCCACTACCTCCACCACAAGATGATTGATTTGGCTAAATTGGTAAAGGCCTCTCTTTTTGGTACTTCGTGCCAAAGGGGGAGAAGAAGAGAAAGGAGTGGATGGCCTTAGGGGGAGCTTGCTCTTGGTGAAGATGAAGACATATGTGTGGATATGTGTACTCTCTTGCCTCGCTTCTATTTTGTAGGGGAAATTCCGCCAAAATTTTTATATCAAGACATATGTGTGGAATTCAATAAAAATTATATGCACATATGTAGGGGGAGTTTTTCTTCTACTCTTAGAATTTTGAAGAAGTCTTACTCTATCTTACAATACTCAAATTGAATATGAGTAAGTCCTTCAAAATTCTTTCTCAAGTCTATCTAATACCTAACGTATGAAATAGGCTTGAAAAACTCAATTATATCACTCCTTTGCTTAGTTGTCATCAATTACCAAAAAGGGGAGATTGAAAGCATCTTAGGCCCCTAAATTGTGTTTTGGTAATTAATGACAACTATAAGTGGACTAACTGCTTCATTGAGATTTATGAGTGTAGGATGGTCCATAGATGAATAGTTGAAAAGAAGCAAATGGCGCAACGATCTAAGAAGAGACTCAAAATGGACAGCTCAAGGCAAAGGTATAATATAGGGATTTTATTTTTGCCGGTCCAAAGAAGAGTAGAGAAGAACTCGACTGGGTTTTTAGGCTAGATAGCCGTACTATTAAGAAGGGTCGATGTTCGTTTGCTCGGAAATTTATTAAGTGCCTTATGATCGAATCTTTGCATTGCATACCTTGAGAAGCATGGCACATGAGAGAAAAGATGCACACATAACGAGAATTCCTGCACTTCATGCCTGAACCGGACAGTCCGGCTCGTTAGACCGGACAGTCCGGCACCCCCAGATTGTCCGGTTGCTGACGGCGGACAGTCCGGTTTGTCTCCAACATCTGAGACAGAAGGTTTCGTCCAACCGGACAGTCCGCCCGCGGACTGTCCGGTTAGGCTGTAATGACTAGTTCAGACCACGCTATTTTTGCAACAGTTGACCGTTGGGGGAGCAAGCGGACTGTCCGCCAGTAGCTGGCAGACTGTCCGCCAGAGTCGCAGAAAACCCACCAACTCCTCCAAACGGCTAGTTTGTGTTGGTAGGCTATATATACTCACCCCTTGGCTGCATAAGAGCTCTCTTTAGCACTTGAGAAAGACACTAGAACATCCTTGAGCTCTCATTCACTAATCTCTCACTCACCATTGCTTAGTGATCGCATTCTTGTGAGTTGGAGAGTGTTTAGTGCATTGCATCAAAGAGGTTGATCATTGAGGCACTAGTGGGATTCCGAGCAAGCGTCGTTGGCTTGTTACTCTTGGAGGTTGCCGCCTCCTAGACGACTTGGAGATCGTGTGTGCCACTGAGCACTTAAAAGGAGTTTGTGAGAGGTTGAGCTCACCTCGCCGGAGCGGTGAAGAGTATATTAGTGGAACCAAGGTTTGGAGAGGTTCTTTGATTGATTGGCTAAAAGACTAAGTGAAGACTTGGTACGGGACATATGCTTACAAAACTATGTCCTTCGGGTTGAAAAACGCAGGAGCAACCTATCAGCGCGCGATCCAGATGTGCTTTGTTGATCAGCTGCATCGGTACATTGAAGCCCACGTGGATGATGTGGTCATCAAGACCAGGAATTCCGACGACTTGATTGCAGACTTGGAAGAAACATTCAGCAGCCTGCGCAGATTTCGGTGGAAGCTCAACCCAACCAAATGCCTTTTCGGAGTACCATCAGGGAAATTGCTCGGGATCATCGTCAGCAACCGGGGAATTGAAGCCAATCCTGTGAAGATCACGGCCATCACTGATATGGAGGCTCCGGCCACAATCAAAGATGTGCAGAAGCTAACAGGATGCATGGCAGCCCTGAACAGGTTCATCTCCCGACTCGGGGAGAGAGGACTACCCTTCTTCAAGCTCCTGAAACGCCAAGATAAGTTCCAATGGACGGTGGAGGTCGAGCGGGCCCTACAAGATCTGAAACATCACCTTCAGTCTCCGCCGGTCCTTACAGCACCATTGCCGGGGGAAGATCTGCTACTCTACATCGCAGCAACAACTCATGTTGTCAGCAGTGCTATTGTAGTCGAGCGAGGCGAAGAAGGCCATGCATTTGGAGTGGAGAGGCCTGTATATTTCGTCAGCAAGGTACTCTCCGAATCCAAGGTACGGTACCCGGCAGTTCAGAAACTCTTATATGCAATTCTGATTGCCTCAAGAAAGTTGCGCCATTATTTCGATGAGTATAAGATCACTGTGATTACGGATTTCCCTTTGGCGGATATTCTTCATAATCAAGATGCCACGGGGCGTATATCAAAGTGGGCAGTGGAACTGGGGGCTTTGTCTATCAACTTCAAGCCACGCACTGCAATCAAATCTCAAGCTCTAGTCAATTTTATGGCTGAGTGGAGAGAGAATCAAATTCCAACTCTAGTCGACAAGCCAGAGCATTGGACCATGTACTTCGATGGATCTCTCAAGCTCGACGGAGGCGGCGCCGGAGTCCTATTTATTTCTCCACGGGGTGAAGAGATTAAGTATGTCCTTCAGATCCTTTGGGAGGTATCCAATAATGAAGCTGAGTATGAAGCCTTGCTTCATGGGCTACGTTTAGCGATATCACTAGGGATCAAGCGACTACTTGTATATGGCGATTCTCTTCTTGTCATTCAGCAAGTCAACAAAGAGTGCGACTGCAACAAGGAGACGATGGACGCTTATGTACAAGAAGTGCGCAAGCTGGGAAATAAATTTTCCAGCCTGGAGGTTCATCATGTGGTACAGGAGCATAACATTGGCGTGGACATACTATCCAAACTAGGATCCACCCGTGCACAGGTTCCAGCGGGAGTTTTCGTCCACGAGCTGAAACAGCCATCCATTAAGTCCTCACCTCAGGTAACCACTGATGATGGCCTTCGACAGCCTGATCGGGAGGTTATGATGCTTGGGGAGGAGTGGAGAGAGGCTTACATCGACTTCATTCGGGATCAAAAACTTCCAGCAGGGTTGGACGCAAGAAGCGCAGAGGCAGCTCATGTCATGCGCAGAAGCAAAGGTTTCGTCCTGGTCGACAGCAAGCTCTATCGGCGTGGCGCACGATCAGGGGTGCTCATGAAGTGTGTCACAAAAGAAGACGGCTACGACATATTGCGGGAGATACATGAGGGCATTTGCGGCAACCACGCAGCTTTGAGAACGCTGGTAGGAAAAACATACAGAGCTGGTTTCTGGTGGCCCACTGCAGTGACCGATGCTGAAGACCTTGTGCGGAGATGCCAAAACTGCCAATTCTTTGGAAAGCAATCTCATGTCCCGGCTCACAGTCTCATCACCATACCGCCATCTTGGCCATTTGCTTGCTGGAGCCTAGATATGATTGGGCCCTTCACAACAGCGCCAGGCGGTCTCACCCATGTATTGGTGGCTATCGACAAGCTTACCAAGTGGATCGAGTACAAGCCAATAGCCAAGCTCACGCCAGATCGGGTTGTTGATTTCATCTCTGATATCTTGCATCGCTTCGGCTTCCCGAATACCATCATCGCGGACCTGGGTTCAAACTTCACAGCTAACCAATTCTGGGAGTTCTGTGAAAATGTGTGCATCGAGGTCAAATATATCTCTGTTGCACACCCAAGGGCCAATGGTCAAGTCGAAAGGGCGAACAGCATGATAATTGAGGGCCTCAAGAAAAGACTTTATGATGAAAACAACAAGAAAGGAGGAAAGTGGATACACGAGTTGTCACATGTCGTCTGGGGGCTCCGGACTCAGCCGTCCAAAGCCACAGGACAAACTCCATTCTTTCTCGTCTACGGCTCTAAAGCTATCTTACCGGCCGACATCATGTGGAAATCCCCATGGGTTGAAATGTACAATGAAGGTGAGGCAGACGAAGCGAGGCAGTTAGAGCTCGATTCTGTCGAAGAGGCTCGATGCACCGCTCTTGTTCAGTCAGCTCGATACGTCGCATCCAAGACGAGTCCGGCCTACACAAGCTCAACTCAAGGTGGGAAGGTCCATTCATCATCAAGCAGGTTACAAGACCGGGGTCGTATCGACTACAATATTGTGGCAGAACCGTCTGAGTTATTCCGGCTCAAGTGCGCTAGTCCTCGCTATACAGCCGATACTAACCCAACGCACTTCAAACGGAACAACCCATTGGTCTGTCGGGTCTCCGCCCGATGTAACCACGGTTCAACAGGATCGAAGCAGGTTTACCTCGCACGAAGGCGAGTTTACAATCACAGTATAGCTCAACAACTTTTAATTTACAAATATGCAAATATTATTACAAACCTTGTTCAAACTTAAAGTAAAACTTATACAAACAGTGTTTAAACCGACAAGCTAAACAGCTTGTCCATGCTCACAGCGGAAAGAAAATAAATACGCGACTACACACGTCGCAAAGGTTGACACCGTGGTCAGCCCAAGGCCTGGTGTCACTCAGGAGGGTCACTGCCAGCCGGGGACGGATCCCACTCCACGGACCAGCCATGAGGAATACAAGTTGGCCACGCAGAACTATCTGTGTGGTTTTCGAAGGTGATACCTGAAAAAGGATACTAGCAAGGCTGAGTATTCTAATACTCAACAAGGCTTACCTGGGGTTGGGTATACTTTCACCCATAACTAGACTCATGAAGCCATTGTAAAGGCTCTGGATTTATTTTCAGCTGAAAAGCAACAAAGAGTATGATCTACCTTCAAATTTTAGCTTCCAAATTCTAGTTGATTATTCATTCTAGGTTAGCACCTGTCAGACCCGGGGCCACGGGACTGTGTACATAGCGTAGTTTAAGAGATTAAGTCCGTCTTATCTCTTATTCATCTTGTTTATCTCTTATTTATTCCATTTAAATAGGAGATAGAGCTAATCGATACATAGCGGATCTACTCGAGATATGTTCTGGTACGATTCTTTAGCTGGTGTTGGTTAGTATCTTTGTAACCCTGGCCTCTCGGATATATAAGGGAGGACAGGGACCCCTCTCAAAAGACGATCTCTAGGTCATTCTACACAAAAGGCAATACAAACCACCATACAGGACGTAGGTTGTTACGCATCTACGGCCCGAACCTGTCTAAGCTTTGTGTTCCTTGCACCTTCAAGTTCCTGATCTCAGCGTCTCCTCACCCAAAACTTACCACCTTGGGTATATCCCTTGGTGGGCAGCCGGTTAAACACCGACAGCTGGCGCGCCAGGTAGGGGAGCGCGTCGAAGATCCACCGGAGAGCTCGATGGCATTTTCAAATTCATCAGGTCAATTCCCTCCCAGGGGACGACATTCATTTTTGGCTCTTGGGTCTGCATCGCAGATGGTGTGGGCAATTTTCGGCGATTCCTTATCGATATGAGGCCAAAGACCTCCGCTGCGGATTCCCGCAGCGACCTCGACAAGTTCATCGACGGGCTCGACAACTTGCCGCTCCATGCTTCTGCCACAAGGATCGAGATGGGGTCTGCTCCAAGCTTGACTTCTTCTAGAGTTGCGGCAACTTCCCCTGGGTTGGACTCGTTCCAATCTAGGGATCCACATAGCCGATCCCAATTCAGTTCATGCAAACCGGCCACTGATCTTCAGGAGGCCAACATCTCTGGGCCCCTCTCCATGTTAGAGAAGGGCCTGGACTTTCTGCTCCAGGACGGAAAGCCTGAAGCCACCGCGTGTCGGGGGGCTACGGGTTGTTCTGGCGCTAGTGATCTGGTGATCACCTCCTTGTCAGAGGGCCAACGAGCGTAGGCGATCTATGCATCGCGAGCTTGACCCTGATTTTGCCGCTGTAAGCGAACGGGGTTTCCGGACTCCGGTGGCCAACATCGCCAGGGTGACGGCCATCCTCGAGCGCAGTCATGATCCGAACATGCGTCAAGCACTCCTTTACGCGCAGAGGGCCTGGATCCAGTTGGATCAGCAGAACCCGGCGTCCACCATCAGGGAGGAGCGCGTGGGTGAGAGCCGGAGCCAGGTCACAGCCGAACGGCTGGCGGCCGTCCTCGACATCAGCTCAGCAACGACAATGCTCGCTGGAGCCACACCCCTGGCGGGAGGCAGCAGCCACCGCAAGGGGGTCATTCGTGACAGGCCAATCATCGACTTCCTCTAGAAGACCTGCGCCAGCACATCAATGAAGGTCGCGCCGCGCGGACCGTGATCTCCTCCAGGCGTAAGGTCCGCGAAGAAGTTGAAACGGAAGGTACTGACTGTAGCGACCGATTTTCTGCTTTTTCTGCATGTTTCAGTAGCTATAAGTATCTAGAGGGCTTCAAACCGATCGGCATCACCAAGTACGACGGCAAGCAAGCCCCTCAGCAATGGCTCCGTTGCTACTCCACGGCCATTGAGGTCGCAGGGGGTTCGAATATCACCAAAGTCATCTACTTCCCGATGGCTTTTGACCCTGCGCGTCTCACTTGGTTGGAGAGCCTCAGCAACAACTCCATTGACTCCTGGGAGCGCCTCAAGAAGGTCTTCATCGACAACTTCCAGGGAGTGATTGCTCGTGTAGGTACTCGTCACGATCGTGCTCAGTGTAAGCAGGAAAATAACAAGCTTCTGCGGTCCTACACGCGTCGTTTCTTCGACGTCTGCGCCACCATCGCGAACATCTCGGAGGACGACATCATCGATTGTTTCTACAACGGCATCACTGACCTGGGCACCTACAGGGATTTCGGACGGAACAGGCCGAAGACTGTTGCGGGCCTTCGTGATATGATGCACGATTGGTCCGAACAGGAGGAGAAGATGCGGGAGCGGTTCCCGCGGCGTCAAGATAGCAATTTGCGGCGCCCAAACGACAACCGCAACGACAAAGGCTAGCGGGACTTTTCGGGTCCACCCCGGAAACGAAAGCCAGATGATGTCATCGCGGCTATCGATCGTCCTTCGCGGGGCAAGAAGTCGACAATGCAGGAGGAGTTTGAGAAGCTCCTGCAGAAGAAGTGCCCGTGGCAACCAAGTGCCAATCATGCCGCCATTGACTGCTACCACCTTCGGAGGATGTTCAGCAACTCTGGTGGTGGAAAGAAGAACAAGAAGCCTGCGGACAAAGAACCTGAGGACGATGATCAAGAGGACCATGGGCGCAACCCGAAGTTTCAAGATGCCTCGAAGGTCGTCAATGTTATCTTCGGGGAGATGACGATTTTAGTTCTAGGCGGGACCAGAAGCTGCTTCTCCGGGAGATTTTGTCCGTCGAGCCGGTGGTACCACGACCACTCCATTGGTCGGAGGTCCCCATCTCGTTCTCTCGCGATGACCAGTGGACGAGCTTTTCGGAGCCTGGTAAGTTTCCCTTGGTCCTGGATCCTGTGGTGGCGGAGGTCAGGCTCACCAAGGTCCTCATCGATGGCGGGAGCGGGCTCAATCTCGTCTTCGTCAGCACTCTGAACAAAATGGGCCTGGATTTCAAGGACATGCTGGTTCCCAACAAGTCCCCCTTTTACGGTATCGTCCCAGGTAACGCGGCACACCCGCTTGGTACGGTGGTCCTCCCAATCACCTTCGGCACGAGGGAGAACTATCATACTGAGTTCATCAAATTCGAAGTGGCTAACTTTGAATCTTCTTACCATGCAATATTGGGTCATCCAGCACTCGCCAAGTTCATAGCAGTGCCGCATTATGTCTATCTGCTTCTTAAGATATCAGGACTCAGTGGAGTACTCACCCTCCGTGGCGACTTGAAGAAGTCATACGACTGCAATCAGGAGGCGATCCAGTATGCTTCGACTACTCGCGTGCCAGATGCTTCGAGAGAAGTACTCACGGCCGTGCAGCAGCTTTCCCAGTGCGCGCTGGAGATCCCCTCCAAGAAGGCCAGCAAGTCGAGCATCCAGTCGACTGATGACATGGCCCTCAAGACGATCCAGCTTTAGGAGGGAGATCCATCTAAGACCGCTGTCATCGGCGCGGGCTTAGGTGACAAATAGGAATTCGCGCTCGTCAGCTTCCTTCGGGCTAACCGAGACATATTCACGTGGAAACCAGCGGATATGCCAGGGGTGCCTAGGGAATTGATGAAGCATGCTTTGAATATACACCCGAAGGCTACGCCTAAAAAGAAACGCCTGCGAAGGTTTGCCCACGATAAGCGTGAGGCCATTAAATGGGAGATTGCTAAACTTCTCGCGGCTAGATTCATTAAAGAAGTAATCCATCCAGAGTGGGTAGCGAACCCCGTTCTTGTAAAGAAAAAGAACAATGAATGGAGAATGTGTCTCGACTACACTGATCTCAACAAGCACTGCCCAAAGGACCATTTTGGGCTGCCACGCATTGACCAAGTTGTCGATTCGACGGCTGGTTGTGTCCTTCTCTGTTTTCCTGATTGTTACTCAGGTTATCATCAGATCGCGCTCAAGGAGGAGGGCCAAATCAAGACTGCATTCATCACCCCGTACGGGACTTATGCCTACAAAACCATGTCCTTCGGGTTGAAGAACGCAGGAGCGACCTATCAGCGTGCGATCCAGATGTGCTTCGCAGATCAGCTACACCGGAATGTTGAAGCTTATGTGGACGACGTGGTCATCAAGACCAGGGAGTCCAGCGACTTGATTGCAGATCTGGAGGAAACATTTAGCAGTCTGCGCAGATTTCGGTGGAAACTCAATCCTACCAAGTGTGTTTTTGGAGTACCTTCGGGGAAATTGCTCGGTTTCATCGTTAGCAACAGGGGCATCGAAGCCAATCCTGTAAAGATTACGGCCATCACTGATATGGAGGCTCCGGCCACAATCAAAGATGTGCAAAAGTTAATAGGTTGTATGGCTGCCCTGAACAGGTTCATCTCCCGACTCGGGGAGAGAGGACTCCCCTTCTTCAAGCTCCTGAAATGCCAAAATAAGTTCCAATGGACGAAGGAGGCCGAGCGGGCCCTGCAGGATCTGAAACATCACCTTCAGTCACCTCCGATCCTTACAGCACCATTGCCGGGGGAGGATCTACTACTCTACATCGCAGCAACAACTCATGTTGTCAGCAGTGCTATTGTAGTTGAGCGAGGCGAAGAGGGCCATGCGTTTGGAGTGCAGTGGCCTGTCTACTTCGTCAGCGAGGTCCTCTCCGAATCCAAGGTACGGTATCTAGCTGTTCAAAAGCTTCTATATGCAATCTTAATCACATCAAGGAAGCTACGCCATTACTTCGACGAGTACAATATCACTGTGATCACGGATTTTCCGTTGGCGGATATTCTTCATAATCAAGATGCCACGGGGCGCATATCCAAGTGGGCAGTGGAACTGGGGGCTTTGTCAATCGACTTGAAGCCACGCACTGCAATCAAGTCACAAGCTCTAGTCGATTTCATGGCTGAATGGAGGGAGAATCAAGTCCCAAGTCCAGTCGACAGGCCAGAGCACTGGACCATGTACTTTGATGGGTCCCTCAAGCTCGACGGCGGCGGCGCTGGTGTTCTGCTTATTTCTCCACGATGTGAACAATTGAAGTACGTCCTTCAGATCCTGTGGGCGGTACCAACAATGAAGCCGAGTATGAAGCCCTGCTTCACGGGCTTCGTTTGGTGATATCACTAGGGATCAAGCGACTACTTGTATATGGCGATTCTCTCCTTGTTGTACAACAAGTCAATAAAGAGTGGGACTGCAATAAAGAGACTATGGGTGCTTATGTCCAGGAAGTGCGCAAGTTGGAAAGCAAATTTGCTAGCTTGGAGGTTCACCATGTATTGCGGGAGCACAATGTTGGCGCGGATACCCTGTCCAAATTAGGGTCAACACGTGCTCAGGTTCCACCGGGAGTTTTCGTCCAGGAGCTCAAGCAGCCATCCATTAAGTCTTCTCCGCAGATAACCATCGACGCGGGTCCCCAACAACCTGATCGAGAGGTTATGGTGCTGGGGGAGGACTGGCGAGAGGCCTTTATCGACTTCATCCGCGATCAACGGCTACCAGCGGGAATTGACGCCAGGAGCACGGAGGCGGCACGCGTCCTGCGTAGAAGCAAGGGTTTTGTCCTGGTTGACGGCAAGCTCTATCGACGCGGCGCCCAGTCAGGAGTTCTCATGAAGTGCATCACAAAGGAAGATGGTTACGACATACTGCGGGAGATCCACGAGGGTGTCTGCGCGAATCACGCAGCTTCAAGAACGCTGGTGGGGAAAGCATACAGGACCGGTTTCTAGTGGCCCACCGCAGTGACCGACGCGGAGGATCTCGTGCGCAGGTGCCAGAATTATCAGTTCTTTGGCAAACAGACTCATGTTCCAGCCCATAGCCTCATCACCATACCGCCATCATGGCCTTTTGCTTGTTGGAGCCTCGACATGATTGGGCCCTTCACAACGGCGCCAGGCGGTTTCACCCATGTTCTGGTGGCTATCGACAAGTTTACCAAGTGGATTGAGTACAAGCCGATAGCCAAAGCTCACGCCAGATCGGGTCATCGACTTCATTTCGGATATTTTGCACCGTTTCGGCTTCCCCAACACCATCATCACAGACTTGGGATCCAATTTCACGGCCAACTAGTTCTGGGAGTTTTGCGAGAATGCTTGCATCGAAGTTAAATATGTCTCGGTCGCACACCCAAGGGCCAATAGACAAGTGGAAAGGGTGAACGGCTTGATAATCGACGGCCTCAAGAAAAGACTTTATGACGAAAATAGCAAGAAGGAGGGCAAGTGGATACATGAGCTGCCACATGTCATCTGGGGCTTCGGACTCAGCCGTCCCAAGCCACAGGACAAACGCCTTTCTTCCTCGTATACGGATCTGAAGCTATTTTACCAGCCAATATCATGTGGAAGTCTCCAAGGGTCGAAATGTAGAATGAAGGCGAGGCGGATGAGGCGAGGTAGTTAGAGCTCGACTCTGTTGAAGAGGCTCGCTGCACTGCTCTTGTTCACTCAGCCCGATACCTGCAAGGGATCCGGCGATACCATGATCGCAACGTGAGGGAGCGGTCATTCGGCATTGGTGACTTGGTCTTGCGTCGCATTCACGATGAATCCAGCCTACACAAGCTCAACTCAAGGTGGGAGGGCCCTTTCATCGTCAAGCAGGTTACAAGGCCAGGGTCATATCGACTACAATGTCCCGAGGGCCAGGGTGTCCCGAACTACTGGAACATCCAGAACCTGCGCAAGTTCTACCCATAAGAAGATGCCCGGTGATAGCTGGATCCCCGGGGGTTTAGAAGATCTCTTGTCCTCGTGTCAATATGAAGGCTACCTGCCCCAAGATTCGGGTTGTACATTCCCTTACGAACACAAGGAGGCCACTGTCTTGAACAGTACTTCTATAAATCAACTTCTTGTCACGAATTTTACGGAGGCCACGGCCACGTTCATATCTCCCCAACTTCGTGATTTGACGGAGGCTTCGGCCCTGTCCTCCATCTTAATGAATCGATCTCCGCTGCGGCCTTGGATTGTCGCACGTGACGGTAGTCGCATTTACCCCAACAAAATCGATCCGTTCGACCGGTTTACACCCGGCTTGTTGGAAGAGCTCGCATAAAGAGCTACCTCGACTACCTCCTGAGTAGTTGCACTCAGTGTGGTCTCGATTTCTGCCAAAAGCATGGCAGACCCGCGGCAACGCCCGCACCTGCTCCTAACAAGTTCGACCCGTCCGTCCGGGTCCTACCTAACTTGTGGAGCGTGCTCGCAGGAAGAGCGATTTTTTACTACTACCGGAGTCGACGCACCCGGAGTAGCTTCATTTTCCTACCTTAAACATGGCAATCCCGCGGCGATGCTCGCGTTCTTTCCTAACAAGTTTAGACCCGCTCGATCGAGTTGTGGATAACTTGTTAGATAAGTTCCTACTTGGGGCTATGGCTACCTTCAGGGTCGATGCACCTGGGGTAGTGTCTACTACTTAGCCTTTTAAGCCTGGATGCCAATTCAGCTAAGGCACGCAACTAAGTAGAGACATCAAATGCAGTTTTTACATAAGGGAATGATTACTTGTCTCTTACACCGTAATCCTGCAGTACACTGTGTACAATTTGTTCTGCTACAGGTTGGGCCTCTCGAAGGTACTCGTCGAATCGTTCATCCATGCAGTCCGCTGCCATTCCCTGCGCAAATATGTCTAGCTGCGTGCTTGGCAAGAAGGATTTCACATACGCGAGGGTATTGCTGACGCATGTGACCGGAGCCTCAGATAGGAATTTGAGCACCTTCTTCGGGGCTTCGCGGAGTCGCTCTAGCAGGGACCGCGGGCTCGCCTCGCCTTCTTCGGGGGGATCCACCATGTCCACTAGCTCCTGGGCGGCCCCCCTGAGGTCCTCCAGCTCCTTCCGCTGCTGCTCGTCCTTCTCGCCCAGCGCTTTGATTTGCTGAAGGCAGTCGACGAACTGTCGTTCAGTATTGCCGATCACCTTCTGCAACCTCTCGACATCATCTGTACGCCGATACAGCAGGTTCTTCACGTCAGTAAGCAGCTCTTCTTTATATACTAACATTTTCCTAAGTTCTATGGTGGAAAGTTTTTCAGAACCCAAGGTGAGTCGTTCAGTGAAGTACTCGAGGGAAGCAATGGCTTACCTTGGTGCGCCTTCTTTTGCTCCTTGAGCTGCTCCTGGTGCGCCTCGAGCGCCTTCTTCTGTTTCTCAAGTTGTCGCTGGAGCTCGGCGTTGACTTTCTCAAGATGCGAGATCTCCGTCTCCCCATCGTCAACGTGTCTCTTCAGAGCAGCAAGTTCCTTGTGGTCGCAGGCAAGGGTCTTCAATTCTTCCATTTGTTTCCGGGAGTGGGCGATCACACTCTGCATAAAAAGGGAAATCCGGATAGGCAACTCGACCTAGTCACTGGCAAAAAAGTGTTCAGGTCTTACCATGGCAAAGTCATGCGCCTTCTTGAGGTTCTCTATATTGCCATCTGTCAGCAGCAGGTCACCCGCCAGGTCGGCGGCGACGGCGTCTTGACAACCTGACCCGGCCAGCAGCAGCTCAACGGGTCTGCCGGAGGTTTCCACGGTTTCTTCAATAGTCGGCTGCTGCACACCTGCGATCACAAGTATTCTCAGCATACAGCATGCGGATCCCGGCAGCTAGCCGGGGCGGTCGGACGCTTACCTGTGCCATCCGTAGGAGCGGCACCAGGGGCTTCGACTTGTTCCTCGCCACCGGCTCCAGCCTCGGCTAGTTGGAGCTCGGGAGGCAGCTGGTCGGGCAGCGTCGCGTTCGCCCCGAGGGCTGGCTCCGCGGGCACTGACCCTTCTGGGGCTACCGTTTCTGGGGCTAGCACAGCCGTGACTGGCCCCACGCTTGAAGATTCCTCTCAGGTCGAAGGCCCGGGGGCTGGGGTAGTCGAGGCTGTCTCCAGCTGGAGGTTCACGGTGTTTGCAGCCCTGATACAGTCGAGTCTGTCGTCATACAAGTCGAAAACAGGCAGCATGTTTATTACGCAACCAGATGCAAACTCACAGCGTAGACCTCTTTTTGACGGTCTTTTTCACCCGTAGGGCCCGTCGCGGCGTCCCCGTTGCTGGCGGCGGGGTTTCACCAGCCTGTGGCGCGGTCCCCGCCACAGCGACGGTGACAGCTGCGGTGGCCGACGGGGCTGTTCCTTCCTCTTCGGGCTCGGCCCGGGAGGAGGAGGCGGAAGGACTACAGGAGGACATTGTCAGCACGACATAATATCAACATATGGCAATGCAATAGAACAACAACAAGTACCCGGAGGACTCGACTTCTTGCGCTTTCCGCTTCCGCACTATCCGACGACCTTGCGGCACCAGCGGCAAAGCGCCGGTCAACTCCACGCCTGGCCCGGAGGAATTGTCCCAACGCGCTTCTCCTTCAGCTCCTTCCTCCGCCTGGGACTCACATCCTCTATGGACCCGCTGCTGCGCTGAGCCGCAGCAATGCGGGCCCTCTTTGCCTCAACAGTAGTGCTGGGGAGGAGGTGGTCCGACCGGGGGATCTCGGGTCGCGGCGGGTAGCTCCGGTACAATTCTGTGTGTCCCTGCAAGAGGTTTTTCCATCAGCAATAGAGTAGTAGAGTTTGATTTCAACAACAAGAAGTCGAATACTTACTGGTTTGGGCGGATTTCGCGCGGAAAACAGTGTTGGCACATACAGCACAGCGTCCACGTCCAGCTCGTTGGAGTGTGGCTTCATCGGGTAATTCTTCTACGCACATGCGAGAAGGATCAG
Source organism: Panicum hallii (assembly GCF_002211085.1). NCBI lineage: Eukaryota > Viridiplantae > Streptophyta > Magnoliopsida > Poales > Poaceae > Panicum > Panicum hallii. Next base: position 16,542,849 of record NC_038042.1, on the reverse strand, counting down.
CGGGGCCTGTGTACTCGAATCCCAGGCGATGGCGTTGCTGGATTGGTTGGATGCGGCGTTTGAAAAATGCGAACATGACGGAGGCACCGGTCACTCCCTTCTCCTTCTGTGCCTCAATGATGTCCAGCAGTTCCCTGACCTAGTCCATGTCTCCACCAGACGGTTCAAGATTCCATTCTGGCCTCATCACAGGTGGTTTGTTTGATTTTACTGGGAGTTGGGGAGCGTGGTTCTCGATATAGAACCAGTGATTCTTCCATTCGGGAAGGTTGGAGGGGAATTTGTATGTGAGATATTTGTCGCCGGCCTGCTGACGCAGTTGGATGCCGGTGCCCCCCGCAACGGAAAGGTTCTTTGATGTGGGTTGTGGTTTGATACGGAAGAGGAAGCGGAAAAGATCCCAGTGGGGCTCGATTCCGAGGAAAGCTTCGCAAAAATAGATAAAAATTGAAATGTGGCGGATAGAATTCGGGTTGAGGTGATGAAGCTCAAGCCCGTAGTAATACAGAAGGCCCCGGAAGAAGGAACAAGAGGGGAGGGCTAATCCCCGTTCGGCAAAATGGAGAAATGTGACGATTTCGTCAACATTTTCCATGGGGAAAGGTTCACGGTAAGAGGGGCGCCAGTTGACAAGGCTCTTTTCTTGCAGCAACCCCTCAAAAACTAGTTTGTTTAGATCGTGGAGGGAGCACTTACTGTGTGTCCACTCCGCGGTCGATGGCTGCGCCTCTTTCTTCCTCCCCTCGATCTCCGACTTCTTGGGCGCCATCTCCGATTCGCTTGCCACGAGATGCTCGGGGGCTGCGGGGAGAGGGGCGGGGAGGTCGGAGCGGGAGGATTTCTTTGGGGGGATGGCAGCGGCGCTTGGCTCTGATTGGGGAGTTTGGTGGCTTTTGGCAGAATGCAGATTGGAAGCACAGTTTTCTCTCATTGTTGCCGCGGGATTAGATAACCAGCGGGTGGGGAAAAGTTACTGTTCCGAAGTTCAGGAGTCACTTCCGAAGTTCCGGGAATGTTTCGAAGTTGAAGGGTCATTTGGTGGACTGTTTGGATTAAAATTTCGATTAATCATTTTTTCAGGGTTAGTTAGCCCGAAAAAAGGGGTTTTTTGAATTAATGATCTAATTCCCATCATCTGTACCATCATTTTGGTAATTTCTCAAGTTGTCATTTTTAGCCTGCATGCCACGGTTGTTGGATCCTTATCTTCAAATTTTGTGGGATATGGATTCAAGGCTCGGGGGCTGCGGGATACGTGGCATCGACTACTTATTTTTCAAATTCCTTTGAAGGATAAGCAGGATTACTGACTAATGGGACCCTCAGCCTGATTCTCCAATTCAACCTAAGGCTCGGGGGCTACTCCATATGGAGTGCGATTTTTCAAATCGCACACCATAACAGAAATATAATTCGGGGCATGAGCACCTCATAGCTTCAATGTAGCCAAGCAAGTACACGAAGAAGGACTTCAGGACAAAGCTTCAGAAGAAGTCGAAGATTCCTTCGAAAGTACTCGATAAGCCTGCAGTACTCAGCTACGAAGAGCTCGGGGGCTTGTTAGACCCGGGGCCACGGGACTGTGTACATAGCGTAGTTTAAGAGATTACGTCCGTCTTATCTCTTATTCATCTTGTTTATCTCTTATTTATTCCGTTTAAATAGGAGATAGAGCTAATCGATCCAGAGGGGATCTACTCGAGATATGTTCTGGTACGATTCCTTAGCTGGTGTTGGTTAGTATCTTTGTAACCCTGGCCTCTCGGATATATAAGGGAGGACAGGGACCCCTCTCAAAAGACAATCTCTAGGTCATTCTACACAAAAGGCAATACAAACCACCATACAGGACGTAGGGTGTTACGCATCTTGCAGCCCGAACCTGTCTAAGCTTTGTGTTCCTTGCACCTTCGAGTTCCTGATCTTGGCGTCTCCTCACCCAAAACTTACCACCTTGGGTATATCCCTCGGTGGGCAGCCGGTTAAACACCGATAGCACCTACACTAAGCAAGCAAGGTAGAGATTATCATCCATCAAGATTATTCCATCAATAGTTACACTTCTTACTCTATGTGGCAGAAGGAATAAGCAGTCTCAATCTTCATGAGAAACGGACGATTCTGAATCGAATTCAACCTTGCAAGGGTAAACCTAACTCACACGCTTGGAACATCCAAAGATCATTCCAAAGCAACCGTTTCCCTCATATTCCGGGTTATGGATCAGGGCCACCACAAGCGACTGCAGGACCATACGCACACCAATTGTGCAGGACATACGTCTGTAGCGTGACTACATGATCTCGTATTCCTGTCTGCTTTGCAGAACGTACTCCCACACGTTGGTGCATGCAAACATAAAATAAAAGTCAAGTGGTGGAGACATGTCCATTTGCCGGGCCATTCAGGTACAAGGCTTACCGCTTTACCATATTTTGCGGCATGTGGCTAGTACTTTCAAACGCTTAGCCACCACTACCACACACTACGACCTTATCAACTTTTATCAACACAGACGGGGTAAACTTTTAGGTCAGGTTATTGCACATGACCTCGTCCATGATCCTTATATTGCTTGCAGGATAGTAAACATTCAATTCCTATATCGCGCGAGTGACAGAAAATCACTCGACTTCTACCGGTCCTATTAGCGGTGCATCTATCCGATAAGGACTCAGGTACAATACATTGGATTATTAGGGTTTATGCGTCTAGGGTTCCATCTCAACTCCTAGACTTAATGTAAGATATAATATATAAGTATAGAATTGCATAATGTAGTAATTTGAAATACTGGGTTATGCACCGGGGCTTGCCTTCTTGAGTGGGGTTGGGGGCAGAAATGTCAGAAACTTCCGAACTTTGGTTTGGGGCTTCAGTTAGTTCCTCGGCGACATTTGTTGGGTCTTCAAAAAACCCTTGGTCTTATCCCAAGACCAATTCGTAGTCTCCGTCGTTGAGCCTCGTTGACTCTACATGATATGCAACAATTTAATTGAGATGGTGCTTGCGTTAAAGATTTTATTTCACGATAAAGTTGCAATCCAATAAATAACACACATGAATTCATGAAACAAGGGGGGGTTTAGGCTTAAATTATCATTTATAATTAAGTCATGATTATAGTACTGGATTTATTGAAAACAGGAACTAGAACATTTGAATTTGAATTCAAATTTCAAGTTTAAATTCAAAACTGAGGTAAATAGAATTATAAAGTCTTGAAGATTTAATTATAGACTAATTATTAACACATTAGATTATGACAAAACGATCTAACTAATTAAGCCTAAGGAACATGCTTAGTTAATTTCAAATCATCTCAAATTTGAATTACCCAAATTCAAAAGAAGTTAAACTACAGAACAGTGCTAGGTTTGAAACTTTAACACAAGTTCACACATGACCTATAAAAGTTACATACCAAAAATCATAAGAAATAAAGTTAATATGTAGAAGTTATGTACAAAATACCTTTTAACCTTAAATTTAAAATAGATTCAAAAGTATTTACTTTCAAACTAAACTTTATTAATAAAAGTTGTAGGGTTTGAAATCTAGTTTCCAACAAAATTAGTTTTGCAATTTTTGGATTTTTCTACAGTTTTCTACGAATTTTACAAGACAGCAACATCAATCACATGAAATAACAAAACACATAGGGGGGTCCTCGGTATTTTGCGTTTGGGTCCCTGGAATAAGGTTTCTTCTCACAGATATACCCCTGCCCGGCCTCGACAGCGGCCGGCCGGTCGGCTCCGGCATGTTCCCACCGGCGGCGAGGTTGCCGGCGGGGAGGGGCCGGCTTGGCATGACCTACGAGACCCAGGGGACAGTTTGGGGAAGGAAGTGCTCGACGAGCGGCGGTGGAACACTGCCGCCGGCGAGGAGGGGCGGCGGCCGTCGAAGGGCTGGTGAACATCATGATCTAAAGCGCGCGTGAGCACCAGGGGGAGTTGGGGATGCGATTCCCGTACTTAGATTGGCCGAGGAAGTGGCGGAGGGATGCTATCGACGATGAGGTGGTCTTCGGGCAGCTCCGGCGAGAGGCGGCTCGGGATGGGCGCAATTCCGGCGAAGGAGGGCCGACGGTTGGACCGGATCAGGTCAGGGGGCTAGTGGAGGATGTGGGGAAGCGGTAGGCCGAGGGGATTTGGACGGGGTGGAGGAGTCACGGCGAATTCCGGCGAGGAAAGTGTGGCGGCGGCTCGATGTTGGTGGTCGCGGGGGAAGAAGAAAGGGGAACAGCAGAAAGGAGGAGCTCGGTTTGGCTTTATAGGGACACAAGATTTGGTGGAAGTGAAGGGGAGGGAGAGCAATCGCGCGGCCAGGCACAGAGCGGCGGGCGGCGCCGGCGTGCTCGACGGGGTGGCGTGGCAGCCGCTCGGGATCGACTACCCGATGTGGAACGGCGAGGGGAGGACAGCGGAGGCGGCGTGGCGGTGGGAAGAGGGGTGGGGCGACGCGTGGAAGGCGGTGCAGAACTACAGGGCAGCGCACATGGCCGGGCAGTGGCGGTAGAGGAGAAGCAGAGGAGAGGGAGAGAGGGGTAGACGAAGGAGGATCCAAATGCAATTTCAGAGAAATGCAGGGACCCTACTGTAATGCATCAACAACTTTTAAACCAGTGCTCAAATAGAGATTGGCCCAAAAGCAAAAGTGTATGATTTTTCAAAATGTACAACTTTGCTTTAAGGTTCATCCATAGAAGAGCTAAGGATTTGCAAGTAATTTGAAATTTAGCAAGATTACTAAACTTTGCATAAATCCTATTTTAAAATTACACCACATTTATATCCAAAGGGTAGTTTCTCCTACTTTGAAGATTTAAACACAAGTTTTTAACTTTTGCAGAACAACCCCCATACTTTTGAATTCTACCCTCCATGTTCACCCATTTAGCACAAAAGGACCTTTATTAAAATATAATTATATAAGTAACCCTTTTCACTTAGTACTTAAATTTTTAAACACACTTTTACCACATTTTGCATATAACATTACACTAAAGTTTAGGATGTGACCACACTAAATACCTGAGTGTCACAAATATCCCGAGGGCCAAGATGTTCTGAACTCTTGGAACATTCAGAACCTGCGCAAGTTCTACTCGTGAGAAAATGTTCGGAGATAGCTGCTCTCCGGGCGCTCAGGTGGTCTTTTTCTTCTGAATCAAATTTGGAGGCTACGTGTCACAAGATTTGGATTGTAAATTTCTCTATGAACATACTAAGGCTACGGCCACGTGCATGTTTTATATAAATCGACTTCTTGTCATGAGTTTCACGGAGGCTATGGCCACGTTCATGATACATCGACTTCTTGTCGCGAATTTGACGGAGGCTACAGCCACATCCATGCTCTATCGACATCCTTTGATGGTCGTTTGCGATAATTATTGCATCTTTCCCAACAAGATCGATCTGTTTGATTGGTTTATACTTAACTTGTTGGATGGGCTCGCATAAGGAGCTATGTCGACTACGCCCAAAGTCGTTGCACTCGGGGCAATTTTGACTCCTTGCCAGAAGCATGGCAGCTGCGCGATGATGCTCGCGTTCTTTCCCAACAAGATCGATCCGTTCGATCGGTTTATACCTAACTTGTTGGATGGGCTTGCATAAAGAGCTATGTCGACTACGCCTAGAGTCGTTGCACTCGGGGCAATTTCGACTCCTTGCCAGAAGCACGGCAGCTGCGCGATGATGCTCGCGTTCTTTCCCAACAAATTCGATCCGCTCGATTGGTTCCTACCTAACTTGTTGGACACACGCTCATGAGTAGCGATTTCAACTACACCCAGAGTCATTGCACTCGGGGTAGCTTCATTTCTCCCTGCCATACGTATGGCAATCCCACGACGATGCTCGCGTTTTTTCCTAGCTAGTTAGGCCCGCGTGATTGGGTTGTATCTAACTTGTGGGATGGTTTCCTACTCGGAGCTATGGCTACTTCCAGGGTCACTGCACCCAGGGTAGTGTCTACTAATTAGCCTTTAAGCCTGGATGACAATTCAGCTAAGGCACATACAAGTAGAGACATCAAATAAAATATATACACAAGGAAATGAGTACTTGTTTTTTACACCTTAAACTTGCAGCACACTTTGTACTATTTGTTCTGCTACCGGTTGGGCTTCTTGGAGGTACTTTTTGAATTGTTCTTCAGTACATTCCGCAGCCACTCCCTGCGCGAACATTCCTTGTGGAGCTTCTGGCCAAAAGGACTTTACAAATGCAAGGGCATGGCTGACACAAGCGACCGGGGCCTCCGTGAGGAACTTGACGACTCTTTCCGACGCTCCGAGAAGTCGATCCAGCAAGGGCTGCTCGCCTGCTTCGCCTTCTTCTGGTGGATCCACCATATCCATGAGCGTCTGGGCGGCCGCCCTGAGAATCTCCAGTTCCTTTTCCCGCCGCCCCTTCTCCTCGCCCAGTGTCTTGATCTGCTGAAGGCAGTCGGCGAACTGTTGTTCAGTATCGGCGACCACCTTCTGCAGCCTCTCGATGTCATCTGTACGGCAATACAGCATATTCTTCACGTCAGTAAGCAGCTCTTCTTTATACGTTAAGATTTTCCTAAGTTCTGCGGTGAAGGTTTTTTCAAAATCCAAGATAAATTGTTAAGTGAAAGTACTCGAGGGCAAAAAGGGCTTACCTTGATGCGCTTTCCTCTGCTCTTTGAGCTGCTCCTGGTGCGCCTTCTTCTATTCCTTGAGTCATTCTTGGAGCTCGGCGTTGGCTTTCTCGAGGTTACGCAGGTCGTTCTTGAGGAGCCATGTCTCTCGAGTCCGCTCTTGCTTCAGCTTGTCAATTTCTCTCCGGAGATAGATGTTCTTTGTCAGCTCCTCGGAGATGCGCTTGTCCTTGGCAGCAAGCTCCTGGTGACCACTCACAACGGCTTTCAGCTTCTCGGATTTCTTCTATGAGTGCGTGATCACGTTCTGCATAGAGGAGGAGATTAAGACAAGCCATTTGACAGCGCATACTAGTAGAAGAGTTGTCACGTCTTACCATGGCATAATCATACAACTCCTTGTAAGCCTGCTTCAAGGTTTTGATGTTATTAGCCATCAGCATTGGGTCATCCACCAGGTCTGTGGCAATAAGGTTCTGGTACCCGGGCCCGGTCATCAGCAGATCTTCGGGACTCCTTGAGGTCCCTGCGGCATCTTCAGAAGCTGGCTGCTGGGCACCTGCAAGTCACGATGCATTCAGTACATAATGCCTGGGGTCTAAGCAGTTAGCCGTGGGCGGTCAGACATTTACCTGTGCCATCTGTAGGAGCGGCATCAGGGGCCTTGACTTGTTCCTCGCCACCAACTCTGCCTCGGGGGCTGGCTCCTTGGGCGCGGACTCCATTGGGGCCGATGGTTCGAGGGCTGGGGTAGCTGTGGCTTGTTTCAACTTGTGTGGAGCAGCGCTTGCAGACCTAATAAAGCAGATTCAGTTATCATACGAGTCGAAAAGAGCAGAATATTTACGATGCAACAAGATGCAAACTTACAACATAGACTTCTTCATGACAGCCTTCTTCACCCGCATAGCCCGTCACGGGGTACTCTTCGCCGGCGGCAGGGTCACACCAGCTGATGGCGCGGTGCCCGCCATGGCAATGGTAACAGTCGCAGAAGCTACTGGATCTGTTCCCATTTCTTGGAGCATGGGTCTGGGCGGAGAAGCGGGAGGACTGCAAACGGGAAATGTTAGCATGCAACAATATTGATGTATGACAACACGGCAGCATGTTTGTACCTGGAGGACTCGACTTCTTGCGCTTTTCGTTTGCGCACAACCCGGCGACCCTGCAGGATCGCAGGCAGAGTGTCGGCCAACTCCACGGATGGTCCGGGGGAGTTGCCTCTACTCGCCTTCCCCTCGGCTCCTTTCTCCGCTAGGGGGCTTCCGCCTTCGGTGGACTCACTGCCGGGCAGTGCCTCGGCTACTCGAGCCCTCTTGGCTTCAGCTGCGGCGCTGGGGAGGAGGTGGTCCGGCCGAGGGATGTCGGGTTGCGGCGGGTAGCTCCGGTACAATTCTGTGTGTCCCTACAGAAGGTTTTTAGTTAGCAGCGGTAAAACAGAGTTCATTTTCAACAAAAGTAGTTGAATACTTACCGGTTTCGGAGGATTCTGTGACGCGAATAGCTGCGGGATGTAGGGGACTGCATCCACGTCTAACAGCACCTGCTTGACTCGGAGGAGTGCGGCCTCATCTGACAGCTCCTCTGCGCACATGCGAGACGGATCTTCAGTGCCCTTGTACTCGAATCCAAGTATGTGGCGTTGCTGAATTGGCTGGACTCAGTGCTTGAAGAAGGAAAACATAACAGATGCGCCGATCACTCCCATCAGCTTATGCGCAGCTATGGTGTCTAGCAGTTCCTCAACTTGATCCATGTCTCCCCTGGAAAGCTCGATATTCCACTCCTGCCTCACAACAGGTGGACTATTTGATTTTTCTGGGAGTTGGGGGGCATGATTTTTGATATAAAACCAATGATTTTTCCACCTGGAATGTTGGAGGGGGAATTTGTACGATAGGTACTTGTTGCCGGCTTGTTGTCTTAGTTGGATGCCGGCGCCCCCCACAACAGAAGGATTTTTGAGGTGGGTTGTGGTTTGACTCGGAAGAGAAAGCGGAAAAGATCCCAATGGGGTTCGATTCAGAAAAAAGCTTCACAGAAATGAATGAAGATTGAGATATGGCAAATGGAGTTCGGGTTGAGGTGATGGAGCTCAAGCCCGTAATAGTAAAGAAGGCCACGGAAAAAAGAGCAAGAGGGGAGTGCCAGACCCCGTCGGCAAAATGGTAAAATGTGATGATTTCGTCAACATTTTCCATGGGGAAAGGTTCACGGAATGAGGGGCGCCAATTGACAAGATTCTTGTCTTGGAGCAACCCCTCGGAAACAAGCCTATTAAGATCGTTGAGGGAGCACTTACTGTGTGTCCACTCCCCGGATGGCTGTTGCGCTTCCTTCTTCTTCCCATCCTTCTCCGATTTCTTGGGCGCCATCTTTGGATCCGCTCGCCACGAGTTGCTCGGGGGCTGCGGGGAGAGGGGCGGGGAGATTTGGGGGGATTGGGGTTCCTCAAGAGGATGAAGGCGGAGTGCAGTTCTGTTTGGGGGATTTTGGCGGCTCTTGGCAAATTGCAGATTGGAAGCACAGTTTTTTACTCAATGTTACCGCGGGGTTAAATAACCAGCGGTTGGGTGCAGTTTTACTGTTTTGAAGCTGAAGAGTCATTTCAAGGAATGTTTGGAAGTTGAGGGGTCATTTGAGGATTGTTTAGATAAAATATTTGATTAATCATTTTTTCAGGGTTAATTGTCCCGAAAAAAGGGTTTTTTTCGAATTCGAGATCTAACTTCCATAATTTGTGCCATCACACCAGTTCTTTACCATATGGACATTTTTACACTGTATGCCACGACTTTTGGATCCTTATTTCCAAATTTGAGAGATTTGGATTCAAGGCTCGGGGGCTGCGGGATATGTGGCATCGACTACTTATTTTTTCAAATTTATTTGAAAAAGTAAGTAAAGAAGATTCAAGACTAATGCGACCCTCAACTTGATTCTCCGATTCAACCTAAGGCTCGGGGGCTACTTCATATGGAGTGCGATTTCTCAATCGCACACCATATCAAAAATATAATTCGGGGCATGAGCACCTCATAGCTTCGATGCAGCCAAGTGAGTACTCGAAGAAGGACTTCAAGACGGAGCATCAAAGAAACCGAAGATTACTTCGAAAAGTACTTGATAAGCCTGCAGTACTCAACTACGAAGAGCTCGGGAGCTTGTCAGACCCGGGGCCACAGGACTGTGTACATAACGTAGTTTAAATAGGTTTAAGAGATTAAGTCTGTCTTATCTCTTATTCATCTCGTTTATCTCTTATTTATCCCATTTAAGTAGGAGATAAAGCTAACCGATACAGAAGGAATCTACTCAAGATATTTTTTGGTACTATTCCTTGGCTAGTGTTGGTTAGGATTCTTATAACACTGGCCTCCCGGATATATAAGGGGGGACAGGGACCCTCTCAAAATAAGATCATCAGATCATTCTACACCCAAGTCAATACAAACCGCCACACAGGACGTAGGGTATTACGCACCTCGCGGCCCGAACCTGTCTAATTTTGTGTTCCTTGCACCTTCGAGTTCCTGATCTCGACGTCTCCTCATCTAAAACTTACCACCTTGGGTATATCCCTCGGTGGGCAGCCGGTAAAATACCGATAGAGTGCAACTTGCGTGGCAAGAAGTCGGGAACCAACAGGATCAGATCCTACACAAGCAATGCCTGATGCACCCGAAGTCCAAGCACACACTCTTCTGGTGCATCAGCCTCCGCAAGTCGCGCACCGCACCTCTCCCTGATCAGGACAAAAAGGGGAAGGACAAGGACAACGAGTAGGGAGATAAGTCGGAGGCCTAGGGATATCAAGATCCCAAGAATGTCGACAATGTTATCTTCAACGGTGACGGCGGCTTCCCAACCAAGCGCGTAGAAGCTTACTCTACGCGAGATCTTATCTGTCGAGCCAGCCATACGATGGCCCTTGAGATAGAGCAAGGTCCCAATTTCTTTCTCTCGAGAGGATCAGTGGACCAGCTTCTCCGAGCTAGGAAAATTCCTGCATGTTCTAGATCCTATAGTGGCTAGCTCACAGCTCACCCGAGTACTCATCGATGGCGGGATTGGCCCCAACCTGCTCTTTGTGAGTATTTTGAAAAAGATGGGGCTGGACATTTCAAGGATGTTCACCCCAAGTAAGGCTCCGTTCTACCTACTTCTCAAGATGTCGGGCAAGATAGGGGTCCTCACCTTCCGCGGTGACTTGAACAAGTCGTACGACTGCGATCAAGAGGCAATCAAATACACCTTGATTGCACGCATGCTAGAACCTTCATCTAAAGTTTTTGCAGCCATGCAGCAGCTCTTCCAATCAACGGTGAAGCCCAACACCAGCGACATTGCCGTGAAGACCATCCAACTGCAGGAGGGCGACTCATTTAAGACGACACTCATCAGTGCTGTGCTGGACAACAAATAGGAACTCACGCTCGTCAACCTCCTTAGAGCTAACCGAGACATATTTGCATGGAATCCAGCAGATATACCAGGGGTGCCCAAGAAGTTGAACGAGCATTACCTAAAAGTTGATCCAAAAGCCACCCCCAAGAAGCAACAACTGCGCCAGTTCCCCACTGGCAAGAGGGAGGCCATCAAGAAGGAGTTAGCAAAACTACTCGCGGCTAGTTTCATTAAGGCCCCATTTGGCATAGCTTATTTTGGCTTCAGCTTCAGCTATTTCATGCAAATCGAGATACTGTAGCGTGAAGCTGTTTTATAAGCATGTGCTAAAATGAACTAGAAGCCAGACGAAGCTAGTTTTTCTAGCTTCACCAGCTTCAGCTTCACTGGTGAAGCTATTTTGGCATAGCCTATGCCAAATAGGGCCTAAAGAAGTCTACCATACAAAGTGTCTAGCTAACTCTGTACTTGTTTTGAAAAATAATAATAATAAATGGAGGGTGCATTATACTAATCTCAATAGGCACTGCCCAAAAGATCCTTTCGCGCTCCCACGCATTGACCAAGTCATCGACTCCACGGCTGGCTGCGTCCTGCTCTCTTTCATTGATTGCTACTCGGGATACCATCAGATTGCCCTCAAAGAAGAAGACCATATCAAGAAAGCATTCATCACCCTGTTTGGAGCATACGCCTACAAGACTATGTCCTTCGGGTTGAAGAACGCAAGGGCTACATACCAGCGAGCCATCCAGCTTTGCCTCGCTAATTAGCTATGATGAGGACATGACTCATATGGATACAAACATAATAAGAACATATTTAGGGAGAGACATGGATGAGGAGTATGTGATATGCTTATGTACAACCATTCGTGCTAAAGACAAGGTGAGCTTGCTCCTATATTATTTGTTTACTTATTTTGAGAATAGGTTGCTACCTAAATATATTATTATAATTAGGAATCATGGAGATGATGATGGAGTACTAAAAGATAGGCATGGAGGGGGAGAGGACGAGCAAGGGATGTCCAACCCAAGTTAGAATCCTAAACAATATCAAAATCGAGTCCACCTCGGATTTCAGAACCTTACTTCACCAAAACTGACACCCTGGCCACATACGGAGTCGGATTTGGACGTTCTATATATGGTTGGAACCAGAATTTCATAGACCTTCCAATGGCACTGGTTCCACCTCAAAATTCCTTCTGAGTTGATAGGAATCATCGATACAAGTGGGCATCCAGAATCTGTTAGGATGCTGTGTCACCGTCTGTTGGCCCGTGTACCGTGTTGAAGCCCGTTAGGGTTGCGACCAGAGAACTTGTACACCCTAACTTCTTTTTATTCAGTAGCCATTGCCACTTTAGGGTTTGGAGTTTTGCTTAGATTCAATCTGTCATCAAACTGTGTCGCCGTTCATCGGTTTGTGAGACTCCACCTCATAATCAAGTCTGTTTGATTGCATCTCCTGTTCTTGCTTGTGTTCTTGATTGCGCTTGTAGGGATAAGCCTTCGTGGTGAGGTCATTCATGTGACATGGGTGATAACCAACGGAGTAGTGGTTGTGGCAGTACCAACCTGAATTATACCGGCTCAAGTACGCGAGTCCACTCCCGAGGGCTCCAACGTGCTTCAAACGGTATAATCCCTTGGCCTGTCGGGTAACGTCCCGATAAACCACCGAAACACAGGATCAAATAAGGTTACCTCACACGAAGGTGAGTCCAGAGATAGAGTTACCATCATGTTTTACATCATAGGGAATTACATTACAAAAGTTTCCAAAAGCAGTACGAAGTTTTAAATTTAGAGAAAACATTATAAACTGTTAGAGTTATGGTTTTTAGCAGCGGAAAAACATACGCAATGATTACAGCACGTCGTCAAGACAGATGTCATGCTAAGCCCGGGCATGACATCACTCGGTATCCCCAATGTTGGTCGGGAACGATCCCATTCCACGAACCAACCTTCTGGAAGAGCACAGGGCCAAGGCAAGGGAAGAGTAGGGTCTTCAAGACATTACCTGCAAAACATATAACTAGCAAGGCTGAGTATATTAATACTCAGCAAGGCTTACCCGGGATTGAGTATACTTTAGCCCCTAACTAGACTCATGAAGGCATTGTAAAGGTTCTGGGTTTATTTTCAGCTGAAAAGCAACTAAGAGTATAACTTACTTTCAAATTTTTGCTTTCAGATTCTAGCTTGATTAGCCATTCTAGGTAAGCACCTATACTAAACAAGCAAGATAGATATTATCATCCATCAAGATTATTTCATCAACAATTACACTTTTTACTCTATGTGGTAAAAGGGATAAGCAGTCTCAATCCTCGTGAGAGGTGGACGATCCGAATCGAATTTAACCTTGCAAGGTAAACCTAACACACACGCTTGGAATACCAACAGGGTGTTCCGAAGCAACCGTTTCCCTCATATTCCGGGTTATGGATCAGGGCCACCAGAAGTGACTGCAGGACCATACGCACACCAATTGTGTAGGACATACGTCTGTAGCGCGACTACAAAACCCGTATTCCTGTCTACCATGCAGAACGTACTCCCACACGTCGGTGCGTGTGAACATAAAATAAAAGTCGAGTGGTGGAAGCGCGTCCATTTGCCGGGCCATTCGGGTACTAGGCTTACCGCTTACCATATTTCGCGGTATGTGGCTAGTACTTTCAAATGCTTAGCCACCACTACCACATGTTGCGACCTTAATCACTTTTAATCAAAACAGACAGGGTAAACTTCCAGGTCATGATACAGCACATGACCCTGTCCGTCATCCTTATAGTGGTTGCAGAATTGTAAACAAGCAACTCCTATATCGCGCGAGTGACAGGAAATCACCCGACTTTTACCGATCCTATTTAGCAGAGCATCTAAGCGATAAGGACTCGGGCACAATACATCGGATTCCTAAGATTCATTCATCTAGGGTTTCACTTCAATTCCTAGACTTAATGCAAGATATAATATAGATAGACATAGATTGCAGTATAAATAAAGTAGTGGGATATGTCCGGGGCTTACCTTTACTGGTGGGACTGAAGTCAATAAAGTTAAGATCTTCCGAACTTTGGTTCGGGGCTTCAGATAATCCTTCGGTGACATTCACTTGGTCTTCAGGAACATCCTCCGTAGACTCCGGGGAGATCTCGTAGGTATCGTTGCCGAAGTAATCGTATCTACATGCAAGGCGACATTACATTCAAAGTGTGCATATGAAACTATTTTACTTTACAATACAGTTGCAATCCAGCACTCAAATAACACACTATTCACATAACAACCAAAAAGATTTGAAGTTAAACTTAAACAGAGCTGTAGGTGGACAACTAATTAGAACCGGCTACTCGTTGAGGGTTACAATAGAGCCGATTGGAAATAACGGGGGTTTAGCTGATGGAAAGGTGCATCGGTTCCCTAATTGATCGATGAAAGCATCGATTACTTTAGCAGAAGGATGATTCCTAAAGCAGTTGTCTTAACTGAGATGTGCTTAAATGTTATTCTAGGTAACTAAGTGTGGTTATATCGACTTGATTACGTCAGCACAACAATTGAGTGACGTATAGCCGAATGGAGTGTGGTTAAGGGTATATGACCGATAGATTTATAGCCGATTTCTCAGTCGATAAATCAACTGATAGAAGTGTGTGGATATGGATAGGGAAACTAAGGATTGATCGGCCGTGTTTGACCGACATGGAAAAACAACCAAAATCGGCTTGGATAGGTCGATGGCAAGAACCCTAAGATTGTGTATACACCTTTGATATATCGACTATATGCAGTCGATGAAGAATAGAACAAAAGAACTGTATTGGCAGTAGCCGATACTAGAAAGGTAACGATCGTATCAGCTAACCAGCCGATGGTAGAAGTATCGATTGACAGCTGTTACATAGGAACACCATAGACTCAAGGAAAACAGATGCTAAGTGGCTGGGTTGATAACCGGATACTGAAGCATAGCTGTCGAGATGTTTTGGCTAAGCAGTAGATGCACATGGAATAACAAGGATCTTTATACGAAGAGAACCTTAAGGAAACGACAATCAAGACGAGGACAATGTCTTGAGGGCAGAGATATGAGCACTCGGGTGACAGGATTAACTAACTGTCACACATCTCCATTTAAAACATATATCCTATAATTATTTTTCAGCTACATCACATGCATACAATATAAAGCACAATAAAACATTCATTCCCTAACATTTGACCTAGACCACACATCAAAGATTTTTAATTCAAGAGCACAACATAAAACTTGTAGGGTTTGACTTAGGATTTCAAACAAAACTGATTTTACATTTTTATGAAATTCCTACGAAAATCTATGAAATGTAGAAGTTCATGGATTTGAAATACAGAAAGCTTTGGAAATTTTACAAAGAACACCCTAAAACTTTCTAAAACATAGCAATCAAGTCCCTAGTCCGGGAAAACAGATAACAGGAAGTTAACGGCGATATTCCAGCAAAGGAATCGCCAGCATTAAGAAGATCTAGTAAAACAGGGCAAACCTTGGGCTAGCTTCGGATGTGGAGGAAGAACAGACGGAAAGTGAATTCCCGAACAAGATTGGCGAGGAGAAGAGCTCGACGGTGACGAAGAGTAGAAGTTGCTGGATGTCGTGGATCGTGGAGTAAGACGATGGAGCCGGACGGGTTCGCTATACCAACTTTTCCGCGAACCCCAGGATTTCCCTGCTCACGAGCTGTGCCGGCCACCGGTAGAACGCTTCCGCTCGCACTCGCGAATGCACCGGTTTAGTTCCGCTCGGACCTCTGGGTCCTGCAACTTTGCCGTCCCCTCCACTTGTTGCGATGCCCTCCGGTTTAACCTGCCACCGCCGCCGGTTCTGCGTTGCACGTCAAACCCGTGTCGCATTGCTCCTGCTTCGACCTCCGCACGGATAAAGGGAGTTCGCCGTGCGTGGCTTCTCCGAGCTCGTTGTATCCGACCGCCACCTCCGCTTCGTCGCCTTTCTTTCCGGCTCGCCGCTCCTCGTGCATCTCACGAGCGAATGAGTTCACATCCACCCTTCTCGGCCACCGCCCGTCCTTTGCATCTGGCGTGTGCCGCTTGCCTCTTGTCATCTTGACATTCAATATTCCGATGAATTCGATCATGCCATTTCACTCTTGGAGCCATCGGAACAAGAAGCACCGCCTGCATGTTTTCCGAAGTCACAAGTTTGATGAGAGACAATCTGCAGGCTTGGCTTTTCTTCTCCTGCGGCCGGCCATTCGTCGAACACCTTAACTGCGTCCTTGATACGGTCACCGCGTTCACGCATCTCGCGAATGACTCCAAGAGTCACCTAGACGCGGCCGCGCTGCTCCTCCGGGTTCATCATGCCCGGTCATCCCGCGCCGTTTCAGTGCTGCCTGTACGCCCAGCTCTTAGCACCGCACCTGCATACGCTGCTGCTCCACTCCTGCACCACCGGCCCTGCTCCAGTGCCTCAGCTCCTGCGCATCCACTCTTCCTGTGCCACCAGCCAGTCGTCCAGTGCTCGCGCGCCACCCGAGCTGCTCCTGCTCCGGCCACAAGTCACCACTGTGCGCTGCGCCTCCTCCCGCATTCACTGTCGCCTGCGCTGCACCCTTGGTCCGTTCACGCCGCACTCCGGTGCTGCCCGCGCTACGCCGGCTCACGCGTGCCGCTCCGCTCCTGCACGCCACCGGTCCCGTGCGCCGCTCACGCCGCGCACCTCGCACCAGTGCCTGCCACCAGCGCCCGCGTGCTCCTGTGCTCGCACGCCCACGCCGCCTGCGCGCCTTGCTCCACGCCTCCTGCGCTCTCCGCGTCCGCGCGCAGCGCCGCACGCCAGCCACGCTGGGCCACCGCCTGCGTACTCCCCGCTCCTGCGCCGGCCCACGCCAGTGCGTCACCCGCCGTCGCCGCTTGTGCGCTTGTGCCCGAGCCACTCGCCCGGCCCTCGCACACCCCCGCGAGCCGCGCGCACGCCTGCGCCGGCGCTCGCCCCCGCTCCTACCCGACGTCGCCCGCGCGCGCCTGCATCGCTCGGGGCCGCGCGCCCGGCCGCCTGCGCAGCTCCCCAACGCCCACGTGCGCCTGGGCCGCCAGCGCCCGAGCTCGCGTGCGCTCCGCCCAAATCCGCGCACCGAGCTGAGCCGCCGCTTGGGCCCGCTCCCGCCTGTGCCTGCGCCTGGCCGCTGCCGCGCTCGCCGCTCGGGGCCCACGCCTGCGCTCGCCGCCCTGGCTCCTGCGCAGCCCGCTCGCACTCGCCCGGCCTGCTCCAGCTCCGAGCCGCCGCCCTGCGCAGCCGCGTGAGCCGCTCACCGCCTGCGCTCCGCGCTCGCTCCGGCGCTACACGCGCGCCTCCTCCCAGCTCGCGCCGCGCCAGCCGAGCCGCCTGGAGCCGCTGGGCGCCGCCCAGCTCCTGCTGCGGCCCGTTCTGCACCTGTGCCCGTGGAGGGGAGAGAGAGAGGGAGGGAACCGGGTGGATAAGATTGAAGACAGGAGAGGGATTTGCCACTGGTGAGGAGAAAAAGGAAGACACGCCAGGGAGAAGAGAAACAGAGGAGAAAGGGAGGTGGAGTTCTCCCAAGGACTTATGCGCAATTTTAGAAAACTGCAGGGATTTGTTTGTAAAGCAAAATTTCCCATTGATTTAAAATCCAAATGAAGAAATGCCCTAAACGAAAGTTGGAGAGTTTTTCAAACTCTACAACATTGCTTTAGGGCTCAAGTTCAAAAACTCAAAACTTGCATCTTTACACGTAAAGTTTTGAACAAAAGTCGGATTTGTATTGCTTTTGTCCTAAAGAATGAAACTTTATAAAATTCAGGACCTAAATGCAAGCATTTATGACACGTCATGATGACGGGATAGACTCGTCATAATGATTGGATAGACATGTCATGATGACTTGCACTTTTACACTTTAGCCCTGAGTAAATTTAAAAGTTACTTTTGTAAATCAAACATTTGCATAAAAGGACTTGTACTTTTATAAAATTACATAAACACCCTTATTTTTACCACTTTACCCAAAATTTTTACCCACTTCAACATACACATTTCCAATGAAACTTTTGGATAAATAAATATATATTTTTTTACAAGAGATAAAATAAGGAAAACATGTTTACAAAACTACCCTTCACTTATTTTGAAATTACCTTTATCCAAATACATCTTGTAAAAACAACCCTACGTTTTTTCTGTAATTACAAAAATACCCCTTTTCACTTGCACTTTAAATTTTCAAATGTTTCACTTAAACACACATAAGCTTTACACAAACAAACACATATTTCACATTAACGAAATATCTGCCTAGCGTTACAAATATACGAACTGTCACAGTGGTGTAGTGATTGCGGGGTTCTGTTTGTTCGGAGCCTTGGATCATCAACATCGAGTTCTCCACCAATCAAGTTTACCGTACCTCTCAGAAGATCGGGATTGTGACAGTTCATGTGTTTGTAAACTAGGCATATATTTGTTAGTGTGAAGTATGTGCTTGTTAGTGTAAAGCCTGCGTATGTTTGTGTGAAGCTTTTGAAAATTTAAAATGCAAGTGAAAAGGGGAAATTTTGTAATTATAGAAAAACCTAGGGTTGTTTTTGCAAAATGTAGTTGGTTAAGGGTAATTTCAAAATAAGTGAAAGGTGGTTTTGTAAACATGTTTTTCTTATTTTATGTCTTGTAAAAATAAATATTATTTATCCAAAAGTTTCATTTGAAATGTGTATGTTGAAGTGTGTAAAATTTTGGGTAAAATGGTAAAAACAAGGGTGTTTGTGTAATTTTATAAAAGTACAAGTCCTTTTTATGCAAATGTTTGATTTACAAAATTAACTTTCAAAATTACTTAGGACTAAAGTGTAAAAGATGCAAGTCATCATGACACGTCTATCCAATCATTATGACGAGTCTATCCCGTCATCATGACGTGTCATAAATGCTTGCATTTAGATCCTGAATTTTATAAAATTTCATTCTTTAAGACAAAAGCAATACAAATCCGACTTTTGTTCAAAGATTCACGTGTAAAGATACAAATTTTGAGTTTTTGAACTTGAGCCCTAAAGCAATATTGTAGAGTTTGAAAAACTCTCCAACTTTCATTTTGGTCATTTCTTCATTAGAGTTTTAAATCAACGGGAAATTTTGTTTTACAAATAGGCCCTTGCAATTTTCTGTAATTACGTATAAGTCCTTGGAGAATTCCATCCCTTCTTCTCCTCTGTTTTCTTCTCCCTGGTGCTCCCCTTATCCCCTTCTGGTATTTCTTTTCTTCACCGGCAGCACTTCTCTGCTCCATCCTTATCCCCTCTCTCTCTCCTCCTATGCACGGTTCGGCACAGGGGCTGCACGACGTCCGGCTGGGTGGCGACGGGCTGACGTTGGGCGGCCACGACAGCAGGCAGCACGGCCCCGGGCAGCTTCAGCGCGCGCGGGCGCGAGCGCGCAAGCGCGCGGAGCGGCGGGCTCGGGTGAGCGCAGGCGGGCGCTGGCGGCGGCTGGGGCAGCGCACGGGCAGGCGACGGTTCGGGCCGAGCGGAGTGCGGCCCAGGCGAGCCGGTGCGGGGCAAGGCCCGGGCGGAGGCGCGCGGGGGCGGCGCTGGTGTGGTGGCGCTGCGCTAGGCAGGCCCAGGCGGGGCGCGCGGGAGCGGGCGTCACGGGAGGCGAGCGACAGCCAGCGCGCAGGCGCGCAGAGCAGGCAGCGGGCGCGTGAGCTAGCGAGCAGCAGCGCGAGCAAGCGTGCGGGTCGCGCAGGAGTTGGAGCGCAGCGGCGGTTCGGGTGCGCGCGGCAACGCGCGGGCTGGTGGTGGCCCAGGCGAGCGCGCGCAGGGGGCCGGAGCGGCGAGCCCGAGCGGGCTGGTGGCGAGCGGGAGCAGGTGATGTGGCTCGGGCGTGCACGACAGCAGGAGCGCGGAGCGTGCGCGGGAGGCGTGGAGGTGCACGGAAGCGAGCGCGTGCGCACGGGCGAGTGAAGGCGCATGTCGCGCAGGAAGTGGACGCGGCTCGGCCCAGGAGCAGACGCGCGCATGCCAAACAAGCTAGCGGCGTGCGGGTGTGACGCAGACTCGTGAGCGGCACGGCTGGCAGTGCAGAAGCTCGCAGCGGTGGCGCGCAGGCGAGTAGGCGCTGGAGCGGTTCGCGGACAGTGCAGGAGCGAACGTGAGCGACGCCGAGCGGGTGGCGCGAGCGTGCGCGCAGTGACGCGCGGAAGCTGGCGGTGTATGCAGATGTTGGGCGGCCGGAGCAGAACGGACCCATGGGCACGAGCAGATAGTGTTGGAGTGCGACGTGCCGAGCAACGGCACGCGCAGGAGGAGTTGCGATGGAGAGCTTCTGCGCGCGATGCGGGAACGTGGTGGCATCGACCCTGTTTATGCCACGGAGATCTCTGAGTGGTACAGGTTTGGCCGTATCGAAGATGAAGCCCAGGTGTTCGACGAAATGCCGATACGCACGGTGCTAAAGGACGCGAGGGTTCTGCTGTTGGACGAAGCGTCAAGGGTGCAAGGCACCGTTGGGCGGATGTGGCGATGGCGTGCAGGGAGAACACACGCGGCGCAGGAGGAGCTATGTAGAGTATTGACAAGCAGGGCAACGATAGGCAGAGCGGCGGCGTACAGCGCATGGCAGTGTTTCCGCTGGGCGAGCTCAAGTCACTACCGAAGTGGTGTGCAGTAGAGTCGCGCGTGGAAAACGTCAGAGGCCGTCGAGGAGAAGGCAATGGACGAAGTCAGGCGGCACTGCAGAGTGCTCGTGGAGGATTTAGAGGTGGCCAGGTGCGAGTAGACCTCGATCCTAGCGGAGGCGGAGAAGCACTTATGGCGCGGCAAGTCAGAAGGAGGAGTTGGCCTAGCGAATCAGTTCGGCTCCATCGTCTCGTCCCAGAATCCACGACCTCCAACAGTTCGCATCCCTCGTGGCTCACTCAACCGCTATCCCCACGAGTCACCTCGGAGATTACCCCTTCAACCATCTTCCACCCACGGCAACCCTTCCCGACAAACTACTTCGTCAACCACGGAATCTCGTCATCGTCAAGCTCATCTTATCGTCGCCAATCTTGTTCGCCACGGGAATTCACTTTCCGTCTGCTGTTCTCCACAACCAAGGTTTACCCTAATTCACTGAATCTCCTTAATACCGGTGATTTCTTTGCCGAAATATCGTCGTTAACTTCCTATTATCTGTTTTCCCGACCAGGGACTTAATTGCTACGTTTTGGAAAAGTTCTAGGGTGTTCTTTGAAAAATTTCCAAAGCTTTCTGTATTTCAAATCGATGAACCTCCACATTTCATAGATTTTCTTAGGAAGTTCATAAAAATGTAAAAATCAGTTTTGTTTGAAATCCTAAGTCAAACCCTACAAGTTTTAAGTTGTACTTGTGAGTTGAAAATCTTTGATGTGTGGTTTAGGTCAAATATTAGGGAATGAATGTTCTATTGTGCTTTATATTGTATGCATGTGCTATAGCTGAGAAATAATTATAAGATATATGTTTTAAATGGAGATGTGTGACAGTTAGATAATCCTGTCACCCAAGTGCTCATGTCTCTACCCTCAAGACATTGTCTTCGTCTTGATTGCTGTTTCTTTAGATTCCTTGTCGTATAAGAATCCCCGTTACTTCTTGGGTGTCTGCTGCTTAGCTTTTACATCTCTACGGCTATACTTCAGCGTCGGCTACCAGTTCAGCTGCTAAGTATCCGTTTTCTTTGAGTTTAGGATGTTTCTGCGTAACAGCTGTCAGTCGATACTTCTACCATCGGCTGGTTAGCTGATACGATTGTTATCTTTCTAGTATCGGCTACTACCGATACGATCCTTTTGTTCTGTACTACATCGACTGCACAGAGTCGATGTATCGGAGAGACACCCACGATCTTAGGGTTCTTGCCATCGGCTGACCCAAGCCGATTTGGTTGCTTTTCCGTATCGGTCAAATATGGCCGATCGATCCTTAGTTTCCCCATCCTTATCCCCACACTTCTATCAGTCGATTTATCGATTGAGAGGTCAGCTTATTACTTATCGGTCACATACCCTTAACCACACTCCATTCGGCTATACGTCACTCAATTGTTGTGCTGACATAATCAACTCGATACAACCACACCTAGTTACCCAGAATAACACTTAAGCACATCTCAGTTAAGACAACGGCTTTAGGAATCATCCCTCTACTAAAGTAATCGATGCTTTCATCGATCATCTAGGAACACGATGCACCTTTCCATCGGCTAAACCTCTATTGTTTCCAATCGGCTCTGTTGTAATCTTCAACGAGTAGCCGATTCTAGTTAGTTATCCCCCCTAAAGCTCTATCTAGGTTTAGTTCAGATCTTTTTGGTTGATATGTGAATAGTATGTAGTATGAATGCTGGTTTGCAATTGAATTGTGAAGTAAGGTAGTTTTGTGTGCACACTTTGAATGAAATGTTGCATTGCATGTAGATACGATTACTTCGGCAACAGTACCTACGAGATCTCCCCGGAGTCTACAAAGGATGTTCCTGAAGACCAAATAAACGTCACCAAGGGATTAACTGAAGCCCTGAACCAAAGTTCGGAAGATATTGACATTTCTAACTTCAGTCCCACCAGTAAAGGCAAGCCCCGGACATATCCCACTACTTTATTTACACTGTAATCTATATCTATCTATATTATATCTTGCATTAAGTCTAGGAGTTGAAGTGAAACCTTAGATGCATGAATCCTAGGAATCCAATGTAATGTTCCTGAGTCCTTATCAGATAGATGCTCCGCTAATAGGACCGGTAGAAGTCGGGTGATTTCCTGTCACTCGCGCGATATAGGAGTTGCTTGTTTACAATTCTGCAACCACTATAAGGATGACGGATAGGGTCATGTGCTGTATCATGACCTGGAAGTTTACCCTGTCTGTTTGATAAAAGCTTTAAGGTCGAAATGTGTGGTAGTGGTGGCTAAGCGTTTGAAAGTACTAGCCACATGCCGCGAAATATGGTAAGCGGTAAGCCTAGTAACCAATCGGCCCGGCAAGTGGACATACCTCCCACCACTCGATCTTTGTTTTATGTTCACACGCACCGACATGTGGGAGTACGTTCTGCAAGGCAGACAGGAATACGGGTTTTGTAGTCGCGCTACAGACGTATGTCCTGTACACATTGGGTGTGCGTACGGTCCTTGAGTCGCTTGTGGTGGCCTGTCCACGACCCGGAATGAAAGGCAAACGGTTGCTTCGGAACTATCGTTGGATGTTCCAAGCGTGTGTGTTAGGTTTACCTTGCAAGGTTAAAAATTCGATTCAGAATTGTCCGCTTCTCACGAGGATTGAGATTGCTTATCCCTTCTGCCACATCGAGTAAAAAGTGTAATGTTCAATGGAATAATTTTGATGGATGGGAATATCTACATTGCTTGCTTAGTATAGGTGCTTACCTAGAGGACTAATCAAACTAGAATCTGAAAGCTAAAACTTGAAAGTAGACTATACTCTTAGTTGCTTTTCAGCTGAAAATAAACCCAGAGCCTTTACAATGCCTTCATGAGTCTAGTTATGGGCTAAAATATACCCAATCCCAGGTAAGCCTTGCTGAGTATTAGTATACTCAGACTTGCTAGTTTTATGTTTTTCAGGTAAAGCCCTTGAAGACCCTACTCTTTCCCTGTCATGGCCCTGTGCTCTCCCAGACGGTTGGTCCGTGGAATGGGATCCGTCCCCGACCAACATTGGTAATACCGAGTGATGTCGTGTCTGGGCTTAGCATGACATCCGTCTTAACGACGTGTTGTAATTGTCGCGTATGTTTTCCGCTGCCAAAAACCATAGCTTTAATGGTTTGTAATCTTTTCTCTAGATTTGAAACTTCATACTTCTTTTGGAAACTCTTGTAATGTAATTCTTTGTGATGTAAAATGTGATGGTGATTGTATCTCTGGACTCACCTTCGTGTGAGGTAACCTTATTTGATCCTGTGTATCGGTGGTTTATCGGGACGTTACCCGATAGGCCAAGGGATTATACCGTTTGAAGCGCGTTGGAGCCCTCTGGAGTGGACTCGCGTACTTGAGCCAGTATAATTCAGGTTGGTTCTGCCACAGGAATTCATCCTCCTATCAAGTGGTATCAGTTATCAAGTTGCCCGTGAGGTATTATCGGGATTCAACCTCCTATCAAGCTACATTGCAATGCTGAAGCTTATTTGAATGACGTGGCCGTCAAGACCAGAAACCATGTCAAGTTTATCTCCGACCTCGAGGAAACCTTCAACAGCTTGCAAAAATTCAGGTGGAAGCTCAACCCAACCAATTGCGTCTTTGGCATACTGCAAGGGAATCTACTCGGTTTCATCGTTAGTCACCGATGAATTTTAGCCAACCCGGAGAAGATTACCGCCATCACAGACATAGGAGCTCCACAGATGATCATGGATGTCCAGAAGCTCACAGGGTGCATGGCGGCCCTTAACAGATTCTTTTCATGACTTGGGGAAAGAGAGTTACCTTTCTTCAAGCTTCTCAAGCGACAAGACAAGTTCAAGTGGACAGAGAATGCTGCGCAGGCGCCGGAAGATCTCAAGCATCATCTTCAGTCACCCCGCATCCTCACGTCTCCGTTACCAGGCGAGAACCTAATACTATACATTGCTGTGACTACTCATATCATCAGCACAGCCATCATGGTGGAGCGCCCCGAGGAAGGCTATGCATTTGGTGTGTGGCGGCTGGTGTATTTCATCACCAAAGTCCTCTCTGAATCTAAGGTTCATTATCCATCAATTCAGAAACTTCTCTACGCTATACTCATCATTTCCTGGAAGCTTCACCACTACTTCGACAAATACAAGATCTCAGTTGTCACTGATTTCCCATTGGCGGATATACTCCACAATCAGGATGCCACTGGACGCATCTCCGATGGGCAGTGGAACTGGGGGCTCTTAGCATTGACCTCAAGCCTCGCACCGCCATCAAATCGCAAGCATTAGTCAATTTCATGGCTGAGTGGCGAGAAAATCAAGTTGATGCTCCAGCTAACATGCGAGAGCATTGGGTCATGTACTTTGATGGTTCTCTCAAGCTCGGAGGTGGCGGTGCAGGAGTTCTCTTCATATCTCCAACAGGCAAACAGCTCAAATACGTTTTCTAGATACTATTTGAGGTCTCCAACAATGAAGCCGAGTATGAGGCATTACTGCATGGGCTCTGCCTGGCAGTCTCTCTTGGCATCAAGCGACTGCTCATCTACGGTGACTCCTTGCTGGTAGTCCAACAAGTCAACAAGGAGTGGGACATCAACAAAGAAACCATGGATGCGTATGTTGCCGAGATACGCAATTTGGAGAACAAGTTCTCGGGCCGGGAAATCATCCATGTGATCCGAGATAATAATATGGGGGAAATTGTGCTCTCGAAGTTGGGCTCTGATCGAGCAAAAGTCCCACCAGTTGTATTCGTTCACGAATTACATCACCCGTCCATCAGGCAACTAGATCCCATGATCATCGATCAAGGTTCATCTGAACCTAGTCGAGAGGTCATGATTATCAAGGTCGACTGGTGGGTACCATTCATCGACTTCATCAAAGACCATAAGCTACCCCCAGGTGTTGACAAAAAGAGCACTGAGGCGGCACACATCATTCGGTGGAGGAAAGGGTATGTTCTGATTGGCGACAAGTTATACAAACATGGTTCAGCAACAGGCGTCCTTATGAAGTGTGCTCTCGTTGAGGAAGGCACAGAAATTCTGCAAGAAATTCATGAAGGAGTCTATGGCAACCATGCAGCATCAAAGATGCTAGTTGGGAAAGCATTTAGGTCTGGGTATTACTGGACAACAGCTTTGGCTGATGCCGAAGATCTCGTTTGTCGGTGTACCAACTGCCAGTTCTCTGGCAGGCAGGCCCATGTCCCGGTGCACAACCTCATCAACATACCACCATCCTATCCTTTAGCTTGTTGGCGCCTGGACATGATTGGGCCTTCGACTATGGTGCCAGGAGGTTTTACCCATGTGTTGGTGGCCATCGACAAGTTTACAAAGTGGATTGAGTACAAGCCGATTACACAGATCTCCGTTGATCGAGTAGTCAGCTTCATTTGCAACATCCTGCACCGCATTGGCTTCCCCAACACCATCATCACAGATCTAGGATCTAATTTCCACTCGCACGAGTTCCGGGAATTCAGCGAGAATAGCTCTATTGAAGTAAAGTATGTCTTGGTTGCTCACCCGCGGACCAATGGCTAGGTTGAGCGCGCCAACGGCTTAATCCTTGATGGGCTGAAGAAAATACTCTATGACGAGAACAGCAAAAAAGGGGGCAAGTAGATTCATGATCTCTCCTTGGTTGTCTGGGGCTTCACACTCAACCAAGTAAAGCAACAGGTCAATCGCCGTTTTTCCTCATCTATGAGTCAGAAGCTATCCTCCCTGCAGACATCATATGGAAGTCTCCAAGATTGGAGATGTATGAAGAAGGCGAACCTGATTAGGCAAGACATCTAGAGCTTGATTTAGCAAAAGAACTCAGATGCAACACCTTGTTACAGTCAGCTCGCTACCTTCAAGGCATCCAACGCTACCATGACTAAAACATATAGGAGAGGTCCTTTAGCATTGGTGATTTGTCCTCCGTCGCATCCAAGATGAGACAGGGCTTCACAAGCTCAACTCGTGATGGGAAGGGCACTTCACCATTACCAAAGTTACACAATCGGGGTCATACCGACTGCAAGACTCTGATGGCCAGTAGATACCAAACTCCTGGAATATCAATCACCTACGCCATTTCTATCCCTAGATAACTTGTGCTGCAGCGCAGCATGTTTATCAATAAAGAGTTGGTTTGATCTTCAAACAACTACTTTTTGTCTCTAAGATAGACTACATAACTCGAGGTTTTTGGCCACGAGTACTAAACAACACGTTAATTACGCCAAGTCAGCAGAAGTACTCGGGGGCTATCACCACGAATCCTTTCTGAACGACTACTTTTACACTTGCCCTATGGGCTGAAATGCAAAGACTACTTGCGACCAACTTTGACTACTTCGAGTACTAGCCTAACGGTTTGTAGGAACCAATGGCATGAGTCACTGTGAGAAAGTCGAAGAGGCTCCCATGCCTACAAAAGCAATCGAGTGTATCGCACGGTGCGAGTAAATCCTGATTCACTTATTCTCCCTGTATGGGACTTTACGTTGGACACCAAGTTGTCGACTAGCTCCAGAAGCATGGCATTCTAAGTAGTTCTGCATTGGGTGTCCCACATTCTTTATCTGAGTCCTATGATTTTCGTATTACTCTATGAGTAAGCACATTGAACACATTAATAGGAAACGACAAATAAAACATATATACATGATTACATGCACGAATAGATTGTTCAACGATTAGATATCATGCTCACTCCTGCTCCAGGCTATCTATTAACTTCTGAGCCACTGGGTTTGCTTCCTCGACAAATTCTGAGAACTTCTCCTCAGAGCAGTCGGCTGCAATGCCATCTACCAGTGGACTCAGATTGGCCTTTGGCCAGTAGGACTTTACGAGCCCAAGGATGTGCGCTACATAAGTTCTGGTGGTCTCCGAGATGTATTCAGAAATCTTCTATGGGGCTTCATGGAGTCACTCTAGCAGCGTCCTCTCGCTGATTACTCCCTCTTCTGGAGGATCCACCATGTCTACGACTACTTGTGCTGCACCCTTGAGCTCTTCAAGTTCTTTATCTTTAAGCTCCTTCTCAGCGGCCATGTCCCTAATCTGTGTCATGCACTCTACGAGTTTGGCATCAGCATCTTGGAGCGCTTTGATCAGCTTCTCTTCGTCAGGTGAATGACGGTACACAAGATTCTTCAAGTCAGTGATCTCGATTCTTATTTCTTATGATATTATTAAGTTCTACAAGCAAAAGGGGATGATGAAGTTCTCGTACGAGTTCAGATACTACTTTTCACGTATGGCAAAACAAGATAAGGCAGTTGACAGAGTATCACCTCAGTGAGTCTTGGCTTGCAGTTTATTCATGTTCTTGAGATCTTCAATCTCCTTCTGCAGCAGCCAGACCTCTCGGGTACACTCAAGTTTGATGGTGTCAAGTTGATTCCTCAACTTGACGTTCTTGTAAATTTGCTCATCAATCTGGTGATCTTTCTCCTGCAACTGGTGGAATCCATCTTCGATAGCTCGGAGCTTGTCCGACTTCTTCCTGGAGCGGTTGGCTAGTTCCTACGCAACTAAAGGACATAATTAGAAAAGATCAAGCATGTTGATAAAGGCAGTCATCTCCAGTCCAGGAAGCTTAACGTGGCTTGCCAGGCTCCTCCAAGCCTAGAGCAGAGGAAGGGCTACATACAAGAAGTAGCAACATGTTTTACGAAAATGAATCTACAATTTACAAATGAAAGCACTTGGATACTCACAGTGCAGACTTATTTATTCCTAACTTCTTCCTTTCGAGTGGTCTAGATGCTTGGGCAGCACCTAAACCACTCATCGACGTGGCTTCGCCAGCTGAGGGCAGAGTCCGCTTCGGCAGGGCAACCATGATGGTCACCAATGAACTCAAACCAGCCGTGGTGGTGATTGCCCTAGCGCGGCTCCAGCAGAACCTGACGACGGGTCCACTGTGATGGAAGGCACGCTCTGCTCCCTTGTAGTATCATCCCCAGTAGCATCCTCGACCCTTCGCGTGCTTGGGCTTTGAGGAGCTAGCAGAGCAGAATCAAGAAAAAGGGACATGTCAACAAAACTTAGCAACCGCAAATTGCACAAATGTACTCGCAAGTTCAGGAAAAGTTCTTACCTGGGTGTTTCTTCATCATCGCCACCTAGCAAAGCGCTTGCTTTGTGCTTCCGGGCAGTAACCCGCGATTTTGTTGGGTGACTCAGCAAAAGATCACCACCAGGAGAGCTTGCGCCTTCCTGAGAGGCCTTCTTGGATTTGCCCTTGACCACCTCAGCTAGGGTGCAGTCAGAGTCAGTTTCATCACCCTCCTCTTCCTCGCTCGATGCAGCATTGGCAAGAGGACGGGTGGAAGGCATCAAGTGGCTTGGGCGCTCGATGTCTGGCATAGGAGGCATACCTCTATACACATTTACATCATCCTGCAGTAATATTCCAAGATTTGTTAGTGCAAAAACAGATTAAAGGATATCAGAAGCACTCAACAGAATGATACGATTACATACCCCTACCTATTTGGGAGGATTTCTCGCTGAGTATAGGCTCGGAACATACGGGGCGGTTTTGGCGCTCATGAGTACCCGGCTTATTCACAGCAAGGTTTCACCTTTTTCAATGTGCTCTGTAGAAAATTGAGACGGATATGAGATGCGAAGGTACTCGAAGCCAAAGTGTGTGCACTTCTGCAGAGGCTGGATCCGCCTGCCTTGCCATGTGTACATCACTAACACTCCGGTAAGTCCAGCATCTCTATGCTTCTTGATCATTCAAAGCAGCTCCTTGATTGGCTCATGCCACGGCATGCCATTGTCCATTCACCTCGGATTCTGAGTGCCCCGGCGGTCCTTTCGAGCAGTGAGGTATTATGGTTTCCAATATAGAACCACCACTCCCTTCACCCAGACAAACTAGTTGGGAACTTGTAAGGGATGTAATTCTTTTCCATCCCCTGCCTCAGTTGCAATCCGACACCACCGACTTCATACATGGAACTCTCGCTAGGTTGTGGTTTGAGATGGAAGTGGTAGCAAAAGAGGTCGAAGCGGGGTTCTATCCCCAAGAAGGCTTCACAGAAATGAACAAAAATGGAAATATGGAGAATAGAATTGGGGTTGAGATGATGGAGTTGGATTCCATAGTAGAAGAGAAGGCCATGAAAGAAATTAGATGCAGGAAGGGCCAATCTGTGCTCAACAAAATATTGAAAAAGAACAATCTCCTTAGCCCCTTCATATGGTCTCTTGTCACCAGTGGCAGAGTGCCATTGGATTATCTCCTTGGGTTGCACGAGGCATTCATCTACCATTGTTTGCGGATCAGCTTCGAACAACTTACTTGTTCTCCACCTGTCTCTAGCAGTATCGGCGGGCTTGGAGTCTTTCCCTTTCGCCTTGGAGGCACCTTTCTTGCTCACCATTCTTGATGTCATGAGCTTTTTCACTCGCATACACTAGGTGGCTGAGGATGGAGGTGACGGAGACATGCATGGGGGAAGCAGGGGCTCTCAGCAACTACTTTCCGTACAGGGAAGGAGCTGGGAATAACCTAGATCTAATTCTAGGAGCAGCGGTGGCTGCAGGATAGAGGAACACGAAAGGCCAAGGCAGTGAGAATGCAAGCGAAAGGCTGAGTAAACCCTAAGTTACCGCACGGTTAAATAACCAGCGGTGGCCCCGCAATTACCATGTTGAATGCGAAGTGTTTTTTCCCCTCTGGATAAGATTTGATTTTGAGCGGTCATTTTGGGTTACTTTGGGAAAGTTATTTTCTTAACTATTTTTTTAGGGATGTTATCCTGAAAAAAGGGATTTTCAAATTTCTAAACCAATTTACTCATTTTAATCATCAAATCAGATTCTTATTTTCCACAATCTATGCCACAACTCTTTGGACCCCCTTTTTCCAAAACTTGGGATTTGGATTCAAGGCTCGCTGTTGGACACGTGCCATCGATGGTTTATTTTTCAAATTTTGGACCCTCAACCTGATTCTTCCATTCAACCTAAGGCTCGGAGGCTACTCCATATGGAGTGTGATTTTAATCCCACCCCATGTAAAACAAGACTTGAAAACTACTCGGGGCATGAGCACCTCAGTGCCTCGACGCAGCCAAGGAAATACTCGGAAGACACCTTCAGGACGAAGTTCGGAAGAACTTGAAGATGCCTGAAGGAGTACTCAGAAGCCTGCAGTACTCGACTACGAAGAGCTCGGGAGCTTGTCAGATTCAGGGCCACGGGACTGCGCACATGGCATACATATTCTAAGATAAGGGATGGGACATGGCCCACACTCTACACTAGTTGTAACTACTCGTATGTGAATAGGACTAGTCAGAACAGAAGGAAACTACACGAGTAGTACTCAGAAGGACCTAAGCTCATATTTGGTTAGGATTTCCATATAATCCTGTCCTCCCAAACTATATAAGTGCGGGCACGGCCCTCCTGTCAGGGATAGATCCCCTGGGTACCGCAAGGAAGCTACCCGTGAGGAAAAAGAAATCTGATTCCTACTAGGATTCCACTGTAATCCTATTAGGACTCATACCTTGTAATCCTACTAAGACTCCTACCTTGTAATCCTACTAGGAACCATGTCCCCTAGGATATATAAAGAAGGGCAGGGATACCTAGATAGGCAGAGAACCAATAGAGAACCAACAGAGAGCAGCCAATAGGCAACTCAACTCCCAAGCGCAAGGCGCAATATACAACACCCCAAAATAGGATGTATGGTATTACGCTACTCTAGCGGCCCGAATCTGTCTAAATTTGTGTCTTGTGTCCTTGCGTTCACCTTCAAGTTTCAGATCCGGTGATCCCTCACCAAATAATCACCTACCTTAGTGTATCCCTAGGTAGGCCGACGGTAAAAACACCGACAGATGGCGCCCACCGTGGGGTCGATCGTCGCGATCTTTGGGCGAATTTGAAGGACCTCTTCATCAACAGCAATCCACTCAAGGTGGCGGATTGCTACTTCGTACATATGCATAGGTGGATCGATTCATCGAGTTCGAGATCGGATCCTTCAGCGAACGGCTACATCGACCTCAACTACTCGACTCGAGTTCACCTCTTGCTGCAACGTCGATGCACCACGGCCGCTGACCTCAACGACCCGGTTCAACTTCAGCTTGTGCCGCAATGTCCGTGTGCAGCAGCGACGAGTTCGACTACTTTGACTTCGGGAGGACGATCGGCGGCCTGCCAACGACTACTTTGACTACTCGTCTCCACTAGAAACTCGTCGAGGGCGAGCCTCACAGCAACGACTACATCAACTACTCATCTCGACTTGAAAACTAGTTGGAATCGACTCCGACTAGTCAAGCTTCTTCAACAAACCGTCACAGCTCCATCAACGAGCTCCACGGCTTCGTGGATATTCATCCACGAATCAAGCTAAGTGATTTATACCTTTTCTGACTTGTTCTTCACAAGATCGGCTATCTTTTTGGCCTCTCGACGGGCATGAAACCCTCGGGGGCTACACCATGATCGACTACCTATCTGTGTACGTCTCTCGACAGGCATTGAAACCCTCCAGAGCTACACTTCCCCGACTACTTATCCGTGTATGACTCTCGATGGGTATTGAAACCCTCCAGAGCTACACTTTGCCAACTACTTATCCGTGTACATCTCTCGATGGGCATGAAACCCTCCACAGCTACACTTTGCCGACTACTTATCCGTGTACGACTCTCGATGGGCATTGAAACCCTTCAGAGCTACACTTCGTCGACTATCTTTTGCGCACTGCGCATCCTCTTTGTCGCATGACGACTACTTTCTGCTCGTTGTCTCCTCTTAACGGTCACTAATCTACTTGAGTAGCAAATTTCTTAATCCGTGAAACCTCGAGTCTCTAGTCATGAGCTAAGCGACCCGTCCTGTATGAGCAAAGGCTAGAGACCTAAGCGACTTGTACATACTATGGGCGAAGGCTAAAGTGGGACTGGGTGAAAATAAAGGGAGAACTACTCGGGAGATTTAAATGGCCTAAAAAAGAGCTCGACACAACAATTTTTACACCGAATAAATTTTGGTGTCTTCACATTATTACTGAGTACTACTCGGTATTTTCATATTATGCTACATAATATATGCATTGTCTTTTTTTCAGATCAAGCATCGGCAACAACCCTCCAGGCAGCATGGCGTGCCATCACAGTTCCGCTAGTTTCTAGGGTCGGGGGCTGGGCGATGCACACTACTCGACATGGCTCCTTCAGCTCTCCTCGCTCGTAAGCTCGGGGGCTGGACGCCGCAAAACTACTCAAAGATGACTCATATGAAGACTAAGTGTGCAGAAGAACCCTAAGTCACCGTGCAGTAAAATAAACCAGTGGGAGGCTCAATTTCACTATGCAGAAGGCGAAGAGTTTTTCTCAGGATTTCAAAGTAACACCAATGCCACGATTCTTGGATCCTTTTTCCGAACCTAAGGGTTTTGGATTCAAGGCTCGGGGACTGCAGGATACGTGTCATCGACTACTTATTTTTCGAATGTACTCGAAGGATAAGAAAATAAAATTCAAGACTAATTTGACCCTCAGCTTGATTCTTTGATTAGACCTAAGGCTCGGGG
Organism: Panicum hallii; assembly: GCF_002211085.1. Lineage (NCBI taxonomy): Eukaryota > Viridiplantae > Streptophyta > Magnoliopsida > Poales > Poaceae > Panicum > Panicum hallii. Next base: position 16,509,507 of record NC_038042.1, on the reverse strand, counting down.
GCTACTCCATATGGAGTGCCATTTTCCATCGCACCCCATACAAAAGAAGACTTGAAGCTATTCGGAGCATGAGCACCTCATAGCCTCGATGCAACCAAGGAAGTACTCGAAGAAGACCTTCAAGACGGAGTTTCAGAAGAAGTCAAAGACTACTTCAGAAGTACTCGAAATGCCTGCAGTACTCGGCTATGAAGAGCTCGGGGACTTGTTAGGGATAGATCCTCTGGGTACTGCAAGAAAGCTACCCGTGAGGAAAAAGAAGTCTGATTCCTACTAGGATTCCATTGTAATCCTATTAGAACTCATACCTTATAATCCTACTAGGACTCCTACCTTGTAATCCTACTAGGAACCCCGTCCCCTAGAATATATAAAGGAGGGCAGGGATATCTAGATAGGTAGAGAACCAACAGAGAACCAATAGAGAACCAACAAAAAGTAGCCAACAGGCAACTCAACTCCCAAGCGCAGGGTGCAATATACAACACCCCAAAACAGGATGTAGGGTATTACGCTACTCTAGCGGTCCGAACCTGTCTAAATTTGTATCTTGTGTCCTTGCATTCACCTTCAAGTTCCAGATCCGGCGATCCCTCACCAAATAATCACCTACCTTAGGGTATTCCTAGGTAGGCTGACGGTAAAAACACCGACAGTAACGTTGTGAGTTGTCCGCAACCATTTCAGTTCGGTCTCCGGCTGGGTGCTCCGTGGAAGTGACGCTGCTACGGCGTTGAGAGCCGGGGCTGCTCTAGCAACTGATGGAGCTTCTTGTTGTCATTGGCTAGCTACCATTGCACCTTCAATCGCAGCTACATGTTCTTCCAGGGCATGCATTTTCTCTTCCTATTCAGCCTTCCCTCTACATTGGCTTCGATAAATCTCGATATCTCCACTACTGAAGCCATGCTTCCATGGAACTATGCCCATGCCTCAGACACATCCTGTGTGTTCTGGTGTCCCAAGAGCATATGTCAGCTCATCTTTCTCTCTGTCAGGCTTCAAAGTGCTGTCGGCAACGGCCACAAGTGCAGTTTTGAGCTTGTCGGTCGCTTCTCTAATCCAATCGCTTGTCACAAACGATCCATCTTCCATGTTCAGTGTGCCTCCATGAGCATAGAAGTAATACTTTGCTCACAATGGCTAGTTGAAAGTTGGCGGTACAATTCCTCTTGCAATTAGGTCTTCTTCCATCTTCTGCCATTTCAGAATCGCCATTGAATAACATCCTTACCCAAGATGAGGGAAGTGCTGCTTTTTGCTCATATTTTCTTTGTTCCTTCTTGTTCACTCCTCGCTGTCCTCCGACAACTTGTACTATACGAATGCATCCCAATAAGGACGTTGCTTCTGGAGAGGCTCTTTTTGACGGAATCGGTGTTCATATTTTTCTTCAACATCTAGAAAGAAATAGCCATCTTCTTCATAACCCAATTCTTTAAGACTTCCTCTTTGTCATCTGGAAAATCAAAGTGCATTTTCAGCTCTCACCATAAAATTTCCTTCTCTATGTCAGGAACGACATCTACAACATTATCGGTGGCTTTACTTTTCTTCCATTGCTAGTAGCTAATTGGGATGTTTTCCCTGACATAATATCCACATTGATTGACCAATGTCTTCTTAACACCCTTGGGAGCCTTTGGTTCACCGTTTGGGTTCACTTTAGTGATGCTGGTATGCCCCTTCATCTTTTTCTTCGAATCCCATTTTCATTTTGGCTTCCTCGATCCAGATGCCAGGAAAAATATCTATTAATACACATTGTATATATATATATATAAAATGTTGGTTTATATATGCACGAATTCCATATACCTCGGCTTCAACCTCTTCTTGAGCAATTTCTAGTTGCTCAGCATCGCCATCTCTAGTATCGTTGAGATATTGGCTGCCGTCATCCTCGGGTGCATCATGTTCAAGGGACGTTGGGTGCTTGGTACCTTCACAAAGTATATTGTGATGGAACTCCTCATCGTCATCACTAGATCTCATTTTGATTCTTGTGCGAACAAAATATATTTTACACTACTCAAATTTTCTACTTGCAATCTTTACAATTTTCTACAGTTTTCTACCTTTTTTATGAATTTTCAAAAAAATTCTACATTTTTCAGCATTTTGCTAAGTTGTCTACAATTTTTTCTATATTTTTCTAAATGGTCTACAAATTTTCAACAAATTGTCTACAATTTTTACTATTTTCTACAATTTTATACAATAAATACATGAAGTTGTACATCACATATAATCATATAATTGCTACATATATTCATATAGTTTATATCACATAATTTACATCAGATAATCTACATCACATATATGAACTTTCAACAAATTTTCTACATTTTTCTAACTTTTTTACAAATTTTCTACAACTTTCTACCATACTTACAAATTTTCTATGGTACTTACAAATTTTATACCATACTTATAAATTTTCTACAATTTTCTACCATACTTACAAAAATTAAAAAAATAATAAAAAAGCTGACATTAGCACATAGGAGTGCAGCAGTCATCATCTTATGGGCATATGTCAGCGAGCTGCGGGACGGCGCGCACGCGGGGGCAGGTGGGGGGGGGCGTGGCGTGCTGGCGGCCATGACCTCGGTGAGGGGCGGCGGCGGGTGAGGAGGCCGGGGCTGACAGGCGAGGGTGGCGGCTGTCAGTGTTTAACCTCCAAGCCCACCGAGGGATATCCCCAAGGTGGTAGATTGTAGGTAGGGTGTCGCCGAGATCAGGAACTTGAAGGTGCAAGGAACACGAAACTTTAGACAGGTTTGGGTCCGAGAGAGCGTAATACCTTACGTCATGTGTGGTGGTTTATATTGTCTTAGATGATGTAATGTTTGGAGGTGTCGGTGTTTTACCGCCTGCCCACCGAGGGGTATACCTAAGGTGGTAAGTTTTAGGTAGGGTGATGCCGAGATCAGGAACTCGAAGGTGCAAGCAACACAAGGTTTAGATAGGTTCGGGCCGCGATGTGCGTAATATCCTACGTCCTGTATGGTGGTTTGTATTGCCTTGGCTATTGATTGATGTTTTGAGGGGTCCCTGCCCGCCCTTATATATCCGGGAGGATAGGGTTACATGAATCCTAGTCCGACACTAGCCTAGGAACCGTACTTGAGTACAACTCTAGTAGCTTCCTTTTGTATTGGCTAGTCCTACTTCGCATGCGAGTAGAGTACAACATAGATAAGGTATATGACATGTCCTATCCCCTAATTCTGTATGAACTACGTTATGTACGCAGTCCTGTAGTTCCGGGTCTAACAAGCCCCCGAGCTCTTCGTAGCTGAGTACTGTAGGCTACTCGAGTACTTCCGAAGTAGTCTTCAGCTTCTTTTGAAGCTCCATCTTGAAGTTCTTCTTCGAGTACTTCCTTGGCTGCATCGAAGCTATGAGGTGCTCATGCCCCGAATTACTTCTTTGGTATGGTGTGCGATGAAAAATCGCACTCCATATGGAGTAGCCCCCGAGCCTTAGGTTGAATCAAAGAATCAGGCTGAGGGTCACAATAGTCTTGAATCTTCCTTACTTACTTTTCGAATATATTCAAAAAATAAGTAGTCGATGCCACGTATCCCGCAGCCCTCGAGCCTTGAATCCAAATCTCTCAGGTTTGGAAAAAAGGATCCAATGGTCGTGGCATGTAGTAAAAAAAATATTCCCTAGGAAAATAATTGGTGTAATGGTATAGATGATGGAAGTTAGATTTGAAATTCAAAAAACCCCTTTTTTTGGGACAATTAACCCTGAAAAAATGGTTAATCAAATAATTTATCTGAAAAGTCCAATAAATGACCCCTCATCTTCTGAATATTCCCTGTGACGACTCTTCAACTTCAACCGCTGGTTATTTAACCCCGCGGTAACCGAAAGTAAAGACTCGTGCTTTCAATCTTCAATCCGCTAAGAAAATTCTGAATCCCCAATTAGATCCGTGCTCCACCTTCACCCCCTTTGACAAGCCCCAAACTAGCCGAATCTCTCCGCCCCTTGTCTGCAGCCCTCAAACAACTCGTGGCAAACAGATCTAGAAATGGTGCCAAAGAGATCCAATGAGAAGGATGGGAAGGGGAAGGAGTCGCAGCCGCCTTCTGGAGAGTGGACTTACAGTAAGTGCTCCAATAACGAACTCCTGAATCTTGTTTCTGAGGGTTTGCTTTAGGAGAAACATCTTGTCAACTGGCGCCCTTCTTTTCGCCAACTGCTTCCCATGGAGAATGTAGACGAAATCGTCTCATTCTACCAGTTCTCTGAACGGGGTTTTGCTGTCCCCACTTGTTCTTTCTTCCGTGGCCTTCTTTATTTCTACGAGCTTGAGCTCCATCACCTCAACCCAAACTCGATCTGCCACATTGCTATCTTCATCCATTTTTGCGAAGCTTTTCTTAGAATTGAACCCCATTGGGATCTTTTCTGCTATCTCTTCCGGGTAAAACCACAACCGACCTCCAAAAATCCATCCGTCGTAGGGGGCGCCAGCATCCAGCTTAGACAACAAGCTGGCGACAGATACCTTTCCTACAAATTCCCCTCCAACATTCCTGGATGGAAGAGCCATTGGTTCTACATCGGAAACCATGTCCCCCAACTCCCTGAAAGATCTGGTAAACCCCTTGTCGTGAGGCCAGAGTGGAACACCGAACTCTCCAAAGGGGACATGGATTAGATTGACGAGTTGCTAGCCATCATAGCAGCCCATAAAGAAATAGGGGTTACCGGCACATCTGTAATGTTTTCCTTCTTCAAAGGCCACTCCAGCCAATCCAACAGCGTCATACGCTAGGCTTCGAGTACGTAGGTGCTGAAGACCCGTCTCGGATGTGCGCAGAGGAGTTGATTGACGATGCCGCGCTCATCCGGGTCAAGCGGGTGCTGCTGGACGTGAACGCAATTCCCTACATCCCGGAGTTGTTTTCTGCGCAAAATCCTCCAAATCCGGTAAGTGTTCGACTACTTTGGAATAATATCTGTTGTTCTGTAACCGCTGACTAAAAAACCTCTGCAGGGACACACAGCGTTGTACCGAAGTTATCCACCACAACCCGACATCCCCGTCCGGACCACCTTCTTCCTAGCGCCGCGGCTGAAGCTAAAAAGGCTCAAGCAGTTGATGCTCTGCCCAGTGACGAGACGACCGAGAACGGGAGCCCCCTGGTGTAGAGGGTAACCGAAGGGAAGGCGAAGAAGAACAACTCCCCCAGATCATCCGTGGAGTTGGTAGAAGCCTTGCCATTGGTCCCTCGGGGTCGTCGGGTGGTACACAAATGCAAAGCGTCTATAGTCAAACCCACCAGGTATGAAGCCACCGTCTTGTAAAAATGTCATGTCTTGTAGTTGTTGAATGCTTATGTTGTCTATTTTTGCAGTCCTTCTACTTCTCCTCCTGACCCCAAGGGCCAAAATGTGGTCGGGGCCGAATTTGCCGCGGATGAGGTTCCAGCAGGTGGTTCCGCAGAAACTGTTGGGACGGGCCCGTCGACTACATTAGCAGGGGTTGTAACTGTTGCCGTGGCGGGTACCTCACCGTCGGCTGGTGTGACCCCGCCACCGGTAACAAGTACCATGGTTATAAAACCATGGGCACTGAGACTAAAGAAATCCGGAATGAAGAAATTGTCTCTGTAAGTGCAGCTCCTCTTTCATAATGTACCTTCTATTATTTTTCGACTTGTTTGATGATATAACTAGTTCTGCTTCACTAGGACTGCATCTGCTTTGGGGTTGAATGAGCCAGAGCTTGTCTCGTCTACTCCAGCCCCCGAGCCGCCAGCCCCCGAGGAGGACACGATGCTGCCTGACCCACCACCCCCCGAGCCCTAGCAACTCAAAGCCAGCGCTGGTGGTGATGAACAAGTCGAGGCCACTAATGCCACTCCTGCGGATGGCACAAGTAAGTGTCTGACCCCCCACGGCTAACTGCTTAGGAAACAGACTTCATGTACTGAACGTGTTTTCGACTTGCAGGCGCCTCACAGCCAACAACTGAAGAAGCTGCGGGTACCTCAAGCAGCCTTGGAGATCTGCTGGTGTCCGGGAGAGGATACAAGAACATCATCACCGAAGATCTTTTGGATGATCCTCTCCTGACGATCGACAACATGCGATATTTCCAGAAGATCTCCAAAGAGATATACAAATTTACCCTGGTATGGCATGGCTGCTCTTCTGCCATTATGCTTTGTCGAGTTGCTTGTCTTAGTCCCCCCCCCCCTTATGCAGGATGTGGCCAAACGCTCCCAAGAAGAATCCGAGAAGCTAAAAGCAGTCAAGAGTGGCCTCCGGGAACTCCAAGCGAAGGATCAATGCATATCAGAAGAACACCGAAAGAACATGTATCTTCAGAGAGAGCTCGAAAAGCTGAAGCAGGAGTAGACACGAGAAACATGGCTTCTCAAGAACGATCTCTACAATCTTGAGAAGTCCAACTCCGAGCTCCAAGAATAGCTTAAGGAGCAGAAAATGGCGCACCAAGGCAAGTCCTTTCCTCGCTCGAGTACTTTCTCTTAGCAGTTTGTCTTGAGTTTTGAAAACTGTCTTCACCGCAGAGCTTAGGAAACTCCTAACATATAAAGAAGAGTTGCTTACTGATATGAAGAATATGCTGTATCGCCATACAGATGACGTCGAGAGGCTGCAGAAGGTGATCGCCGATACTGAACAACAGTTCATTGACTGCCTTCAGCAGATCAAGACGCTTGGCGAAGAAAAGGAGCAGCGCTAGAAAGAGCTGGAGGACCTAAGGGGGCTGCCCAACAGCTTGTCGATATGGTGGATCCGCAAGAAGGCGACAAAGCAGGCGAGCGATCCCTGCTGGAGTGACTCCTCGGAGCACCGCAGAAAGTCCTCAGCTTCATCGCTGAAGCCCCCACCACATGTGTCAGCCACGCCTTAGGTTTTGTAAAATCCTTTTGGCCTAAGCCTCGACTAGAGGTACTCACACAGGGTGCGGCTGCAGACTGCTCAGAAGAGCAGTTCAGCGAGTACCTTTTAGAGGCCAGGCCTGTAGCTGAAAAAATCGTAGAAAGTGTAACGTCCTTGGTCCTACCCAATTTTCTTGAATGAAGAAATTGAGGAGGATTAAGATATTGTAAAAACAAATACTCTTCTTCTTGTGCTATATCTGTCAGTGACATCTATACTCATCATTGCCTTATGATTTCTGGATTGCCATCCATGAGTAGTCGAAATAGCTCCTCATGTGAGCCTGTCCAACAAGTTAGATAGAATTCGATTGAAGGGATCTAACCTGTTAGGAAAAAATGCGATCATCATCACAACGACTGTCATACTCCTGGCAAGAAGTCGAAACTACCCCGAGTGCAGCGACCCTAGGAGTAGTCGATATAGCTCATCATGTGAGCCCGTCCAACAAGTTAGATAGAATCCGATTGAGCGGATCTAACCTGTTAGGAAAAAAATGCGATCATCATCGCAACGACTGTCATGTTCATGGCAAGAAGTCGAAACTACCTCTAGTGCAGCGACTCTAGGAGTAGTCGATATAGCTCCTCATGTGAGCCCGTCCAACAAGTTAGATAGAATCCGATTGAGCGGATCTAACCTATTAGGAAAAAACGCGATCATCATCGCAACGACTGTCATGCTCATGGCAAGAAGTTGATTCTTAGAAAACATGAATGTGGCTACAGCCTCCGTATTTTAACAGAAAGTTTACATTCCGGATTTTGTGGCACATAGCCTCCAAATTGAATCGGAAGAAAACCACCTAGGTGCTCGGAGAACAGCTATCCCTGCACATCTTCTTATGGGTAAAACTTGCGCAAGTTCTGAACATTCCAAGAATTTGAGACGTCCTAGCCCTCGGGGTATTGTAGTCAATAAGAACCCGGTCTTGTAATATGCTTGATGACGAATGGTCCTTCCCACCTTGAATTGAGCTTGTGTAAGCCGGACTCATCTTGAATGCGGCGTAGGACCAAATCGCCTATACTAAACGACCGTTCTCTGATGTTGCGGTCGTGATATCGGCGGATCCCCTGTAGGTATCGTGCTGACTGAACAAGAGCAGTGCAGTGAGCCTCTTCGACAGAGTCAAGCTCTAGCTGCCTTGCTTCGTCCGCCTTGCCTTCATTGTACATTTCAACCCTTGGGGATTTCCACATGATGTCAGCCGGTAAGATTGCTTCGGAGCCGTAGACAAGAAAGAATGGAGTTTGCCCTGTGGCTTTGGATGGCTAAGTCCTGAGCCCCCAGATGACATGTGGCAACTCGTGTATCCAATTTTCTCCTTTCTTGCTGTTTTCATCATGGAGTCTTTTCTTGAGGCCCTCGATTATCATGCCGTTCGCCCTCTCGACTTGACCATTGGCCCTTGGGTGTGCAACGGAGATATATTTGACTTTGATGCATGCATTTTCATAGAACTTCCAGAACTGGTTTGCCGTGAAATTTGATCCCAGGTCTGTGATGACGGTGTTCGGGAAGCCGAAGCGATGCAGGATGTCGGAGATGAAATTAACAACTTTATCTGGTGTGAGCTTGGTTATCGGCTTGTACTCGATCCACTTGGTAAACTTGTCGATTGCTACCAATATGTGGGTGAAACCACTTGGCGTCGTTGTAAATGGCCCAATCATATCAAGGCTCCAACAAGCAAACGGCTAGGATGTCGGTATGGTGATAAGATTGTGAGCTGGGACATCAGATTGCTTGCCGAAGAATTGGCAGTTTTGGCATCTCCGCACGAGGTCCTCAGCATCGGACACTGCGGTGGGCGACCAGAAACCATCTCTGTATGCTTTCCCCACTAGCGTTCTTGAAGCTGCGTGGTTGCCGCATACGCCCTCATGTATCTCCCGCAGTATGTCTTAGCCGTCTTCTTCTGTGATGCATTTCATGAGTACACCTGATTGGGCACCACACCGGTAGAGTTTATTGTCGACTAGGACAAAACCATTGCTTCTGCGCATGATACAAGCTGCCGCTACGCTTCTTGCATCCATCCCCACTGGTAGTCTTTGGTCCCCGATGAAGTCAATATAAGTTTCTCTCCAGTCCTCTCCAAGCATCATAACCTTCCGATCAGGCTTTTGAGAGCCGATATCAGTGGTTATCTGAGGTGAGGACTTGATGGATGGCTGCTTCAGCTCCTGAACGAAAACTCCTGCTGGAACTTGTGCACGGGTGGATCCTAGCTTGGATAGTATGTTTGCGCCAATATTATGTTCCCGTATCACGTGATGAACCTCCAGGCAGGAAAATTTATTTTCCAGCTTGCGAACTTCTTGTACATAGGCATCCATTGTCTTCTTGTTGCAGTCCCACTCTTTGTTGACTTGCTGAACGACCAGAAGTGAATCGCCGTATACAAGTAGTCGCTTGATGCCTAGCGATATCGCCAAACATAGCCCGTGAAGCAAGGCATCATACTCGGCTTCATTATTGGATACCTCCCAAAGGATCTAGAGGACATACCTCAGTTGTTCGCCTCTTGGAGAGATAAGTAGGACTCCAGCACCGCCGCCATCAAGCTTAAGATACCCATTGAAGTACATGGTCTAGTGCTCTGGCTTGTCGACTGGAGTTGGAATTTGGTTCTCTCTCCACTCGGCCATAAAATCGGCTAGAGCTTGAGACTTAATTGCAGTGCGTGGCTTAAAGTTGATTGACAGAGCCCCCAGTTCCACTGCCCACTTTGATATACGCCCCGTGGTGTCCTGATTGTGTAAAATATCCGCCAACAGAAAATCCGTAATCACAGTGATCTTGTACTCATCGAAGTAATGGTGCAGCTTTCTTGATGTGATCAGTATTGCATATAAAAGTTTCTGAACTGCTGGGTATCGTACCTTAGATTCGGAGAGTACCTCGCTGACAAAGTACACGGGCCTCTGCACTCCAAACGCATGGCCTTCCTTGCTGCACTCAACTACAATGGCACTGCTGACGACGTGAGTTGTCGCCGCAATATAGAGTAGTAGATCTTCTCCCGGCAGTGGTGCTGTAAGGACTGGAGGTGACTGTAGGTGTTGTTTTAGATCCTGCAGGGCCCGCTCGGCGTCCTCGGTCCACTGGAACTTGTCTTGGCATTGCAGGAGTTTGAAGAAGGATAGTCCTCTCTCTCCGAGTTGGGAGATGAACCTGTTTAGGGCTGCCATACATCCTGTTAGCTTCTGCACATCCTTGATTGTGGCTGGAGCCTCCATATCAGTGATGGCCATGATCTTCACAGGATTAGCTTCAATTCCCCAGTTGCTGATGATGAACCCGAGCAATTTTCCTGATGGTACTCTGAAAACGCACTTTGTTGGGTTGAGCTTCCACCCAAACTTGCATAAGCTGCTGAACATCTCTTCCAAGTCTGTAATCAGGTCATCGGGATTCCTGGTCTTGATGACCATGTCATCCATGTAGGCCTTAACATTCCGATGCAGCTACTCAGGGAAGCACATGTGAATTGCGCGTTGATAGGTTGCTCCTGCATTTTTCAACCCGAAAGACATAGTTTTGCAGTCATATGTCCCGAACAGGGTGATAAATATGGTTTTTATTTGATCTTCCTCCTTGAGCGTGATCTGGTGGTACCCTGAATAGCAGTCAAGGAAGCAGAGGAGTACACAACCTGCCGTCGAGTCGACAACTTGATCAATGCGCGGTAACCCGAAGTGATCCTTCGGGTAATGCTTGTTGAGATCGGTGTAGTCAATGCACATCCATTCATTGTTCTTTTTCTTTACAAGGACGGGATTAGCTACCCACTCTAGATGGATTACTTCTTTAATAAAGCCAGCCGTGAGGAGTTTAGCTATTTCCCTTTTAATTGCCTCACGTTTGTCTTGAGCAAACCTTCGAAGGCGTTGCTTTTTGGGCACAGCCTATGCGTGTACATTTAGACTATGCTCGATCAGTTCCCTGGGCACCCCTGGCATATCCACTGGTTTCCATGCGAATATGTTTCGGTTAGCCTGAAGGAAACTGACGAGCGCAAGTTCCTATTTCTCATCTAAGCCTACACCGATGACAGTGGTCTTAGATCGGTCACCCTCCTGGAGCTGGATTGTCTTAAGGGCCACGTCGCCGATCGACTGGATGCCCGACTAGCTGGCCTCTCTCATAGGGATTTCTAGCACGGCCTGGTTGGGTTGTTGCGCGGCCGCGAGTACTTCTCCTGAAGCATCTGGCACACACGTAGACGAAGCGTACTGGATGGCCTCCTGGTTGCAGTCATACGACTTCTTCAAGTCGCCTCGGAGAGTGAGTGTGATATTCAGGTACTTAGGATTAAAACACACTAGATTCTAGTAGGAAGTATGTATGTTTGATCTTTTGTATGAGTGCTAAAACTTGAATGCAATGGGAAAAGGGTATTTGTGTAATTCTGGAAAATTTAGGTCCTTAGGTGTAAAATGGGTGAGAATGGGAGGTAAAAAGGCAAGAACTTACTTTTAAACCACAAATAGAGGTGAAACTACCCTAAGGATTCAAGTGGAGTGTAGATTTTAAATAGGATTTCTCCGAAGATTAAAACTTTGCCAAGTTTTAAAGTAGATTCAAATCCTTACCTCTTTTGCAACTGAACCTTAAAGAAAAGTTGTAGATCTTGCTAAACCCTACACTTTTGCTTTTAGCCACATTTTCATTTGAGCTATGGTTTGAAAGTTAACTTAGCTTTATAGTGGAGTCCCTACACTTTTTGGAAATTGCAGCTAGGTCCCCCTTCGTCTACCTCCAGTCCCCCTCTCTGTTTTCTCTCTGCCCGACCCCGCTGCCCTCGCCGGCCATGTGCCAAGCTCCAGCTGCTCCCATGCCGCCTCTCTTTGCGCCACATGCCGCTCCTGCACCCCGCCAGCCGCTTCCCGGCCCGCGCTGGCATCTCCTTGCTTCTCCACGCGTGCCGCCGGCTTGCCAGCAGTTGCTCCTGCACGCCCATGCCTTCTTCTGGACCTAAAGCACGTCCTGGAGCTCATCACGAACTCACTCTTGCCATCACGAGCTTGCATTTCCACTGCTTCTCTCTCCCCTGAGCTCCACACCTCGCCGAAGCACTGCCGCTGCCTCGGCTCACCGTCGACAGGCGCCGCTGCCGCTTCCCACCCCCGATCCAGTGCTCTAGCAGCATCGCCGCCACCCACTGATGCTCACAAGCCCACCCGATTTCAGTCTCCCATGCTAGATCGACCGGACCACTACGCCGGTGAGCTCGAGCTTCCGCCACCGCTCGGCCTCGCCGTCGTCCCGCCGCTCCGTCGCCTCTTAGCCCCGGACAGGCACACCACTAGCACCACATCATCGCATGGAAGCTGTCTAGCCACTTCCCCGCCGCTCTCCTACCCTCCGGCCAATGGAACACCGCCGCCATTCCTCGGAGCACCGCTGCCCGCCCCTGTTCGCCATCGATACGCCACCACAGTGCCTCTCTTCCCCAACACTGGCCACCCCCATGACCGCCGTGAGCCCCTGAACCTTTCCCCTCACTTTTCCCTCGCCGCCGGTGAGCCCCCTCGCTGGAATTTGATCGCCACCGATCGGCATCCCTGTGTAGTCCAGCCAAGGACCCAATTGCAAGGATTTGAATCTTTCCAGGGGCCTTTCTGTAGGAAATCAGTACCCCCCCTCTAATTCAGATCAGCCAACTTGTAAAATCCATAGGAATTTGTAGAAAAATCCAAAAATTACCAAACCAGTTTTATTGAGTTCCAAAAGTTTAGCTCTACAACTTTTGTTACTAAAGTGCAGTACGAAACAAAATATTTTTAGAGTTATTTTAAAGTTTAGCAAAAGGGTGTATTGTGTGTAACTTTTGCATATTAGCTTCTTTTCATGTGAATTTTGGGGTACAACATGTTTAATGTGTATGCAAGTATGTACAAAAATTTCACCTTAGTCTCTGCACTCTATCTTGAACTAATTTGAACTTAGGCAAATCAAGCTTGAAATGATTTAAATTTATTCAAGCATGTTACTAAGGTTTTCATGCTTAGATCTTTTTACCATGTGATGTTCTGCAATAGAATAGTTCATAGTAAATCTTTCAAAAATTTATAACACCATTTTGCTTAAGATTTGAATTTAAACTTGATATTTGAATTAAATTCAAATGCTTTAGTGTTTGTTTCTAGAAAATTGTGAAACATTCATAGTAAGCTCATCTATTAGGAATAAGCTTACTCACAAAAAATACAAGACCATAGCCTTTATGGATTTCAAGATAAAAATCAAACTTGTTAACTTAATTCAATTAAATCAATTAATTTGATAATTGAATCAAAGTACAGATGGTGGGTTTGAATTCAAACTTTGTGCTTTATGAAAATATGTTTATCAATTGGTTGGATTGCAACTTTATCATGAAGTAAAATTCTTAACTCAAGAACCATCTAAATTAAATCATTGCATATCATGTAGAGTCAACGACACACGACGACAGAGACTACGAGTTAGTCCTGAAACACAAGCAAGGATTTTCTGAAGATCCTACGAACGTCGCCGAGGTTACAACTGAAGCTCCGAACCAAGGTTCGGAAGTTATTGACATCCCTGACCCCAGCCTCGCTCAAGAAGGCAAGCCCCGATGCATAACCCAGTATTTTAAAATTACTACACTTATACAGTTTTATCCTTATATATCTATATTATGCATTAAGTCTAGGAGTTGGAATGGAACCCTAGATGCATGGATACTAGGAACCTATGTACTGTGCCTGAGTCCTTATCGAATAGATGCTCTGCTAATAGGATCGGCAGAAGTCGAGTGATTTCTTGTCACTCGTGCGATATAGGAATTGAATGTTTACTATTCTGCAATCACTATAAGGATGATGGATGGGGTCATGTGCAGTATCATGACTTGGAAGGTTACCCCGTCTGTGTTGATAAAAGTTGATAAGGTCACAGTGTGTGGTAGCTGTGGTTAAGCGTTTGAAAGTACTAGCCACATGCCGTGAAATATGGAAAGCGGTAAGCCTAGTAACGAATCGGCCCGAGGAGTGGACATACCTCCCACCACTCGTAATTTGGTTTTTCACACGCACCTACGTGCGAGAGTACGTTCCGCGCAGCGGATAGGAGTACGGTCATGTAGTTGTGCTACAGACATATGTCCTGCACATTGGTGTGCGTATGGTCCTACAATCGCTTGTGGTGGCCCTGATCCACAAGTCCGAATGAAAGGCAAACGGTTGCTTCGGAATGATCATTGGATGTTCCAAGCATTTACCCTTGCAAGGTTATGAAACTCGATTTGGAATTGTCCATTTCTCACGGAGATTGAGACTACTTATTCCTTCTGCCACATAGAGTAAGAACAGTAACTATGATTGGAATAATCTTGATGGATGCTAATCTCCACCTTGTTTGCCTAGTATAGGTGCTTACCTAGAATAGTTAATGCCACTAGAATCTGAAAGCTAAAATATGAAAAATAGATCATACTCTTTATTGCTTTTTAGCAAAAAGAAAGCCAAAACCTTTCAAACCTCCATGGTTTAGTTATGGGCTAAGTATACCTGATCTCGGTTAAGTCTTGCTGAGTATTAGCATACTCAGTCTTGCTAGTCTATTTTTCAGGTATGACCGGTGTGAACCAAACAGATAGTCCATCCTGGCCATTTTTTGTTCCGTTTGGCTGGTCCGTAGAATAGGATCCGTCCCCGGCCGTCAATGACCCTCCGGAATGACGCCATGTTTCGGGCGGAGACCCGACATACCAATGGGTTGTTCCGTTTGAAGTGCGTTGAGTTAGTATCGTCTGGATAGCGATGACTAGCGCACTTGAGCTGGAATAATTTAGGCGGTTCTGCCACAACTGGTATCAGAGCTGTAGGTTTACTCCTACAACTGCAGCAGCTCTTGAAAATGCTTTCATGATAAAATTTTGCTTAACAAAAGAATTTGCAAAGTACGTTGGATTCGTTAAGGTTGGTGCTTAGATCGTAAAGCCCTAGGGGTTTATATGGGAGTAATCAGGTGGCTACTAATATATATATATATGTGTATAGTTCAGCTCTAACTTGCAGCACTACTTTCTGTAAAAACTTATTTTCGAGCATAACCAACCCTACATATCTAGTTGTATTGCTTGTTCCTCAATGTTGAGACAAGAAGGTAAGAAGGTAAGGATCCTCAGCCAACTGAGGGAGATTGGCCTTCCCGTCGGTGATGTGAACCGAACGCTATTTCTCAAGCAGTGGCTTACTTGAGATGCTGCCAATATATCAACAATTAGTTAATCATATTGGGAGTATATGTTTCGGCACAGGGTATGGTGATCGCTGTTCATACCCTCGTTTTATACGGTACCCTTGAGAATACGTTGCAGATGTAACGTATGCTAACGTCGTCCGTACGGTGGAAATTGTACGGATACTGTTTCTATAGTGAATAGTACTGTTTGGGGACGCTTTCATGTCGTGCTGCCATGAAAGGTTCATGATATATAAATATGGTCTTCTGCAGGTACACTAACCACGATTAAGAGGTTAAGACAGATAGAACTTATCGACTAGTTATTAGAGAGAGACGCATATGTTATGCCACCAAAACTAACCACGTAAGTCCGAAGATATTCGGCAATGGTTTGGATTGTGAGGTCGAATAGTACGTGCATGCATAATCCATCATCAAGCAAAGTGAATGCATTAAATGTGTTGTTCTTTTAAGGACGTATAGAGTGTTATCTATCTCTAGTGTGGTTTCAATAGGATTCTTGTGGTAGCCTTAGTTGAGTTTTCGGCATCCTTAAAAATCTCACCATTTGAATTCTTGCTTTAGATGGCGGCTCCTTCAAACATCTTTTGTGATCATGCAGGGTATCTCCATACCAATGCCTTGCACTGGGAGGGTTTTCCCCGTCTCTTATGGGAATCACTTAGGTTATTCTTCTACACCAAGCCCCCACAGTATGATGGAGTGGAGTATAGGGAAGAAGGTGTTCCTCGGTGCAGAGTTAAGATGACTATTCCTTAGCATCCTTTCCGCTCTCACTGGCAGCCCATCGAGGTTGATGTGGTTGGCTATCGTCTCATCGACACCATTGAGACCGTGGCTCTTGAGGCCATGCACATTTTCTGCAACCAGCATCCCATGGAAGTTGCAGGGCATCCTATCGGCTTATTCCCTGCAATAGATTCCAGTGATCTCGAGTGGAATTTCCGAATAGCTCATTATGGCCACATGCTGGGAGATTTAATCAACACCACTATCAGATTGTGCTGCGCCGCGGTATGAGTCAGTTGACTAGTATAGCTCAAGGACACTACAGAAATGCTGATCGACAAGTCACTCAGATAGAGGAGCTTCAAGCCTTGGTCACAGAGAAAGAGGAAATTATTGCAGAGCGAGAAGAGACCATTATCCACCGGGAGGATCAGATCAATGAGAGTGATGCAATAATCACTCAACGTAACACGATTATCGAGTTCCTCCAGGAAAAATCCACGACCTCATTCTTGAGGTTGATGATGCCCATGCTCACATCGACGAACTTCAGCAGCAGCCAGTATCCCCTGTTGTACCTGTAGCACCTGAAGGCGAAGAAGAAGAACTAGAGGAAATCGAAGGAGTTTCTGATCTCGACTCCGAGCACGGAAACCCAGAGCCTAACCCCCAGCCAGATCACTCCTCTTCCAGCAGCCAGTCCTCTGTAGGCGGCCTCGATGATTTTTAGTCCATCCAAATTGTCGATCTTTCATATGTCATTAGTGGAGGATGTTGTGACATAGGTAGTGAGTAGTCTACCTGGATCTAGGGCCACTTGCTGTAATATATGTGGCATGTGTATGTATGGCTTGACCCATAGCAATCCAACCACGCTGATGTAATATATTAAGGATAACCCATTTCTGCTTGACATCTAAGCTTGAGTCCTGTGGGTCATATCGAAATCTTTGCCTTTTGATTGAGTTGGTTAAACAGAATATGTGACTTACATATCTGTTTAGCGGCAGTATATCATCTGAAAATGGGAGCAAGAAAAAGTTGTTGATAATGGACATCTCCTTTGTTTCAGATGGTTGGAGCTACACATGGAACCCCGGAAGGTTTCCGGGCAGACCAAGCTTACGGTTCTCAACAACCGCCACCAGCCCCACGAAATCTAGCGGAAGTCATGGCACGACAGATGGAACTTCTAAACCAGTTCGTACAGGCCCAGATGAACCAGTCTCATCACACGACCCGAGGCCGTGATGAACATCCCTCGGCTGGTTACCAAAAGTTTCTCAGCACTCAACCCCCACTGTTCCATAAAGCAGATGAGCCCCTCGAAGCTGACGCATGGCTCCGCACTATAGAGTCCAAATTTGCATTATTATCTGCACCATGTTCAGACACGAACAAGGCACTTTTCGCAGCTCAACAACTTCGTGGCACTGCCCGCATATGGTGGGACCATTACTACTCCATGCAGCCGGCTGGTCATGTTGTCACATGGGACGAATTCCGGACCGCTTTCAAAGCGCACCATATTCCAGAAGGACTCATTGAGCAAAAGCTCAATGAATTCCTGACGTTGACCCAGGGAACCCGCATTGTTATGCAATATGCCCAAGTCTTCAATCACCTATGCCAGTATGCGGCTTATCATGCGGACACTGATGCCCGTAAGCAGGATCGCTTCCGTCGAGGCCTAAACACAAAGCTTAAGGAACGGATGAACCTGGTTAGGGCTCACAACTTCAATGAACTGGTCAATATGTCCATTACTCAAGGAGACTGCATATCAGCCCATAGGGCAGAAAAGAAACAGAAGACACCCACTGGACCCTCGAACATGCAGTGGCCAAGGTATCGGTTGGTCCAGAACACCGCTACCCGAGCCCCATTCCGAAATAATCTACCAGGCAGATGGGTAGCCAGGCCTCCCCAGCAGGCTTGAGTCAATTGACCACCGACACCACAACCCTAGCAGCAACAGCAGCAAGGCCTGCGGCCGAGCTTTCCGCCATTCAATCAAGGAAACAACAATAATTGTTGTTTCAACTGTGGCAGCCCGTCCCATTTCATTAAGTATTGCTCTCAACCCAGAAGATCTTTTCAAGGGCAAACATTCAGCCCAAACAACAAGGGCAAGGGCAAGAAGTGGGTGGTACAAGTCCGCCAGGGGAGGGTGAACTTCACAACTCTCTCCGAACTCCCCGAGGGTGCGCCAATAATGACGGGTACTTTCTCCATAAACCATCAACCCGTGATTATGCTTTTTGATTCTGGTGCAACCCATAGTTTTATAAGTTCAAAGTGTGGAACAAAAGTAGGCCTGGATTTTTATCCTACTAAAGGAGCCTATATGATAGCGACTCCTGGCGGTCAAATTGCATCAAATCAAATCTATAGAAAGGTGCCAATTCAGTTGGGTAGCAATCTGATAAAAATAGATTTACTATTATTGGACCTAGAAGGAATGGATGTCCTCCTAGGCATGGATTGGATGACTAGGCACCGAGTGTCATTAGATATCTCTTCTCGAGCCATGGAGATAGATTCACCCGACCATGAAACTACTATTCTCTATCTTCCACAATGGGAGTGTAATAACTCTTGTGCCTATGCTGTAGAAGGGATTAAGTTGAAGAACATCCCTATTGTTTGCGAATACCCAGATGTTTTTTCCAGATGATTTGCCTGGAATGCCCCCGGACAGAGATATTGAATTTGTTATAGAACTACAACCCGGCACAGCCCCCATCTCTAAGAGGCCCTATCGTATGCCACCCAATGAGCTGGCAGAATTGAAAATCCAACTCTAGGACCTCCTTGATAAGGTTACATTCGTTCGAGTGCTTCACCATGGGGTTGTCCAGCCCTATTCGTGAAGAAAAAGGACAATAGCTTAAGGCTATGTGTAGATTATCGTCCCCTCAATGCGGTAACCATCAAAAATAAGTATCCTCTGCCCCGCATTGATATTCTGTTTGATCAGTTAGCCGGAGCTAAAGTATTCTCTAAGATTGATCTTCACTCCGGGTATCATCAGATCAAGATCAGGTCAAGTGACATTCCAAAAATAGCCTTTTCCACCAGATATGGACTCTATGAATATCTGGTCATGTCGTTTGGTCTTATCAATGCACCAGCATACTTCATGTATCTTATGAACTCTGTCTTCATGCAAGAACTTGATAAATTTGTAGTGGTCTTCATTGATGATATTCTGATCTATTCCAAAAATCCGGAAGATCATGCGAACCATCTTCATGTTGTTCTTCAGAGGTTAAGAGACCACCACTTGTACGCCAAATTCTCCAAATGCGAGTTTTGGCTGGATACCGTTAAATTTCTGGGTCACACTATCTCCAGTGACGGTATATCCATTGATCCCAGTAAAGTCCAAGAAGTGCTAGACTGGAAACCTCCTACGTCAGTCCATCAAATCCGTAGTTTCCTTGGTCTAGCTGGCTATTATCAACGTTTCATTCCTGATTTCTCAAGAATAGCCAAGCCTATGACTGAACTATTAAAGAAAGGAGTTAAATTCTACTGGGATCAGAAATGTGAAGATGCATTCCACACTCTCAGAGCACATCTTACTACTGCCCCAGTTCTAGCTCAACCAGATGTTTCAAAACCTTTTGACATCTATTGTGATGCTTCAGGAATCGGACTTGGTTGTGTGCTTATGCAAGACAACCGAGTGATTGCTTATGCATCACGAGCACTTAGGACTCATAAACAGAAGTATCCTACTCACGATCTTGAACTCACAGCTATCATCCATGCACTTAAGATTTGGAGACATCATCTGATGGGTACAAAATGCCATATCTATACTGACCATAAAAGCCTCAAGTACATCTTCACACAAGCAGATCTAAATATGAGGTAAAGATGCTAGCTAGAGCTTATCAAAGACAATGATCTAGAAGTGCACTATCATCCAGGCAAGGCCAACATCGTTGCGGATGTACTTAGCCGCAAGGTGCATTGCTCTTGCTTGTCAGTAGAGGCTTTCAATGAGACACTTTGTTGGGAGATGAGGAAGCTTAATCTTGAAATCATTCCCCAAGGTAGCTTGAATCATCTCTCAGTTGAAGCTACACTTAGGGATAACATCATTTTGGCACAACAGTATAACAAAGGAATCAGAATCATCAAACAGAAGTTAGCACAAGGAGAAGGAAAGTACAAGTGCTTTCGAGTAGATCATGAAGGGGTTCTATGGTTCAACGAGCGTATAGTTGTACCCAAGGACCATAAGCTTCGTAAGCAGATATTGGACGAGGCCAATCTGTCCAAATTCTCTCTGCACCCTGGTAGTACTGAAATGTACCAAGATTTGAAACAGAACTTTTGGTGGACTCGTATGAAGCGAGAAATTGCAAAGTATGTCTCGGAGTGTGATATTTGCCAAAGAGTTAAGGCCAGTCATCTAAGAACTGCTGGTATTCTTCAACCGCTACCCATTCCCTCCAGGAAGTGGGAGGATATCAGCATGGATTTTATCGTTGGCTTACCCAACACCTCCCAGAGGCATGACTCTATTTGGGGTAATCGTTGATCGATTAACCAAAACTGCCCATTTCCTTCCAGTGCATACTACTTACAATGCCAAAAAGTATGCTGAGATCTATTTAGATCAAATCGTTCGTCTCCATGGAGTGCCTAAGATGATTATTTCTGATCGTGGAGCACAATTCATCGCTCGATTCTGGGAGCAACTTCAATATGCTCTTGGAACTAAGCTAATCCGAAGCTCCGCATATCATCCTCAGACAGACGGGCAAACGGAAAGAATAAATCAGATTCTAGAAGATATGCTTAGAGCCTGCGTACTTCAGTATGACTAGAATTGGGATAAATGCTTGTGGCTGGTAGAATTTTCTTACAACAATAGTTATCAGACAAGTCTTAAGATGGCCCCGTTCGAAGCATTATATGGTCGCCGATGCCGAACTCCTTTGAGTTGGTCACAAATCGGCGAGCGTAAAATCTTTGGACCCGACCTTGTCACTTAAGCAGAGGAAAAAGTGAAGACTATTCAGAATAATCTAAAAGCAGCCTAATCTCGACAGAAAAGCTACGCTGACATACGAAGGAGACCATTACAGTTCCAGATTGGAGACTTCGTGTATCTTCGAGTATCTCCTACTCGAGGTATTCAACGGTTCGGCGTAAAAGGAAAACTTGCCCCTCTATATGTCGGACCCTTTGAAATCATCGAAGTTTGTGGACCCGTAGCATATTGTCTTCAACTTCCTCCTCAGCTAGCGGCCATTCATGATATCTTCCATGTATCTCAACTTAGGAAATGTGTCAAAATTCCTACCGAGATCATCGATCCCCAAGCCATCAAAATCGAATCTGATCTAACTTATACCGAACATCCGATCAGAGTGTTAGACACCAAAGAGAGAAGTACTAGAAGAGAAACCATCAAAATGTTCAAAATTCAGTGGAATCATCATACTGAAGAAGAAGTGACTTGGGAAACCGAATCATATCTTCAGCGTAACTTTCCAGATTTCCTTCAAGCCAACTCCCAAATCTAATCGTCCAATTCCATCCTGTTCCGGAATCTCGGGACGAGATTCTTTTTAGGGGGGAAGGCTGTGACATTCAGGTACTTAGGATTAAAACACACTAGATTCTAGTAGGAAGTATGTATGTTTGATCTTTTGTATAAGTGCTAAAATTTGAATGCAAAGGGAAAAGGGTATTTGTGTAATTCTGGAAAATTTAGGTCCTTAGGTGTAAAATGGGTGAGAATGGGAGGTAAAATCAAAACATATGAAGATTGTTTTGTAAAAAGGCAAGAACTTACTTTTAAACCACAAATAGAGGTGAAACTACCCTAAGGATTCAAGTGGAGTGTAGATTTTAAATAGGATTTCTCCAAAGTTTAAAACTTTGCCAAGTTTTAAAGTTGATTCAAATTCTTAGCTCTTTTGTAACTGAACCTTAAAGAAAAGTTGTAGATCCTGCTAAACCCTACACTTTTGCTTTTGGGCACATTTTCATTTGAGCTATGGTTTGAATGTTAACTAGGCTTTACAGTGGAGTCCCTGCACTTTTGGGAAATTGCAGCTAGGTCCCCCTTTGTCTACCTCCAATCCCCCTCTCTCTATTTTCTCTCTCCCGACCCCGCTGCCCTTGCCGGCCATGTGCCGAGCTCCAGCTGCCCCCGCGCCGCCTCTCTACGCGCCACGAGCCGCTCCTGCACCCCGCCAGCCGCTTCCCGGCCCGCGCTGGCCTCTCCTTGCTTCTCCACGTCGCGCCGCCGCTGCCCGAGCCTCCACGCATGCCACTGGCTTGCCAGCTGCTGCTCCCGCACGCCCGTGCCTTCTTCTGGACCTAAAGCATGTCCAGGAGCTCCCCACGAACTCACTCTTGCCATCACGCGCTTGCATTTCCACTGCTTTTCTCTCCCCTGAGCTCCACACCTCGCCGGAGCACCACCGCTGCCTCGGCTCACCGTCGACAGCCGCCGCTACCGCTTCCCACCCCCGATCCAGTGCTCTAGCAGCATCGCCGCCACCCACTGATGCTCACCAGCCCACCCAATTTCAGTCTCCCATGCTAGATCGACCGGACCACTACGCCGGTGAGCTCGAGCTTCCGCCGCCACTCGGCCTCACCGTCGTCCCGCCGCTCCGTCGCCTCTCAGCCTTGGACAGGCACACCACTAGCACCACTTCATCGCATGGAAGCTGTCTAGCGACTTCCCTCCCGCTCTCCTACCCTCCGGCCAATGGAACGCCGCCGCCGTTCCTCGGAGCACCGCTGCCCACCCCTGTTCGCCGTCGATACGCCGCCACAGTCCCTCTCTTCCACAACACCGGCCACCCCGATGACCGCCATGAGCCTCTAATCCTTTCCCCTCACTTTTCCCTCACCGCCGGTGAACCCCCTCACCGGAATTTGATCGCCACCGATTAGCATCCCAGTGTAGCCCGGCCAAGGATCCAATTGCAAGGATTTGAATCTTTCTAGGGGCCTTTCTATAAGAAATCAGTACCCCCCCTCTAATTCAGATCAGCCAACATGTAAAATCCATAGGAATTTGTAGAAGACTCCAAAAGTTATCAAACCAGTTTTGTTGTGTTCCAAAATTTAGCTCTACAACTTTTGTTACTAAAGTGCAGTATGAAACAAAATATTTTTAGAGTTATTTTAAAGTTTAGCAAAAGGGTGTATTGTGTGTAACTTTTGCATATTAGCTTCTTTTCATGTGATTTTTGGGGTGCAACATGTTTAAAGTGTATGCAAGTTTGTGTAAAAATTTCACCTTAATCTCTGCACTCTATGTTGAACTAATTTGAACTTAGGCAAATCAAGCTTGAAATGATTTTAATTTATTCAAGCATGTTACTAAGGTTTTCATGCTTAGATCTTTTTACCATGTGATGTTCTGCCATAGAATAGTTCATAGTAAATCTTTCAAAAATTTATAACACCATTTTGCTTAAGATTTGAATTTAAACTTGACATTTGAATTAAACTCAAATGCTTTAGTGTTTGTTTCTAGAAAATTATGAAAAATTCATAGTAAGCTCATCCATTAGGAATAAGCTTACTCACAAAAATACAAGAACATAGCCTTTATGGGTTTCAAGATAAAAATCAAACTTGTTAACTTAATTCAATTAAATCAATTAATTTGATAATTGAATCAAAGTACACATGGTGGGTTTGAATTCAAACTTCGTGCTTTATGAAAATATGTTTATCAATTGGTTGGATTGCAACTTTATCATGAAGTAAAATTCTTAACTCAAGAACCATCTAAATTAAATCATTGCATATCATGTAGAGTCAACGACACTCGACGACAAATACTACAAGTTAGTCCTGAAATACGAGCAAGGATTTTCTGAAGATCCTACGAACGTCACCGAGGTTATAACTGAAGCCCCGAACCAAGGCTTGGAAGTTATTAATATCCCTAACCCCAGCCCCGCTCAAGAAGGCAAGCCCCGATGCATAACCCAGTATTTTAAAATTACTACACTTATACAGTTTTATCCTTATATATCTATATTATGCATTAAGTCTAGGAGTTGGAATGGAACCCTAGATGCATGGATACTAGGAACCTATATACTGTGTTTGAGTTCTTATCGAATAGATGCTCTGCTAATAGGATCGGCAGAAGTTGATTGATTTCCTATCACTCGCGCGATATAGGAATTGAATGTTTACTATTCTGCAATTACTATAAGGATGATGGACGGGGTCATGTGCAGTATCATGACTTGGAAGGTTACCCCGTCTATGTTGATAAAAGTTGATAAGGTCGCAGTGTGTGGTAGCTGTGGTTAAGCGTTTGAATGTACTAGCCACATGCCGTGAAATATGGAAAGCGATAAGCCTAGTAACCAATCGGCCCGAGGAGTGGACATACCTTCCACCACTCGTAATTTGGTTTTTCACACGCACCGACATGCGAGAGTATGTTCCGCGCAGCGGATAGGAGTACGGTCATGTAGTCGCGCTACAGACGTATGTCCTGCACATTGGTGTGCGTATGGTCCTACAGTCGCTTGTGGTGGCCCTGTCACACCCGGTTTAGGAAAGATAATCGAATGCATCCCATATGTTCGCCAGGATCAAGTTCCGCACATACAGTAGATGTCACGAGCGAATATCTAAAGCAATGCATTAACAAAAAAGAGTATAATAGTACTTTATTACATGACCGACAGTCTTAATCTTAAATAAATAAATAAACGTCGATAAATAGCAGCGGACTTTAACTTCACAGGCAGTTGACTGGGAGACACATGCCTAGAAATCTCCAATGTCTTTAGGAAACTCTGGACAATTAACTTGTTCTGAGCAGCATTATTTTTATTAAAGCAAGTGTGAGTACACTTATGGTTGGTACTCAGCAAATGGAGTAAATTATATGACATGCAAGGCTATAATCAAGGAAAAGCTGACATGGTTTGACTGCGATAAGCATTTTTAGCTGGTCAAGTTTTAATTAAGCAAGCAATAGCTAAATGTAAGTTTATACCAGCTGTAACACCCTAATGTAAAATTCCAAGATTTATAATGGATTTAATTTGGCTCCATTAATTTTTTGAGGATTTATTTTGCCTAGCTTGCATTTAATCTAATTAAATTACACAAGTAATTAAAATTATTTTAAGGTCAACATGATTGTGCATTCATGCTGGTGCATATATTTTATTGGAATGAGTGCACAGGGTTTTTATTCAAAAGTTCATTTGAATTCAAGTAGAGTTGAGTTTCAAAAGGATTAGAAAAGGAAAAGAGAAGGAAATAAAAGAGCAAACCCAGATCCCAGCCCAGGCAGCCGGCCTACTTCCTTTCTTCCCCTTGGGCTGGCCCTTCCTCGCGCAGGCCCATTCTCTCCCTCTCTCTTTCTTTCTCTCTCGTGCTCAGCCAGCCCGGCCCATGTGCGCTCGCCCCTCTCCGCTCTCCCCCTCTCTCCTGGGCCGAGCGCTTGCCCCGGCCCAAGCCAACAGCCGCGCCTCCCCTCTCTTTCCTCTGACACTCCGGGCCCACCCGTCAGCTTCTTCTCCTTCCTCCTTGCACCGCTCTCTGCTTCGCTGGCCACTCCACCCCGGCCGTGCCTCTGCACCCTGGGCCCTCTCCCCCGCGCCGCACCCGGCCCGAGTAGTGCACCGGCCTCGTCCCGCGCCTAGATTCCTCTAGAAGCTCACCCTGAGCTTGGATTTGGGCGAGCTGCAATGAACACGCGCGATGCGCGGAATCCGTTCCACGGTGACCCGCACGCCGAGGCCGCCCCACCCCTTCTTAGCAGCAGCCATCCCTCGCGCCCACCCTAAGCCGCCTCTGCACCCCCAGCATCGACCGAGCCCTTGCACCGCAGTGACATCGCCCGGACCTAGGTCTTGCGCCGCCGGCAGTTCCGCTGCTCCTCCGGCCGATTCAAGCCTCGGTGAGCATCACGTCATCCCCCGGATCCTTTTGCGCTAGGTGTTGTGGCCCTTAGTCCCCCACAGCGGTCGGACCGCCGCTCGCCAGTGCCCCGCCGCCGCGCAGAACCGCAGGTCACTGTGGCGAGCCCCTGCACTGCCGTGCATGCCCTGTTCCCGGCTTGTCTTAGCACCGTGCATGCACATAGCCCCTGTTCGCAAATGTTCCGAGCCCCGAGCAGCCCGAACGCGTGCACGCTGGCAAGCGCCGCCGCACCGACCCGCCCCCGCTGCTGCGCGCACCGCCACAGCCGCTGCAGACCCGTGCCAACCACCCAGGTGTGTTACACATGCCGCGAGCTTCCTTCCGGGCCAAACCTTGTCCAAAACCAAGCCTAGACGACCGAGATCGGCCAACGCCGGCGAAGCACCGCCGCGGGAAATCGCTCCGGCGAACCAGCGCCGCCCCCTCGCTCGCGTTAGACGCCAGCCGCCCGATCCGTAGCAGACGACCAGGATTAGATCGCAGTTGGTTAGGGTCTGAGCCACGGGATCATGATCCAACGGATCAGATCCACGCGTACCGGTTTGACCTCATTTTTAATCCGAGCCGTAGATCAAGATCCGACGGCCGATATCCTTAGATACCCCTTCGCCCTGGCCTTTTGTTAAAGAGCCCCTGGGTTTATTTGAAACCAACCCGCAGTCCAGCGCAGTTCAAAAGTATTTCCAGATAAGCCCTATTTTTAGCGTTTAGGCCCCTGAGCTTCTTAAATATAGAACCCGCCATCCATCTTCTATGTTTTCATGGGTTAGACCCTAAATCTACCCTTTAATTATGTTTAGACCCTCGGTTTTTGCATAGAAACCCCTGGAAACTTCTGTTTTCTTATAGTTAAGTCCCTGGATCCTGTTTTAACCCTAGATTTCACGTCTTAGCTCCGCTTTAGGTGGTTTTCGCGCTCACGCGATCGTTGTAACGTGTAGAATAGCTTTAGCTCAGGTTTGTGTGCTGTTCTATTGTATTGTTGTACTGTTTCTTATCTTTTGCTGTTGTTTGCATGTATGTGCATGTGTGGACCATGTTTTGGCGTTGCGATCGTGAGTAGACGTTGAGCCGTCGGAGGAGTACCAGAAGCCACCTTCTTCAGAGCCTTTTGAGCAGCAGCAGGAGAACCTTGAGGAAGGCAAGTATAACATGAACATCCTATCATCTTTTAAATATAATTTCATACTGCATTTTAATACTGTATGCCTATAAGGATCTCCTGGCCACTGTTATCCTTTATATAAATACCTGGGGTTGCATTTTGGTTAGTTGTGCTAGTGCTGCGCTCTCACATATTTTGGTCCTTTTTAATTAATTTAATTAATGGTATATGCAACTTGAATCTGAGAGTGGCCCTCTGTGCTGTGTGCTTGAACGGCTCACGTCTCGTTAAAAGATGTTTTTATAGAAACTTGGTTTAGGGGGCCAGCACGGTGCTTAGTGCTTGGTTGGCCACTCTCCATAAGGACCGGTTCATAAAGCGACAACCTGGGACAACCGCGCAACCACAAGACTGGAATGGGACGGTCTTGACCTACTAATTAGGTCATTTTGGTTTGGGAGTAACTTACCTGCGGGGCAAGAGGGGTGGTAAGCTTCAATGGTCCCTGCTCCTCCGGCTTGGTCTGTGCTGTGTGCTTGTACCCCCGTGAGGTGGGCCCCATCGTCGCTTATCCAGAAACCTTAGCGGTTACACCTTACTAACGTGATCCTTTGTAACGGTCTCGTAGTGTGCTTGCTAGTCATTCCTTGTGATGAACAACTAGCATAGCTCATGACTTGTGGGTAAAGTTGTGCAACCTCTCGAGAGTATAAAACTAGTATACTAGCCGTGCTCACGGTCATGAGCGGCCCAGATCCTCCGTCTGATTAGTGGGGTGTACCTTTGGTGGTTTGGCTTGGTTTCAGTAGACTCATGATGAATTCTAATTAATTGTTATGCAACTTGGGTTATGGTAATTCATCCACTTGTAGTAAATAGCTTTAATAAAATTTGCCAAGACTAAAAGCTAATGCAGTTGAGTCAGCCAATCGTAGAGCCTCATTATTCGTGTTATACTTGTTGAGTACAAGTTGTGTACTCACACTTGCCTTTTCTACTCTTCTGTTCTCTTTGGGATATCTTTGACTGCTGCCCAGTGCCAGGCGACGTGGAGGACTACATCAGCGGACTTGATGATTTTTAGGCGTTTGTCTCCCAGCCGACGTCCCTGTGGCGCCCTGTTCTTCATGTATTATTTTACGTTTCCGCATTCCTTGAACTGATTTTTGATTCAGTTGTAATGAAGATATTCATTTACAATTTATACGCTTTTATTTCGAGACATGTGCTGTGATATCTTGATGATTCTGTTGTATATATGCGTGACTTGATCCTGGCGCATATATGATTGCTCGATTTATGTTCTTATAAATTGGGTGTGACACCAGCCCTTAAATAAACTATCTGAGGTGAATCATAAACAGAACCAGCGATTTAGATCATCTTTAAGTTTAATTATCATGTGAGGGTCCAAGCCGCTCTTAACCATGAGCACGGCCGATATATCAGTTTTTACTCTGCAGAGATTGTACACTTTACCCACAACTCGTGTTTCCCTTGATGCCCGGGTTTGCAAGGCCCTTGAACACTTCCAAGGTGCGTGGCAGGGATTCACTACGAGGCCTTTACAAAGATTTTCTAACTTGCACTGGTCCGCTAAGGTTTCAGGCCGCAGTGGTCATAACCCTCCCTAATGAGGAAGACTCCTTACCCAGGATCATATCTACACCTCAAAAGGACCGAGCTATACCCCATCAACGCACTTCCCTCTTGCCCTTTCGGTAAGACCTTTACAAGCCAAGGTTTCTAATTAATTAGCCAAGACCAGAGCCATGTAGTAATAGTGGTTGCACTGTTTTCCTGGGTGGTTCTCCATGTTCCAATTGATTCAATAATCATATTTATCACCAAACAATATTCCAGAATAGGTAAAACATTATCATTGTATCCAGGTTATCCTACCAAAACCTATGTAGGAGCAATAAGCGTAGCTACAACATAAATGTAAATACCGAGGTTTAATCAAGGAAGTTAAATTGAAACTAGGCATGTCCTTAACTTGGGATCCATCATATTATAGACACATGCATGCATATAAAGTAAAGGTGTAATTGTGATATTAATAGGACTGAAACATGATCAAGGACCACTTGCCTTCGTTAGCAAACTGCTACTGCTCAGGAAATTCTTCAAAGTCTTGGCCCTGCGGATCCTCGAACTGCGCACCGTCTATCGCGATACACAAGCACATACAAACAAACAAATAAAATAAAATATTAATAGTACACCAATCAATAAAAACAAAACAAAATAACCCTAAAAAGTTACTGCTTATGCTGCAAGGATCGCATGAGCACAAGAATCGTTGAAATCGGAGTTAAAACGGAGAAATTAGGGTTCAAACAGGGTTCCAGGGACCTATTTGTAAAGGTTTTGAATCTAAAAGGGTTCTGACAGAGGAAACCAAGGGCTAGATTGTAATTAAACCCTAGACAGGGGGGTTAGACTGCAAAACAGAGGAATATTGGATGGCTGGTTCTATTTTGAAAAACTACAGGGGTCTAAACAGAAGAAAAAGGACCTAAACGCGATTACTTTTGAACTGAGATGGAGTGCGGGTTGATTTCCAAAAAGCTGAGGGGCTAACTCGCAAAAAGACCCCAGGTTGACCGGTATTAGATTGGTTTGACTCGGGGGAGACCGGATCTGGGCCGTTGAATCAAAACCCGACGGGGGGGATGTGCTGGCGGCTCGGGGCGGTATGGGAGTAGCGGCGGGGCGTCGGCGGTGAGGCGGGGGCGAAGGCGTGCGGCGGCGGCTCGCCGGGGAAAACGAGAAATCGCGTTCCCGGCCTTGGTTTCGAGCGCGGTTTGGACGGGGAGGTAGAGGGAGACACGGGGAACCCAATTAGGGTGATTAGGAGGGGCCACGGCGGCCGGAACGGCGACACGATGGCGGGCGGCGGCTCGGGTTCGACGGCGAGGCTGTGCGGCACGGGGGAAGCGGGAGAAAGGGAGAAGGAGGGGGGCCGAGCATCCTCACCACCACACGGTGCTCCAGGAGCGGTTGTTCGACGGTGGGCGGCAGCGGAGTGGCGGCGCGGCGACGGCCCGAGGCGGCGATGGCGCGGAAGCTTCGGGCTAGGGTTTGCGAGGGCGGGAGGTGGCGGCTACGGCTTGGAACTAGGGCACGGGTGGAGGCGCCTTAAATAGAGGCGGCCCCGGGTGCCTGGGCATGCGGGCCCGTGGCCCCGCGCGACGCGACGACGCGCACCGGCCGGACTCGAACTCGAGTCCGAGTCGGGTGCGGGGAGGGAGACGGCCCCGACAAGTGGGGCCCGTCGGTCAGCGGGGGAAAGAGAGGAAGGAGCGGGGCACGGGCAGATTGGGCCGGGGGCACGTGGCTGGCCCAGGAAGGAGAAAGGAAGCGGGAGAGAGGGAAAAGGAGGGGTGCGCGCGGCTGGCGGGCTGAGCGCCGGCTGGTGGGCCGCGTGCGGGAGAGGAGGGAGAGAGAAAAAGAGGCCATGGGCCGGGCCGTGCGGGGAAGGAAAAGAAGAAGAAGGGAGAGAAAAGGGAGATGGGCCGGCCCGAGAGAGAAAGAGAGAGAGAGAAAGAAAGGTAAAATTGCAAATTCGATTGCTTTTGAATTTTGAATTCAAATTTAGATCTAAATGAACCACAACCAATGAAACATTGCAAAGAGCATGAAATGCACATATCATATATTTCCCTTATATTTTCTTTTATAGATAAAGAAAAATACTTTTGATTCAGTATAACCATTTTAAATTCAAAGGGTTTAAATTAAATATTGTGAATTCTAAATATCAACTAACCAAGTTTAATTTAAACCTCTAGTTTGGAAATTTAGGGTGTTACAGGCCCTGATCCATGAGTCGGAATGAAAGGCAAACGGTTGCTTCGGAATGATCATTGGATGTTCCAAGCGTGTGAGTTAGGTTTACCCTTGCAAGGTTATGAAACTCGATTCAGAATCGTCCGTTTCTCGCGGAGATTGAGACTGCTTATTCCTCCTGCCACATAGAGTAAGAATAGTAACTATGATTGGAATAATCTTGATGGATGCTAATCTCCACCTTGTTTGCCTAGTATAGGTGCTTACCTAGAATAGTTAATGCCACTAGAATCTGAAAGCTAAAATATGAAAGATAGATCATACTCTTTGTTGCTTTTCAACAAAAAGAAAGCCAAAACCTTTCAAACCTCCATGGTCTATTTATGGGCTAAGTATACCCGATCTCGGTTAAGTCTTGCTGAGTATTAGCATACTCAGTCTTGCGAGTCTATTTTTCAGGTATGACCGGTGTGAACCAAACGAATAGTCCATCCTGGCCATTTTCTGTTCCGTTTGGCTGGTCCTTGGAATGGGATCCGTCCCCAGCTAGCAATGACACTCCGGAATGACGCCATGTTTCGGGCTGAGCGTGGTGTCAACTTTCGCGATGTGTGTAGTCGCGTGTGAATTTCTTCCGCTACGACTCTGAACAAGGCTGTTTAGCTTGTTGTTTTAAAACAATGTCTGTATAAGTTACTTTAAGTTTGAAAACAGTTTGTAATAATGTTTAATTATCCCGTGGACTAAAAGTTTGTGAGCTGTGTTGCGATTGTAAGCTTGCCTTCGTGCGAGGTAAACCTACTTCGATCCTGTTGAACCGTGGTTGTATCGGGCGGAGACCCGACAGACCAATGGGTTGTTCCGTTTGAAGTGTGTTGAGTTAATATCGCCTGGATAGCGATGACTAGCGCACTTGAGCCGGAATAATTCAGGCGGTTCTACCACAGTGACTACCCCACTTCGCCCTGGCATCTTGAGAAGCAAATAAACATAATGCGGCACTACCATGAATTTGGCCAGTGCCGGCCTACCCAATATGGCATGATATAAAGATTTGAAGTTGGCAACTTCGAATTTGATGAACTTGGTGCGGTAGTTCTCCCTCATGCCAAAGGTGACTGGAAGGACCACCGTGCCAAGTGGATGCGCTGCATTGCCTGGGACAATGCTGTAGAAGGGGGACTTGCTTAGGACAAGCATGTTCGTTAAGTCCAAGCCCATCTTTCTCAAAGTGCTGGCGAAGATGAGGTTGAGACCACTTCCACTGACAATGAGTACTCTGGTGAGATTGACTTCTGCCACCACCGGGTCCAGGACCAGGGGGAATTTGTCGGGCTCCGAGAAGCTTATCCACTGATCGTCACATGAAAATGAGATGGGGACCTCCGACCACTGGAGTAGTCATGGTACCGCCAGCTCGACGGACATGATTTGTCAGAGGAGCAGTTTCTGTTCCCTCCTGGAATTGAACTCTTCATTACCTCCGAAGATTACGTTGCTAGTTTTCGAAGCATCTTGGAACTTCGCATGGTGCGATTTGTCCCCCTGGTCATCCTCTTCGGGTTCTTTATCCGCTGGCTCGTTCTTCTTGCTGCTACCGGGATTGCTGAATATCCTCCGGAGGTGGTAGCAATCAATTGCCGCATGATTGGCACCTAGATGCCATGAGCATTTCTTCTGCAGGAGCTTTTCGAACTCCTCCTACGTCGTTGTCTTCCTGCCTCGCGAAGGACGATCCACAGCCGCGACAAGGTTGTCTGGCTTGCACTTTCCGGATGGACCCGAGTAGTCCCGCTGGCTCTTCTCGGTACGATTGTCGTTTGTGCACCTCAGGTTGTTGTCATTGCGCCTCGAGAACCACTCCCGCATCTTTTCCTCTTGCTCGGACCAGTCATGCATCATGTCACAAAGTCCTCCAACAGTTTTTGGTCTATTCCGCCCAAAGTCTCTATAGATGCCTGGGTTGGTGATGCCATTGTAGAAGCAGTCGATAATGTCCTCCTCCAAGATGTTCGCAATGGTGGCTCCCATGTCGAAAAAAGGCGTGTGTATGACCGTAGGTGCTCATTACGTTCCTGCTTACAATGAGCAAGGTCATGATGGGTACCTGCATGGGTGATCGCCCCCTGAAAGTTGTCGATGAAGACTTTCTTGAGCCGCTCCAAGGAGTCGATCGAGTTGTTGCTAAGGCTTTCCAGCCATGTGAGCGACGCAGGGTCCAAGGCCATCGGGAAGTAGACGACCTTGGTGATGTTGGACCCTCCTGCAACTTCTATAGCAGTGGAGTAGCATCGTAGCCATTGCTGAGGAGCTTGTTTGCCATTGTACTTGGTGATTCCAATCGGCATGAAGCCCTCAGGGTACTTGTAGCTGCTGAACCGTGCTGTGAACGCAGGAAAGCGATCACTGCAGTCGGTACCTTCTGTATCGGCTACTTCACGCTCTCTGCATCTGGAAGCAATTATGAATCGCGCATCGCGCCCTTCATTGATTTTCTGGCGTAGGTCTTCTGGAGGATTCTGATGATTGGGCTATCGCGGGTTGCCTCCTGGAGGTGGCTGCTGCCTCCTGCCAGTGGCCTGACTCCCACGAGCGTTGTTGTTGTTATTACTCCACTGAGGTCGAGGACGGCTACCTGCCGTTTGACTGTTAGGCTGGCTGCGGCTGTCGCCCACGTGTTCTCCTCCGATGGCAGACGCCGGGTTTTGTTGATCGAGCTGAATCCGTGCTCTCTGCGCGTAGCGAAGTGCCTGGCGCAGGTTTAGATCGTTGTTGTGCTTGAGTATGGCAGTTACCCTGGTGATGTTGGCCACGGGAGTTCTGAAGCCC
This sequence comes from Panicum hallii, assembly GCF_002211085.1. Taxonomy (NCBI): domain Eukaryota; kingdom Viridiplantae; phylum Streptophyta; class Magnoliopsida; order Poales; family Poaceae; genus Panicum; species Panicum hallii. The sequence continues at coordinate 16,475,921 of NC_038042.1, read as the reverse complement.
AGCTCGCTCACGGCGGCGAATTCGGCATCTAGCTCACAATGCATAGATCGCATGCGCTCGTTGACCCTCCTTCGCCGGATTGCGCGGGCTCTGTTCCTAGCCCTTCGTGCCTCACGCTCAGTGTCATTTTTGCCACCGGCGTTGGCTATAGCCTAGTCTTCGGATATCATATCAAGTGCGTCGATGGGTGAGATGCCGTCATCCTCGCCCTCCTCCGCCATCAGCACCTGGCGTGATATGAGCTCATCGGAGCTCGCTTCGACTAGCTCGGTCGACTCCTCCGCCACGGTAGCTAATGGCCTGCCCTCCTGAAAAGGCAAGGGCTCGAGGTGTGCCACAAGTCGGTCTTCATCTTTGAGTAGATCAGAGAGCTTCATGCCCTTCCAATGCACGAAACGGCCCTCTGGAGTGGAGGTGATCATCAGACCATTGTCACCAAGGTGACTTGCAACCCCCTGACGTGCGGTGGCTTCGGGCTTTCCGATTCAGAGTAAATAGTCCAAGTCCTTTTCCAATGCCGAGAGGGACTTGGGGTTGTTGGCCTCCTGATGTTCAGTGGCCGAATTGCGTAGACCGAGTCGTGATCAGTTATGCAAGTTCTTAGATTGGAGCGGGTCCGATCCGAACGTGGTCATTGCAGCATGGGGTGGAGTCACGTTGAAAACGGGCTCCTCCTCGGTCTTCCTAGCGGAGCCATAGGGTGACAAGTCATCGAGATTGTCGACGAACTCATCGAGCTCGCTATGAAAACTCACTGCGAGAGTTTTCGGCTTCATGACGTCGATGGTGAACCGAAAAAAATCGCCCGCGCCGTCTGCGATGCAGACCCATGAGCCAAAAATGAATGTCGTGCCCTGGGGGGCACGGCACTGGTGAACTTGGATGATGCCATCGAGTTCACCGGTGGATCTTCGATACGTACCCCTACCTGGCGCGCAAGCTGTCGGTGTTTTACCGCCTGCCCACCGAGAGGTATACCCGAGGTGGTAACTTTTAGGTAGGGTGACGTCGAGATCAGGAACTCGAAGGTGCAAGCAACACAAGGTTTAGACAGGTTCGGGCCACGATGTGCGTAATACCCTACGTCCTGTATGGTGGTTTGTATTGCCTTGGGTGTTGATTGATGTTTTGAGGGGGTCCCTGCCCGCCCTTATATATCCAGGAGGACAGGGTTACATGAATCCTAGTCTGGCACTAGCCTAGGAACCATACTCGAGTACAACTCGAGTAGCTTCCTTCTATATCGGTTAGTCCTACTTCGCATGCAAGTAGAGTACAACATAGATAAGGTATAGGACATGTCCTATCCCCTAATCCTGTATGAACTACGTTATGTACGCTGTCCCATAGTCCCGGGTCTGACAGTTACCCTATGGATGATAGCACCATGAGGACCCCTGCAAGCTTCTTTATCAGCAAAGGAAAAAAGATCAAAGTAGTGGCTCACAGTATTGCTAAAGTACCTATTCAAGGCAGGACAATTCATGGCGTGCCAATTCCTGAAGGTTATGCTAGAGTCATAGTTGACCGAGTCAAGAAAGGATGGGAAGACCTCGACCTCAAGATCCCTAGAGGCGATAGAGAAGAGAAACTACAACATGCTCTCCACACTTGGATCTGTTGGAACAAGCGCTACATAAGATTTCCGCAAGGAACCCTAGATTCCACAGCATCAGCTAAGAACTCAAGGCCAAGAATGCCAACGCCAACGAACAACATGGGTCTGCCATCACCACCCGCAGAAAGGGGCCCTAGCATGGATCTGCCATCACGATCTCAACAAAGGGGTCCTAGCATTTATCCGCCGTCACCAGCGCTCAAAGGGACCCCAGCATGTGTCCGCCGATGAAGAACCCACCTAAGAAGGCTTCAGCCCCCCCACCTCCTAAGGCGAAGAAGAACCAGTCAATCCAGCTGGGCAAAAGTTCTTTACAGGCATATGTCATGTGAGAAAGGAGGTTCGAGAACAATTCCCGCCAAGGAAGCCAGTGCCGAAGCAACCAGTCAATCCAACTGGGCAGAAGTTCTTTACAGGCATATGCCAGCCAAGGGAGAAAAAAAAGATTATCGGACTACAACCGCTCAATCACAAAGTCTTATCAGAAGAAGGGTACTCGTCGGTACACCATTCCCCAGCTCGGAGAACAATCCCAACAATCGATACCTCCACTCCAAGTGCTTTCAAAAGAGAATGAAGCTACGGCTGACTTTGTGCTGGAAACGGAACTCACAAAAGCTCAACTACGAGGGGAGGATCATATCCCAATTCCCAGGGGTATGCAGAAAACAATTTGTATTGGGAAACCCTTATGTGGCCTAAGTTGGTGAAGATGTTACCGATGAGAATGCATGAGTTGCATCGATGGTATATGAGGGTCTCTGCAGATGGAGGCGTAATGTTCACAGCTTGGGTTAAAGATAGCCATTTACATTAGGGGCTAGCTGACGTATGGATCGAGTATGAGAGTCTTTAGTTTCTATACCATCAAGATGCCCTAGACAAGTCCCTCATCAATGCATTTGTTATATAAATATTTCATCTCATTTCTATATTCTAGCTCTACTACTTTTGCACTTTCTCAGCCCCTCTTTTATTTTGTATCATGTCGGATAAAGGTCAAAGAATGACGAAAAAAGGGGTACTATAACATCGGCTTCATGGACCCGGATGTTATAAACGAGAATAATGTAATCAAATGGCCGAATCGGATCGAGAACCATATATTCAGGGCCATGGATAAGCAACATACTTGTACATTTATTATGTTGCCATACAACTTCAAGTGAGATATTCGACTCTTTTTTTATCCCTTAAATTTGATAATAAGTATATCCAACATTTCATATGTACATGTGTATCAATAGATTTCACTGGATCCTACTTTTGTATCAAGTTTGATCGAGCCAGAGTTGTGGTGTTCGAGATTTCACTCTATGAGGAAATCAATAATAGAATATTAAAACCTCATAGACATCCTCCAAAGGGCATGAGTTTGCTTCATCAAAAGGCACATAGGAGTCACAAACAAGCTGTGTGTTCTTGATATGAAACTTGATTTTCCAATATGAATACAATTTGCACATCTAGTACCATTTCTTTTAGCACCATGAATATTTCATAACCCATCTATATATAGTATTTCAGACAGGAGCAAGAAAACAACTTATGTGGCTACGACTTTACCGGCACAAAGAAGCTGATGCAAAAAGAATTCGATGTACGTAAAAATTAATAATAATTTCTTGCATTTAATTACATACATGTATTGAACTAAAATAATGATGTTTGCACGTGACAGATTTGGAAAATAAAAGAAGATCTCATCGAACCGGAAAGAGTCAGGGCAATTCAACAAGGACTCCGTGGATTCCTGCTAGATGAGGTCATAAATTCCAACGGAGAATTTTATATCGATCATAGGGTAAATGTGGGTCAACTTGATCAAAACAGGGACAACGATGATGACTTTTAATATTTGAAGTACTTGTAAAGAAACAACTTACGTGGCTTCCTGTAACATATGAAATTTATATAAATTATGTATATATATGTTGTCTATGTAGTTCACAGTATATTGAATAGTATTTAGCGCACCGGCGGTGGGCCGCCGGCGCACCGGCCCATTGTCAAAAACTCACAACCGTAAAATGTCCAATCTATTTACTACAACCTCGTTGTACAAGGCTGCAGCGGTAAAGATACAAATCAAGTAAACAAAATAGGTAGTTTTGCATTGTGGTCATTTGGCTCGCTAATTGGTGGCAATTAATTAGGTGCTATTATTTTCTTATATATTAATACTCTCCTCCCTAGTCAAAACTGTTTAGTGAGAACCCATGGATTAGAACAACGGGACCGAGCTCCAGGCTTCCTCTCCGTCTTCCATCAATGGCACGGGGGATACGATGGCGACGCGGCACCGGTATTTCAAATCCGGCTCGACGCGGTGATCCTCGGTGGCTGGAGCAAGATGCTTCCATCGCCATCCTCCTCAAGCCAAGGTAGTCAACGGATCCAATGGCGGCGCGGTTTGCTGGACCGGTGAGGCGGCCTCCTCCTCGAGCCTCGCGGAGCCAGCCATGGTCCGGAAGTCTGACTTCTGGCTGCTCATTGGCGTGCTCACCTGCGCGGACCTCACCTGATGTGCATGGTGTACGGGCTCTAGCTCACGCTGGGGTACCTCACGACGCACATGGGCGTGCGCTTCCGTCTTCTGCCCGCTGTAGAAGGACGACCAACGCATGCTGGTGCCGCTCGAATCCTCGCCACGGCAGTTTGATCATCCTCGACGGGTGCGAGGAGAACCTCAACGGCGGCAAGACGTACACGTTCTGACTGCGCTCTACGCCAACGAGTCATACGACTACTTGATGGAGGCCGACGAGGATATCTTCTTCCGATTCAGTCTGTTGCTTCATATTCTGTATACATTTCAATGACTTTACCATTTATTTTGTAAGGATTCGGTCCGTTTCAATCATTATGCACCTAAATTAAACAATGGGTTAACTGATCCCATTTTTAGGAGTGCAATACAATTGTTTGCTGTTTGCCTGTCAATGGGTTAACTCGCATTGAGAGTAATACTACTGGATCCTACAGCTCAATTCATATTTGCTACTAACTAGTTTACGTGTTATTTTGCCAGAAAGAAGAATTTGATGGTGTGCATGGTTTCTTGCACAGCTGAGCATCTTCCCACCCGGCTTTGTTGGGAATAGGCAAACGTAGTAAGTACCCAATACACAAGGAATAATCTTCTAAGACCAAAGGAGTAATTTTGTAAGGAATAGTTTCTAAAATTGTGTTTATATAGATGAATGGATTAATTGGCCACGTAAGGAATAATCTTATAGAGACTAAAGGAGTAATGTTGTAGAACAAGGAATAATTGGCTATATACACAAGGAAAAAAAATTTGAGACCAAAGCAGTAATCTCGTAGAATAAGGAATAATTTTCAAAACTTACGTTTATATAGACGAACAGAGGAATTCGCCATATACACAAGGACTGATCTGATTTAACAAAGAATTTCTTTTCATATTTGTAATTTGTACCGACGATTGCTGATCTAATATTATTGCGAGACTAATTCAGCTTTCAATGGGCTGGGCGCCTAACTGTGATTCCATATTGAAGAATTTATTTCCAAACCTAAAGAAGTAATTTTACAATAACTTCAACGAAGTAACTTTCATAACTAGAGTAGTATTTTTATTTTGAAATAGCTACTCTCTCCGTCCCAAAATAAATGTAGTTTTAGGAGTTGGGCACGAGAATTAAGGAGGGGTAAAAAAGTAGAGAGTGCATATGAAACGAGGAGGGGTAGAGGAGGAGAGAGGTAGATGTAAAGTTGTATTGGAAAGCGAGAAGTACACTTATTTTAGCATAAATTTTGATGTAATTTGAAGTTAACTTCAATGGAGATTCCTTACATGCCGCATGAAGAGCATGCTCAAAAGATTTTGCATGACGACGCATGCACTCCATGAACGAAATAGCTTTTTTATCTGCAGCCCACGTGCAGTTGATTTTTACGGCTGCGGCATAAAATAGATGGATTTTACACAAAAATTGTATCAAGGATGATGTGCGATTTTTACTACTCGCGATGAAAATGAAGTAAAAAGTTGGAGGGCTGAGATCCGAGCAAAAGTGGCGGCTCATGCTAAATATTACTCGTCGAAACTCATTTTTACAGTTGTAGGATGGATTTGCCAATAATTTACGATCACAGGACTTCGTCGGAGCTCTAGGAGCCAGCTGCTCTTAGTTTTTACGGCTGAGGCAGGAAACCGGTGGTTTTTTAAGGTCGCGGAGCTCTAGGATCATGGTGGGTCGCCTTTTTACTCCCTCGAGAACGCCACGTAGTAAATACCCAGCTCGTCGGAGTTCCGATGGGTACGCCGCCAACGACCCGGAACTCCCACGACAGATCCATTCTTTTATTGATCAATCAGTGTTTATGAACGTGTGCGCCAGTCAATTCTGCATTAAAACAGACAGGTGAAAAACCCAAGGTTCCCTGATCAAGTCTGCATTGAAGCACTTGGGTAGCCGGATTTTACTACCCTCACGGTGTGGCAGAGTAATTCAACCTCGCCGGAGGTCTAGCGGTGCGCCACCGTGCGCGCTAGATTCTTATTCAGCTCCCAGCGAGCTAGCTGAATAGACCGGCCCTATACATATATACATATACATATAGTCTTTGCTATGCAAGATAATATATATGAATACAAATATAAATATGAATACGAATGCTAGCTATACGCAAACGGATACGAATACGTATTTGAATTAAAACTAAAAAGAAAAGAAAAGAAACATAAGCAAACAAATAAAAAAGAATTTGGTACCGGATGGTACCATCAGCCGGTACTAACTACCGCCCCAACCGTCCTCCATGGCGAGTAGTTTCGTATCGGCTCGTGTTACTAGCACCATTTAGTACCGGGCAATGCGCCCGGTACTAGATGCATGCCAATTTAGTACCGAGTACCAGGCGAAGAACCGGTACTAACTAGTAGTTCCCGCCTGGTATTAGTGCTTACATCTCCAACAGTGGCATCTACGTATATCTGAACCATAATAACATTTGTCTGAGATTATTGATTATGGGTATACGAGTTTACCTGCGTCTGATGTAGCTACCTGTTTATATATAATGCGCTTCAAATAGATGGAAAACATAGTATATGCATTGCGTTTTTTCGATCAGTTGCCATGATGCCTCCGGAGCAGACTCCTTAGCGGTGATCAATCCGGCAGAACTATCAGTGCTGGTCAATATTATGATCCTGATGTGATATCTGTGATTTCTCAGTAAAAATTAAAACCCAGCAGCAATGGGATTTTCCCAATTAAACGGCAGTGCTATATATGTTACTACCGTCTTTTATTAAATCGGCAGTGATCAGCCGTCATGGTAATAAAGGCTAACAGTTTCATAGTAGTAAAAAAAAAAGAAATGTCTGGGTTTTTGTACTTTGTTTGTTGTACTTGATGATACTGTTCATTCAAAAGAGAACAAACACTGTTTCTATGGTGCGTTTTTGTAGACTGCTGCTTTGCTTGTTTTAATTGTGGGCATACCGAAATCGTTGATATTTTTCAAACATAGTATCAAAATGCACATATTTTTGGATGGGTGCTATTTGGTGCATGTTCACTGTGAGCTAACGTCAACAATAAGATGGGGTATTTCTAGTTTTCTACCCTACATCATCTTATCCTACCCTTTCCTGTAACGATGGACAGCATAGTAACCACAATCAAATACTGTGACGATGCTGATGTATGTATACTAGTGGCATCATATTGTGCACCTGCAATCGTTTTGGTGGGCCAATTATGTCGTATCTTAATGATTCAGCATAATGACCTGCTTACTATATGGACTCCAATATTATTGTTGTGGAGAGGCCATTAGCCTTGTGGAGCTGACATTGTCAAGATCTTAATACTGATTGTGACAAAAAAAGTGCTGCCTCTTGGCCTAACAAAAACCATGTTAAGGCAAGCATCCACTTTATGCATCGGATCCTTCTCATCGAAGGATACACTGATTGGTTTTTGTATGTCAATGTGAAAAGTATCATATTCCATGTCCACGTAATTCATATCTTGTATTTGTTAATGGAGAGCTACACTAGGCTTTTGCAATTATGTCCCTGTCACTATTAATATAAGCGAACTTCCTGGCATGCAATTCATGTTTTTGGGTGTAGTCTGGCATTTATCTACACGAATAATCGAACAAGTGGGAATCTCTACAAAACCATTCCTGCACCGAGCTCGCGCCATTCATTGGGCCACGTCATCGCGCTATGATAGCCGTCCGGTCATTAATGGACGGTAAGCACCGTGGGCAGCCGCCGCCCATCTCTCACGCTGCTTCTCGACCCATCGTACCGCATCGCGTTGCGTCGGCTCCCACAGTCCCACTCCTCGCGTTGCACGACCGTTGGAGGAGACGGAGGCCGGCGGCCGGTTGCCGTGGGGGGGTCGCCGCCATGACGTGCGGCGATGGATCTCATAGTCTTCCCAACAATTAAGAATGCTGGGGCGGGGATCAAATGGCGAGTCCCAGGTCGCCTCTACATACAGTCTGCCGTCGCGTGAGGATGAGATTAGGGGCGGAGCCACGGATTAAACTTAAAAGGGATCGAGTTAAGTCATATTAAGGGTGTATTTGGTTCAGCTGTGGATTTCTGAAAATCTGATTTCTGGAATCAGCTGTGGGAAAGCTGCTGTGTGGAATCAGCTGTCGGAAAGCTGAAAGCTGTTTGGCTGAAACAGCTGTCAGCTGTGGGATTCTGTGAGAAATATCAATTTTGCCCCTGAGACTGTATAGGACTGTTTATATGCTAATTAATCGTAAGGATACGTAGATGACCGTTTTGGAGAGGAAAGTACAATAATTAGAATTGTTTGACATATATAATTAATACAAAAGATATATAGATCCACATCGACCTAACTAAAATATTATCTTCAACTAATCAAAGCATTAGCTATGTTATCACGAACAATGTTCATGGTAACCTCATTCTCCTCCTCAATAATTTCATCCACTTCTAGTTGCGCCACTTCTGGTTCCTCGGTGTCATCCTCATCTCGCGGCATATAGTTCTCATCTTCATCACATTTGTCAAACGCATCATCTTGTAACGCGCTATCACGAATGAAATTGTGCAATGCCATGCAAGCCATAATGATATGCGCCTGCGTACGAGTTGAGAAACTTGGCATCGACTTCAATATACGCCACTTTTGCTTAAGGACTCCAAATGCACGCTCAATTACATTGCGAAGGGATGAATGCAAATAATTGAACATCTCATATTCCCTTGAGGTGCTCGCTGTGTGCGAAGACGAAATTCGGGTAGATGATATGTACTTCCTTTATAAGGAGCAAGATATCCGGTTCGGTTCGGATAACCGGAATCCACAAGGTAGTATTTGCCTAAAAAAGAACACAAGTTAATGACATATACTTCATGACTTATACTTCAAATAATACCAAAGTATACACAAACTTAGCATTTGTACCTGCAGGTGGTTTCAGAAATTTGTCACCAAAATTTGTTAAGGCATGATTGAGGATCCGTGTATCATGTGCAGAGCCCGGCCAACCAGTAACCACAAAAGTAAACCTCATATCAAAATCACAAACTGCTAGAATATTTTGCGATGTGTACCCATGCCGACATGTGTGGTTGACAACATCCTCTATAGGTACCGAAACTTCTACATGTGACCCATCTAAGGCTCCAATAGTATCTTTAAAATGAGGCCAGAAACGGTTTTCTCTAACCTTTGCATGCTCGGTACTGAAAGTAGGATCCCTCGGTGTGATATTATCTTTTGCTAATTTTCTCAAACATTTCAAGACTTCCTTAAATTTAGTGTGAACTGTCCATAGGGACCGAACGAAGCGGTTTTCAGCTTGAGAAAAAGATTGAGGTCCTCCAACAATCCATAAAAACATTGCTAGTGACTCCACAGATGAAACATTGCTTGTTGACTTTAAACCGTAGTTAGCGACAAGCAAATTATGAAGTTCCCAGAAAACCTCAGGAGTCATCCTAAACATCTTGTAGAAATATCTAGGGGCAGCTAGGCACTCTTCGACCCACTCAATTCCAGATTGTTGAGGATTTCTGTAATCATTTTTATTCAAGTACCTTTCGGTGTACCGGTCACTTAAATGTCCAATGGTGGCAGCCTGCTTGGACAACTCGGCTAGAAGTTGAAGTCCATTGTAACCCTTCTTTGCCAAATCGTCCATGCCTCTGCAAGCATAAGCATAACAAGTACATACCATAAGCCACATTTTTAAGATTATCAACATACAGGTCTGAACATATGAGGACGCAAACATAAAGGTTTCATACAAATACGGGTCCGAACAAACAAGAACTCAAACATAAAGGTTTGCAAGCACAAGAACAACAATATAATGGTCCGAACAAACAAGGACTCAAACATAATGATTAAGGCAACTTCTTCATCTCATGCTCCCTTTGCAGCAAATCAAGTCTTCCTTCATTTGTGTCCAGCAATCCGAGGAGCTCCCTAAAATCAGGTTTCATTATCGCCATTGCAGCAGTATGCATGAGGCCAGTTTTCTCCTGTACTCCACATTCTTTCACCATCCTCAAGGCCTCCGCAAGGGTAGAAATGTTGCTGGTCACATAAGGGGCCGATGAAGCTTCTATACTACTGGTGATCTTGTTCACTCCATCTTCGATCTTGCTGCAGGTTTGCCTGTAGAGACGTAAGAATGGACTTTTCTCTTCCTTGTCATCCGCACACGTAGAAGAAGGGCCTTTACGCTTCTTGCCTTTATGTTGGAGCATACTGGACATGTGGATATTTGAGGGGCTTCTCTCAAGCTCATGCACTTCATCATCACTGCAACTATCAGACAAATCTCCCGGTATGGAAGCAGATGCCCCCGTAACATGTGCGCTTCCAAACATGATGTGCATCACCTCCAAGTTGTCCGGACCACGTTTTCTAAACTGAACATGTTTGCATTTCCTTCCATTACTTGGATCGTGACATCTCTGCAATACAATGGTTCAATTAGATAGTACAAAATATCCAACAAAACTACAAAATGACAATTCTTGCGACACTCACCGCAAGATGCTCGTTCCACCATTCATTTGAACAATCTACAGTCTGCTTGTCATCATTCCAACCAAGTCCAGTTGCAGCATTTTTTAACTCCATAAAAACAGTATAACTTCTTTTCAGACTATCCCATTTATTCTTGAGTTGCAAATGTTCTAGTTTCCGACCAGTTATGTGTTCAAACTTTTCTGCAACATTCTTCCATCCGACTTTGTTCAAATGACCTAATGGCCTATGCCCAGCATTAACCTCATGCATGCATATGTCACAGAAGTGCTTCACATTTTCCTTATCCCACACCGCCTTCTCAGCCATACTAGTGTGAATAAAAAGAATTATCAAGCTGCCAGAATGTAAATGTAAACTGGTATGACCAGTTACAAATTCGAATAGTGTTGTCAAGAAGATATTTTTAACACGATATATGTGGACCCGAAAATGACAAGCTGTCAATACCAACCTTGAGCAATTGTGGTCCCAATTCCTCCAAGGATGGAGCCACCACCGCTCTGAGCAGGAACTGGAGGAGGAGCCTGGCGCTCTGGAAAAAGAATTTTCAGCTGGCACATTAGGAATAGGATTGCATCTTTAAGCATGCAAATCTGCCCAAACGAGACAACACTACTTTAGCTGCGAATCAACATTACTTTAAGCGTGCAAGGCTGGGCAAGTACAATTCCACCCCCTAAGCCCCAAAAGATTCATCACTTGCAATGCTAGTTACTTGGAAGAAAACAGGAGGAAAATGCCTCATGAAGTTTCCAGTCACATATTTACACCATTTCCAATTTTAATTCATTATATTGTTGTAAATCACAAAAGTACCTGGCTGTGGTGGGTTTCTCACTGGAGCAGCACGCGGAGCAGGGCGTGATGCTGACCTTCCTGCCAATAAAGATCAATGTAAGCATCAAAATATTTAGAAGCCAGTGGCATAGTTTATCATATGATGAGTACGTTGCTTATTACTAGTAACAAACAGTCCGGGTTCGCTCATCACTATCTGCTTCAGAATACTGAAATTTCAACAAAGAAAAATAGTCTTAAAAAATCATACTATCCCCTACAGCGTGGTTAAAAACACCCCAAACTTGTTTTTGATAGACAGGTACAAGACCCAAACCCTTTGCATTGGCAGGGAAATCAATTTGGTTTCCCTACCAATCAAATCCCAACATATCCAAACAAACCCTCACAGAACAGCACCTATCACCTAAGCAGAGAATGAGCAGCCACAAATCAATGGAAGAACTCGTAAAGGTGAATGTGCAGAAGAATTCTAAGTTTCAAACAGAGGAGTGAAAAGCTCAAACACCACGCAACATTGACAAAGGTTTTGAAAATTGAGAATCAGCGGCCATATTGTTAGGCAGACCAAGCGCATGGCCATAACTCACTAGAATTATTGCACGTACGGCACAAAACTGAGTTAAAAGAAAAGAGCAGCACAGACATTAAACATCATTACAACTTCTGCCATTCTTGTCTGCAAAGAGCCAAAGACACAAGGTGAGCTGGACTATTTCCTGGAAGTTGAGTAATCTAACCTTATCTATTAGCTCATTCCCACTATTATTGTTAACGATGATAACAGCGGCAACAAAAAAGCTAGATAAATTAATAGAGAACCTTTGATTCAATTAGCATATGCTTCCAAATTGAATGGACAAACAGCTGCTGCATTCGCCACTGCTTCCTACAAGGCAGATCCAACAAGTTTGAGTGCACTTGAATGGACAAACAATTTCAAGTATGAAGTACGAGATCTAGGCAGAGATTTGGTCACAGATACAATTTCAGAGACTTGTTTTTATTTTGTTTTATTTGAGAGCTCATGGAGCATTGTGTTGACCATGTATGTTCTAGATACATTGACGTGGTCTGAGTTGAGTATTTGTGACATGAGGTTTCTTTTGGTGCTGTACGGGGTAGTGTGGTTGTGTAACTTTCCACTACAGAAGCTATATGCTTTGATGAAATTGTTGTGGCAGCAGCCAGCAATTAAAAAGTGTTGCATTTATCAGTGATAAGCGTTTCCATTACAGGAAAGGGGTGCAGGTATATTTCCATTTTCTAAAATAAAACAGGAAGGGGATGCATATATTTCTAAAGAGCAGTTCTTGTTATCTGTTTAGTGCACATTGGAATTCTGTAATGTTCAGTAGATGCTGGTCCATAGTGCATGTTAACTTCCACTAGTAACCACTACACATAAAAAGAAAAGAGGCAAGACAGTACAATAATAGCATATGCATATGCATCGCTTGTAAACACAAGCAACATCGCTCATATCAAACCAAGCATAACTGGTACCAGGGATTTGTTCCATCGCATACGACGAAAATGAGCACGGATCCGCGCGGCACGCACCTCGGGAGCTCGAGCTGACGACTTCGGGGACGCCGCGGCGGGAGCCTGGGCCCAGGCCGAGCCCGAGCTTGCGCTAGATCCGGATCGGAGTGGGCGATGGGCGGCCGCGGCACCAAGACGGGGAGGGGGGGTGTGGGCACGAGGTCGGGGGTGGGGGCGGTGGCGGGAGCTCGGCGGCGTCGGGGGACGCGGCGGGCGGCGCGGCTGCGGGCGGCGCGGCAGGGAGGCGCGTCGGGGGGCGGCGGGCGGCGGGGGCGCGTCGGGGGGCGGCGGGCGGCGGCGGGGGAGCGTCGGGGGGCGCGGCCGGGCCGGCCCCGGGGGCGGCGGGCGGCGGCGGGGGCCGCGTCGGGGGGCGGCCCGGGGGGGCGGCGGGCGGCGGCGGGGAAGTGTCTGGGGGCAGAGGGAGAGGGCGGGGGAGGAGGCGCACGGGAGATGGAACAAAAAGAACCGAACCGTTACGACTTACGAGTGGCAAGGCGGGTAATTTGTGTGCGGGAATCGGTAGAATCGGCCTTGCGGGTCGCTGCGTCGCTTGCACTGCGGGAATCGGTAGATTCCAAAAAATCTCTACGGCTGTCCGACCCCTTTGGTTGCGAATCGGATTTTTTGGAAGCGAATCGCCTGCTGGAAGCGGAACCAAACGGTGCCTAAATGTCTAGAGGGTTGGCGTCAGCTACCCCAAATAAATTTTTCCACAGTGAACAGCGATAAGAACACAGGCTCCAAATGACAAACACGAAAAGCAAGGGAAGTAGCTCTTCCTGACGTACTCATAGAATGTGCTGCTGCGTGACACAGTTCCAAACAAGTCCAATAATAATTATGGTAGAAATATATATAGTATCATAAAATACTTATTTATATTATAATATAGCATAGATAATCATATTTCAGCTATGTCAACAGGTGGCCAAAAGAGGAATAAACTGAGTATTTTTACAATTTTAGCATATTGTGTAGTTTATCTATAGAAAAAATAATTTATATATCTGCTAAATAGAATAGTAGAACATGATATTATATCTATAAAAATATCTAACAATGCTCGGTCTAAATGATTAAAAGTCCTAATTACTTAAAAAAAGCCTAAATGATTAATGATCAGTCTAAATAAGTAATCTACACTTATTTATCTAAATTATTAGAGGGGCCATGGCCCCTGCCGGCCCCCTTGCCTCCGCCATATGATGAGATAGAGGTTGGCGGCCACGCGAGGGGTCGTTGCCATTGACGAGAGCTCCGGGTCAGCATGTGCCGGTGTGTGCGGACGTAGCAGCTTTGTACGTGAGGAAGTGCTCGTCACGGGCGCGAAGATTGCGGAGGCACGCAGCGGAGAGCATGGGTGCGCTCCAAGTAGGGGCAGGGCAGCGTCGAATTGAATGCCCTGTGCGGACTCCATGAGGCACAATCACAAACTCGATGGATGGTGGTTGTGGCGGGCTGTCAGCAATGATGGATGGCAGCGACGAGATCCTAAGTTTTAGCCATGTACATATGTGATGGATCGACAGCGAGAGATAGAAGAGATTCGGCTTGGTTTCACGTGCGCTGCCGATTTAGCGGAGAGATGGTGCTCGAACCACACCAGGCTCAAGGAAGAAGATGATGGCGTCATTTGTAGGAAGATAAAGTGAACTACAACCAACTGTGCGAACATTGGACGTCCCGGCGAGCTTCTCTATAGTGATAATAAGTTTGGGGAAATAGACAGCGGAGGGAGTAGAGATTAGACAAAGTACTGATTGCCAAATGATGTAAAAATGAGCTCATTTAGTTATTTATTTAACATGAAATTCTTTCAAACTGGAAAAATGTGTAGTGTAAGATGTATGTGTTCCATTTTAAACGCACTCGCATTTACATGTTTGCAGAATTTACTTTGTTCAATTCCGAAAGGAGGCAAGTGTTATCTTTACATTTTTAACAATATTCACATCTTCAGCCTTATAAGAAATAGTAATTGAAGTCCACACTCCATCAGATATTGCGCGTGCACAAATCAACCATAGTAGAGTCCATAACAAGCGTTTCAACTTTATGAATATGAATAGGTTTGGAAGTGCACAATTGGAGAAGTGCTTAATTTTATGGTAAATACTTTAGAATTAATAACTCCACCGTTGCTCAGATTCGTAACAGGTCGTTACCTTAAAAAACCAAACCTATCCTAAAATTGATTGATATAATTACAGGATGACTACTGATTAAAACAATATATATCTAAAATACATAAAACATAAATATTACGAGTATCTTATCATGGTAACACTGGTAAAAAAATCAGAGAAAGGCACATCAAAGCCGCGCTAGAGTTTCTAGTTTTATCTATTTGGCAGGTGTAATGCCATTTGATCTATGCAAATTGTTTAAACCATAAAAATGTATATGCGGCCGAAATTTGGCATGCATGTTTTAATGATAGCACCTGTTCTGATTGTGATTCTTCATCTAAGATTGCGTCATAATCCTGTATTATTTATAAAAAATTTATAGGTTGTACAGATATGATGCTCATACAAAATGGGTCTCTTTAAACTTTTCCAGAAAGGGGGAGTCCGGTTGTCGTTACCTGTCTGGTTGTCCTTGAGTACACTTCAATCCACCAGCTCACCCAAAATGAGACCCATTTTGACCCTCTTGAGACTGAATTTGTGTTTATGGATTGTTGAATATTGAATCCAACTACTTTCTGATGGTCTAGTCTGTAACGCACTTGTGACCAACTACGAAGAGAGAAGAGAAGCAGTTCCCCCAATAGTGTGACTTCATCAACATGTAGGCAAGAGTATTGTCATGGATGCACCTATGAATCCCACAAGATTTCAGAGACAAGGAGGCACACGCACCTCATGAAGGCTAAAAAAACCCTCAAGATTCGAAGGATTAGGTGCCATGTCTCCCCTCATGATCAGAGATCAAAAATCTTATCCAAATATCCAATCCGTCCAATGAAAGTTGCGCGTGCCAATGATTTCAAAAATATATAGTATCATAACAACTTAACTTTACTGATAAGCTATATGTGACTAATTTTTCATGTATAGCTTGGTCCCACAATATGACTCCACGACTTTTGCAACTCAATGAGCGTTAGCATTCTCCTTTGAGAATAATAAAGTAATAATGCAACTTGATCATAAGTGGAGAAATCAAAAGGTGTACTTATTACTTCCACTTTTGCATTAACATATATATGAAGTTTAGGATACATACATTCATGTATTTCTTTTAATGCCATTCACGTTTCAGAGAGCATCATATTCTCCATTATTTGTACTTATTTTGTAAGTATGTAAGGAATTCCACCATGCATTGATATATATAATCCATAAACTGGGATATATACAATACATATGTGTCGACGTAACAAATCCTCACGCATTGAGTCACAAAATAAAGCATCGGTAGTAAATTAGTTTTGCCATCATGTATCTGTCGAATTTCATGTCGCGTCATCAGTTCTGGTAATTACTATTTGACGCACTAATCTTACACAGCTTTAGTGGCCTGCGTTGTTACCTATGACGAAGTGTTCCCTAACTGAAAAAGTGTTACGTATGTGCCAACAATTTAAAGATCTCTAGTGAGTACATAATGCAAGCGAGATTTTAGAGATTTCTTATATATGGGCTATATATGGTACTTACTACTTTGACATCCGTGACTCTGTATTTAGATTGGCAAATCGAAATGAAAATTTGCATTTCTTTTGTATATTTGTCCTCAACAAATGCTTTGATATTACAATCTTACTTGGTTCATGAATATGTCGTCAGAATAGAAATCAGTGGCCAAACAAAGACCTTTGGCCACAGTAATATTGACTGAAAGTGTGTACTGCCGTACAGGAGAAATGCGTGGGCAAATTTGAGGAATCGATATGTATTTCCCGCATCAACTTAGTCGATTTCCCAATTATAAATTCGACTAGTAGTTCTGCAATAGGTAGTGGCATATATATGTAGAGCAAATTTACATAACATATACCGTCAAGAAAAATTGTGAGACAAACTACCTGCTCCTTCTAGCTCTCTTCAAGATAAATATGGACCGTCCATTTAGGAGAAATATATATTTATTTAATTTTTATTTTAAGAAATAGGGGAAATAGGCAAAATATCTTGCCAATTATATTTATTAGACAAAACATTTTGCAACATGCATGCCTGATCACACTTTGTGGATATATATACTCCTATGTAATAAATATATGTGATAACTTTTAAAAAATGTATACGTAACCCTAACCTGCTAGTGGCTATAATTTCTCTAACATGATCTAATGTGACACGTATGAACTTGCAAAAAGAAAAGGTTCGGCTAAATTTTCATGGCCCCAAGCATGCATATGAACGTTTTGTTTTTTTCAAAGAATAACCTCGAGGATGCATACCAGAAACAATTAATTTGAGCCAAACACACGAGTAAGATAAATACATTATTAGATAGTGATCTTCTTATGAACAAACTTAGCATTACATTCTTGACGTATTCCATCCTGCATTATACCTATTAGTCAACTTCCCATTTTTTCGCGAAAAAATAAAATACAAATAAAAGCAAGAGTTTGCCGTCCTCCTCCTATTCCACAACCCTCCAAGCCCTTATCCCATGCACGATAGAGGCCAGTAACTAATTTTCCTACTTATACTATCAGCATGTAACAAATTTGCAATCCTAACTATATGGGGTGAGTTAGATTTTATCATGCATGTCATATGCAGCTCCTTGCTAAATCCAAGGGACGGTGTTAACTAGAATATCCAGCTTGTTTCTATTTTTTTCCGTTAGTTAATTATTTTATCTCTCCTAATACTTAACGGTGATTTATTTGAACTCACTATGTAAGCAAGGTTCATAGGAGACGCGGGTTAAGAGTCATAGGAGATGCAGTCCGCGTCTCCAAATTTACATCTCCGATGTGAACTCACAGGAGACGCGAAACATCCGCATCTCCTATGAGGAACAAGATCGGAGACGCAGTTAAACCGCGTCTCCTAAGTACTTTAACAAGCGTCTCCCATTTCCTACAACCGCATCTCCTAAGTTATTTATGCAACATCTCCACTGAACGATATTGGAGACGCGGGATGTAAACCCACATCGCCTATGACAGCCCTGTTAGGAGATGCAGTTTCTTAATCCGCGTCTCCTGTAAGACTTGTTATCCAAGATTCCGTTATATTGCGTCTCCTAACATGCTTATTCCCCATCTCCTATAAGCGATATAGGAGATGCGGTTCAGCCACACGCGTCTCCTATATGAGTTTATATGGGAGACGCGGCTTGTATCACGCGTCTCTTTCGTTGGTAGCTATGGGAGACGCTTTTGAGAACACGCGTCTCCTTTGTGAGTTGTTATCAGAGATGCAATTTGCTACCTTTCCGCATCTCCTATGGCAGTTGCATATGTGTCTCACAAATTTTGCACACACACATACAAAATCACAGCACAGTAGACACATCTCACAGATTATAGGCACAAGAAGCTATTTTTCACATATTTAAAAACTTCAAGATTCAACATCACAATTCAAGTTACAAGAACATCACAAGTTATCCAGTTCATCTAAGCCATCACAAGAAGAACATCTTAAACAACATCTAAGAGACAACAACAACGACAACAACATCTAAGAGACATTAGGCCCTGGATTACTGCAGTGGAACTCTCCTTTCTTAGATATCACAAAGATATCACCGTGCAACACATCAGTTTCGAAGGGGATTTTCATCACTTCGAACTCCTGATTGTGAAAAAAAATTAAGCAAGGAAACTTAGCAACTTCTAGAGATAAAAATGCCAACATAGATAAAAAGTCTGTCAGACCCGGGGCCACGGGACTGCACACATAGCGTACATTTTCTAGGATAAGGGATGGGACATGGCCCACACCCTACATTAGTCGTAACTACTTGTACTATAGTAGAACTACTCGTACGTAGTAGAACTAGTCGGAACAGAAGCAAACTACCCGAATAGTACTTGGGTAGGACTTCTAAGCTCGTATCTAGCTAGTATTTCCATATAACCCTATCCCCCCAGACTATATAAGGGCGGGCAGGGACCCTCTCCAAACAGGATCACCAAGATCACCTCGATCAACACCTAAGGTGATACAAATCACACACAGGATGTAGGGTATTACGCTCTCGGTGTTCCTTGCACCTTCGAGTTCCTAATCTTGGTGACACCCTACTTACAAACTCACCACCTTGAGGGTACCCTCAGTGGGCATGGCGGCAAAAACACCGACAGCTGGCGTGCCGGGTAGGGTGTTCATTGAGCATCCACCGGAGAACTCGATGACATCTTTTAGTTTCACCAGGACCGTGCTCGATGAGGGCACAACGTTCATTTTTAGCTCCTGGATCTGCGTCGCCAATGACTCGGGTGGCTTCAACAGCCACCTAGCCAACTCTAGGAAGCCGGAGGTCTCTACACCAAGTCAATGCAACGACCTTGACAAGTTTGTCGACAACCTCGATGAGTTGCTACTCCTCGATCACGTCGGGGAGATCGAGACAGCATCCGTTTTCGACACGACTTTAACTCGTGCTGCACCAGGACAAATCAGATTGGACTCAGTCCCTCTCTGACCTGGAGGAGGACTTAGATCGTCTTCTCAAGCTCGGAGATGAGGGAGCCACCGCCTGTCGGGGGGCCCTATTTTTGACAACTACTCGGACTCAGATGACAAGTACTCACTGGCAAAAAGTACCTAAGGACGAAAAGTACTCGTTGACGAAAAGTACTCGTTGACTAGTACTACACCTTCAAGATGGAGTCTGGGAGAACTCGATGACGAGGGAGCCACCGCTTGTCAGGGGGCCCCCATTGTCAACAACTACTCGGGCTCAGACAATGACCCCGAATCCTTTTTGGGTAGTAACCCGAGCTTGACCACAACGTCTACACCGCAAGGCCTCAACGTGCTTGATGAGGGCACAACGATCACCTTTGGCTCCTAGATCCACATCACCAACAGCTCGAGCGGTCTCAACGGCCACCTAGCCGACTCCAAGAAACCGGAGGCCTCCACTTCAGCATCCAGCCGCAACATCAAGACCTTGCCGATGATCTCAACGGAATTCAACTTTCCGAACTTATCGGAAGCTACGCGAGTCATATTAGGGCGACTCCTCGCCCATTGATCAAATCGGACAATCTGATCACCGGAATGGATCAGGTGGACGACAACATCGCCAAGTGCATCAAACTCACGGAAGACGCTCTCCAACAGCATGGTGACTCGGCGTCCCTGACTCGGAATCGCTTTGAGGCTCACCACCACCATCCCATCGCCACCGACAACATCTCCTCCATCATCCATCGAGTCAGCAAAGGTGTTGCAGATTGCATTACTCTGGCAGAATCCACCCTTCGGCGTATCAACCCCAAGGAGCCTAAAGATTTCGACTACGACTTCAACAACTTCATCAGAGAACTTGAAACCCCCAAGCCATGTCCAGTTCGGTCTGAGATGGTTCAACCCAGGAACCTCTCCGCATTGGAAGAGGATCTGGATCATCTACCACCACTCGGAGAAGGAGAAGCAACCGCGCATCAGAGGGCTACTATTTCTGACAATGAATCGAATTCATCTGCTCATATGGCACCTGAAATAAGTAACCTCCGGAGTCTGGTAAGAGGATCAGCAGGTTTGAGCATTGGAAGGGCATGAAATCCTCTAGGTTTTTCAAATCAGGTCCACCACAATCCATTACCGCACCTAGCGAACTCACTTTTCAAAAAGGCAAACCCCTCCCTCCTTCCGACAATGAAGACGATGGCCAGGTGGTGCGGAGTGCCAAATGCTTCGCCCCCAATCGAGAAGTGTTCATGATTCACGCCGGTGAGGACTGTGAGGACTGTGAAGGGCTAGAGCGGGTCCAGCTAGATGACTACGATGACTACCTCCTTGATCCACTCGATGAAGATGTGGACGTAACAATGGGTGTTGAATTCCCAGACAACATCAAGATAGAAGATGCAGATGACATCCACAAGGAACATCGTAAGCTCATCAATGCGAAGCACACCGAATGCAGACACTGCACGGTCGAGACGAACTAGCGTGGGGAGGCAACCTCTACGATTCCTCCACGGGTGACCTTCGCACCATCAGCAACGTTGGCCGGGACACTCGCATTGTCATCGTTGCCAGGTAGCAAGAGCGTGAAGAAGTGGAAGCCTACAACCCCACCCATTATCAAATCCCTCTCGACTACTTGGAGCCAACTCAGAAGCGCAAGCAAGAAGCTCGGGTAGAATCCACCCATAGAAAGAAGACTCTCAGTTCGAAGGAACGATTTGAGGAAACCCTCCACGGGCGATGCCCGTAGCACCCGAAGAGCAAGCATTTCGTGTTTGAATGTCAAACTCTCCGAAGGGCCCTGGGAGCTCTGCAATTCAACAGGAAGTCGAGTGATGACTTATTTATAAACAAGGACCCAATTTAATGAGGAAGGCAAGCCCCTAAAAGCTCCTCGCCGGATCGCGAGGGCTCTTATCGTTTTTGACAAAATCCCATTCACGGATGCAACCCGCCGATGACTACCTCAACTACAAAACTAGTCGGGAGCGGAATTCACTCCATCAGTGACTAGTTGGAATTGATTCCGACTAGTCGGGTCTCATCAACAAACCATCACAGCTCCATCGATGAGTGATACGGTTTCGTCGGCAATCGCCCACGAATCTAGATCGACAACTATCCACGCTCATCTGGTTCCTACGCTCGGGGCTGGGGGTGACAAGGCACTCGGAGTGCTTTCGGTAGCTCCGCCAGGTCGGGCTTGGGGGCTGGATGCCACACAACCCGGACGGCTGCCCACGTGAAGACTGTGTCCCAATTCAAGGATGTTTTCTGGCAATCTTTAGAGAACTTATTTAACCATTATCTTGAGTTTTATCTCGAAACAAGGGGTTTTTTTCTCAAAGAACCCGTTCAACCACTCGATCTAGGAATCAATGAATTTACACAAAATAGGGCCTTTGTCTGTTGATCCACATTTTAGCGTCGTCTTGGCCCCCAAGGATTACCTTCGGGCCAACCGAGTCATTTTCGCACGACGACCACGTTCGTAACTATGCATGTGAAGGATTGCGTAATCTATTCCTTCGGGCCAACCGAGACATCTTCGCATGGTAACATACGGCCTGTCTTGGCCCGCCTAAGAAACTGATCAAAATCATGTGAAGGACCTCATCGTCACTTCCTTCGGGCCAACCGTGATGTTTTCGCTTGGCAACATGTGAATTCTCATGACCCGCCCAAGGAATCGACTAAGCTACCAGCAAGATTTATTTCTCCTTTGCCAATTGATCTCCAGTCACCTATCCCATACTTCCAGTAACACTCCATTCACTAGTTCTCGACTACTACTACATGTAGTTTACTGAAGGGGACTTGCTCCCATACTTCATGTACTTCTCCATTTACTAGTTCTCGACTAGTACTATATGTAGTTCACTAAAGAGGACTCGCTCCCATACTTCCAGTGCTACTCCATTTACTAGTTCTCGACTAGTACTACATGCAGTTTACTGAAAGGGCATTGTTCCTACATTTCCAGTACTACTCTGTTTACTAGTTCTCGACTAATACTACCTAGAGTTTACTGTAGAGACCTCGCTGTCATACTATCACTAACACTCCGTTTACTAGCTCTTGACTAGTACTACGTGTAGTTTACTGAAGGAGACTCGCTCCCATTCCTCGAGTAACACTCCGTTTACTAGTTCTTGACTAGTACTACGTGTACTTTACTGAAAGGGACTCGCTCCCATACCTCGAGTAACACTCCGTTTACTAGTTCTTGACTAGTACTATGTAGAGTTTACTGAAGGGGCCTCACTCCCATACTTCCAGTACTACTCTGTTTACTAGTTCTCGACTAGTACTACGTGCAGTTTACTGAAGGGTCATCGTTCCTATGCTTCTAGTACTACTCCGTTTACTAGTTCTCGACTAGTACTACATGCAGTTTACTAAAGGGGCATTGTTCCCATACTTTCAGTACTATTCCGTTTACTAGTTCTCGACAACTACTACCTGCAGTTTACTGAAGGGGCATCATTCCCATACTTCCAGTACTACTCCGTTTACTAGTTCTCAACTGCTACTACATGAAGTTAACTGAAGGGTCTCGTTCCTATATTTCCAGCACTACTCCATTTACTTCTCAACTAGTACTATGTGGAGTTTATTGAAGGGGACTCGTTCCCATACTTCCAATACTACTCCATTTACTAGTTATCAACTAGTACTATATGGAGTTTACTGAAGGGGCCTCGCATCCATTCTTCCAGTACTACTCCGTTTACTAGTTCTCGACTAGTACTACGTGGAGTTTACTGAAGTGGCCTTGCACCAATTCTTCCAGTACTACTCCGTTTACTAGTTCTCGACTAGTACTACAAGGAGTTTACTGAAGGGGCCTCGCACCCATACTTCCTGTTCTACTCCGTTTACTAGTTCTTGACTAGTACTACATGCTGTTTACTGAAGGGGTCTCGTTCCCATACTTTCAGTAGCACTCCGTTTACTAGTTCTCACTAGTACTACGTAGAGTTTACTGAAGGGGACTCGCTCCCATAATGCTGCGATTACTAGTTCTCGACTAGTTTTACGCGTTGTCAGCTACCTTGATTCCTTGTCTCGACTACAAACAAGTCATTCTGAGTGCTTTTGACGCATTGCTCTAGCTCCTATATTCGGGGGCTGGGGTCGACAGGGCACTTAGCGTGCTTTCGGTGGATCGTTTAAGCTCTCACACTTGGAAGCTGGATGCTACAAAACTACTCGGAAGATTCGTGGAAGAACCTGATTTAAGAGGCTTTTGAAGATTTATCTTGGGAAGATAATTGTTTAACCATTATTTTAGGGATTTTTATCCCAAAATAAGGGGTTTTTCAAAATTTTAACTTAGAGGTCTTATCTAGCCATTGACTCAAGGAAAAGGGTTTGATTTGAGTGGTAGTTTATGGTGCTTTTTGGAGAAGTTATTTGTTTAACTATTTTTTTAGGGAATTCATCCCGAAAAAAGTGGTTTTTGAATTTCTGAACCAATTTGCCCATCTTATCCATCAAATTCTTACCATCATATATTGCATGCCACGATTCATTAGATCCTTTTTATCAAAACCTTGGGGATTTGGATTCAAGGCTCGGGGGCTGCTGGGACACGTGTCATCAGCGACTTATTTTTCAAATCTTTTGGAAGATTAGGACAGAAGATTCAAAACTAATTTGACCCTCAGCCTGATTCTTCGAGTCAACGTAAGGCTCGAGGACTACTCCATATGGAGTGCGAGTTTAATCGCACTCATATATAAAATAAGACTTGGCAACTACTTGGGGTATGAGCACCTCACAGCCTCGATGCAGCCAAGGAAGTACTCGGAAGACACCCTCAAGATGGAGTTCAGAAGAACTCGAAGACACCTTCAGAACTACTTGGAAGCCTGTAGTACTCAACTACGAAGAGCTCGGGGGCTTCTTAGAGCCGCTCCCACAAGACTGCGCACATGGCGTACATTTTCTAGGATATGGGATGGGACATGGCCCACACCCTACATCAGTCATAACTATTCGTAGTGTAGTAGAACTACTCATACTAGTCGGAACAAAAGGAAACTACCTGAATAGTACTTGGGTAGGACTCTTGAGCTCGTATCTAGCTAGGATTTCCATGTAACACTGTCCTCCCAGACTATATAAGGGCGGGCAGGAACCCCCCTGTGACATTTCAGGTATTTGGGAGCAAGACACACTAGATTTAGTGTAAAGTTGTGTTTGTTTTTGGTGAATGTGTTTAAAACCTAAATTCAAGTTAAAGGGTGTTTTTGTAATTATGGAAAAATTAGGGTTCTTTTGCTAAATGTGTTTGAAGGTAGGGTAATTTCAAATTGTATGAAGGTTAGTTATGTAAAGGCAAGTATTTACTTTTAAACCACTGTAAGAAGTAGAATTACCTTAAGGTTTCAATTGGAATGTGAATTACTTTTAAACCACTGTAAGTTTGTCGCATTTTGAAATAGTTTCAAAACCCTAACTCTTTTGAAGCTGACCCTTAAAGCAAAGTTGTAGTTCTTTTTAAACACTACACTTTTGCTTTTGGGCGTATTTTCATTTGGAATATGGTTTGAAAGAAAATCTTACTTTACAGTGAAACCCTGGAACTTTTGAAAAATTGCGAACAAGTCCCCATCGTCTTCCTCTCTCCCCTTCCTCTCTGTTGCTCTGCTGCGCCGCCAGCCGCCCGTCGCCGGTGATCTCCCGGGCTGCCAGCTGCCTCTCACCCGCACCACCTGGCCCTCCAGCTCGCCCGCCCGCCGCTCGCCCGACCCTGCTAGCTTTTCCCCGCCCCACCACGTCGCGCCGCTGTCGCCCGCAGCCGCCACGCGTGCCGCCGGCCGCCAGCTGCTGCTCCAGCTTGCCCGTTCCTCTTCTTGGTTCCGCAGCGCGTCCAGGAGCCCTCCTCGACTTCTTTTATCCTGTCACGCGCCCGTATTTTCGCCACCTCCGCCGCCCCACACCCGCAATCCCGTGCTCCATCAGCACCACTACATCGCACTAAAGCTTCCTGGCCAGTTTTCTCCATCCCCTCGCGCTCATGCAACCAGAATACCATGCCGGCAGTCCTGTCCATCGCCGCCGCTCGGCCTCACCGTCGCCCCAACGCTTCGCCCCCTCTTGGCCCTCACCGAGCTCACCACCAGCACCACATCTATGCGTAGAAGCTTCCTGGCCACTTTCCCGTCGCCTTCCCGCACTCCGACCGCCGGAACACCGCCGCCACCTCGAAACCTCACCGCGCCGGCTCGGTCCTCCGTCGAACCGCTGTCTCTGCACCTTCCTTCTTCGATTCCTACCACCCCCGAGCCCGCCGTGAGTTCCTGAACCTTTTCCCCCACTTTCCCCTCGCCGCCGGTGAGCCTCCTCGCTGGAATTTGATCACCGTCGTGCTGTCTCTCTGTTTAAACTAACCAGGGACCCAATTGCAAGTCTTCTTTTCTTTCTAGGGTCTTTTCTGCAAAAATACCAGTACCCCCCTCAATTCAAATCAGCCAGATTTGAAAATCTATAGAAATTTGTAGAAAAATTAAAAAAATTATCAAACTAGTTCTGTTATACTCTAGGAGTCTAGTTCTACAACTTTTGTTACTAAAGTTTAGTTTGAAACTTAATATTTTAAGTTCTATTTTAAATTCTATCAAAAGTGAATCTTTTAGGTATCTTCTACATGTTAGCTTTATTTCATGTAATTTTTGGTATGCAACTTGTATGTGATATGAGTGAAGTTGTGTGCAAATTTCACCATCAGTACTGCACTCTAACTTGAACTCATTTAAAATTATGCAAAGTAAGCTTGAAATGAAGTAAATTTATTCAAGCATGTTACTGATGCTTTCATGCTTATATTTCTTTTTTATCATGTGTTTGTCTGATGTTGAGTAATTCATAATAAATTTTGAATAATTTTATAGCACTGTTTAACTTAAGATTTTGATTTAAATTTGAAATTGGAATTTAATTCAAATAACTTAGTTTCTGCTTTCAAAAATTTATGAGAAATTTATGGCAAGCTCATCTAATAGAAGTAAAAGCACTCACCAAAATTCAAAGCTAGAGCCTCTGTAGATTTCAAACTAAAAATAAAACTTGTTATCTTAACTTTGAATTTGTTCATTTTTATACCACTATTCTATTAGGTTTAAAATTATGAAAAATTAACAGAAGTCTTGTATTAACTTCAGGTGTGTGTAGTTAAATTTCCTAGCCTCAGTACTCCTATACTTGAAGCTATAGAAATTAATTATGATGCTAGTAAAGTTAATTGGTTTAATTTATAATAAGTAAATTTGAATTCTTGGAATTCAAATCCATTGTTTTGTGATGTATTGAATGTGAGCTTTTGGATTGCAACTTTATCGTGAAGGAAAGTTTTTGACTTAATAATCACTTAATCCAAATCATTGCATATCATGTAGAATCGACGACGCTTGAAGACGGAACCTACGAATTGGTCCCGGAACCTGAGCAAGGTATATCTGAAGACCAAATGAACGTCGCCGAGGATCTTACTGAAGCCCCGAACCAAAGTTTGGAAGTTGTTGACATTCCTAACCCCATCCGCACCCAAGAAGGCAAGCCCCGGTGCATAACCCAGTTTTTCAAATTATGCACTTATTATGTTATATATCTATATTGTGCATTAAGTTTTAGGAGTTGTAATGAAACCCTAGATGCATGAAACTTAGGAACCTATGTAATGTTCTTTTTCCAATTCTTTACCGAATAGATGCTCTGCTAATAGGACCAACAGAAGTCAAGTGATTTCCTTTCACTCGCGCGATATAGGAGTTGATTGTTTACCATTCTGCAATCACTATAAGGATAACAGACGGGGTCATGTACGATATCATGACTCGAAAGAATACCCCATCTGTGTTGATGTAAGTTTGATAAGGTCGCAGTGTGTGGTAGTGGTGGTCAAGTGTTTCAAAGTACTAGCCACATACCGTAAATATGGTACGCGGTAAGCCTATTACCTTATTGGCCCGGCAAGTGGATTTACCCCACCACTCGAATTTTGGTTTTTTGTCACACACATGCACCGACGTGTGGGAATATGTTCCGTGTAGCTGACGGGAGTACGGCCGTACAGTCGCACTGTAGGCGTACGTCCCGCATAGTGATTGTGCGTATGGTCCTGCAGTCGCTTGTGGTGGCCCTGATCGACGACCCGGAATAAGATGGGAACGGTTGCCCGGAAAGTTAAGTTTCCGAGCGTGTGAGTTAGGATCCCTTGCAAGGTTATGAAATTCAATTCAGAATCGTCCATTTCTCGTGGAGATTGAGACTGCTTGATACTTCTGCCACATAGAGTAATAACAGTAACAGTTAATGGAATAATTTTGATGTATGCGTAATATCTACCTTGCTTGACTAATATAGGTGCCTACCTAGAATGGTCAAAAGAAACTAGAATCTGAAAGCTAATATATGAAAGTAAGGATATAGTCTTTGTTGCTTTTCAGCAAAAGAAAACTAGAGCCGTTCAACCTATCATGGTCTAGTTATGGGCTAAGTATACCCAATGTCGGGTAAGCCTTGCTGAGTATTAGTATACTCAGCCTTGCTAGTAATATGGTTTTGAGGTATGTCGTTCGTGACCCAAGTGGATAGTCTGAATTGGCCTGGCACTGTTCCGCTTGGCTGGTCTGTGGAATGGGATCCATCCCCGGCCGGCAATGACCCTTCGGAGTAACACCATACATTGGGCTGAGTGTAGTGCCTACCTCTGCGACGTATGTAGTCGCGTTGTTATTCCGCTGCTAACTCTTCATACTATCTGGTAAACTTGAAGTTTCGAATAATACTTGTATAAATTTGTATTAGTTAGGATGAAACAAAGCCTCTGTGTAATAATATTTAATTATCCTGTGGTGTAAAAGTTACGAGCTGTTGTAAGGCTGGACTCATCTTCATGCGAGGTAAACCTACATCAATCCTGTGTAACCGTGGTTGAATTGGGCGGTGACCTGACAGACCAATGAGTTGTTCCGTTTGAAGTGCGCTGAGCCTCTATCGCCTGCCTAAGCGAGGACTAGCGCGCTTGAGGTGGAATAATTCAAGCGGTTCTGCCACACCCCTCCAAACAGAATCACCAAGATCATCCCGATCAACACCTAAAGCATTAAAAATCACACACAGGACGTAGGGAATTATGCTCTCGGCAGACCAAACCATTCTAAACTTTGTGTTTCTTGCACCTTCAAGTTCCTGATCTCGGTGACATCCTTCCTACAAACTCAACACCTCGGGGGTATCCCTCAATGGGCGTGGCGGTAAAACACCGGCAATATCCAAAAGAAGGAGCATATTTCTGAATTTCAAAACGTAGCAATTCAGTTCTAAGTCAGTCCATGCCATATTTCTGAATTTCAGAGTAGATAGCTAGGGCACAACCGCCTGAATTATTCCGGCTTAAGTGCACTAGTCATCGCTATACAGCCGATACTAACTTAACGCACTTCAGATGGAACAACCCATTGGTCTGTCGGGTCTCCGCCTAATGGAACCACGGTTCAACAGGATCGAAGCAGGTTTACCTCGCACGAAGGCGAGTTTACAATTGCACACAACTTGTCAACTTTTAAATCACAGGATATTAAACATTATTACAAACCGTTCAAACTTAAGGTAAACTTATACAAATATTGTTAAAACGACAAGAGAAACAGCTTGTCCAGGTTCACAGCGGAAGAAAATTTAACGCGCGACTACACTCGTCGTGGGGGTTGACACCACACTCAGCTTGAAGCATGGCGTCATTCAGGAGGGTCACTGCCAGCCGGGGACGGATCCCACTCCACGGACCAGCCAAACGGAACAGAGGTTGGCCATGCAGGACTATCCGTGGGGTTCTCAAGGGTCATACCTGAAAAAACAGACTAGCAAGACTGAGTATACTAATACTCAGCAAGACTTAACCGGGTCATGGTATACATAGCCATGTAGCTAGACTTATGCTGGCTTGTAATGGTTCTAGGTTTAATTTCAGCTGAAAAGCAACAAAGAGTATGATCTACTTTCATATTTTAGCTTTTAGATTCTAGTCTCATTAACTATTCTAGGTAAGCACCTATTCTAGACAAACAAGGTAGAGATTAACATCCATCCAGATTATTCCATAATGGTTACTGTTCTTACTCTATGTGGCAGAAGGAATAAGCAGTCTCAATCTCCGCGAGAAACAGACGATTCTGAATCGAATTTCCAAACCTTGCAAGGGTAAACCTAACTCACACGCTTGGAACATCCAAAGATCGTTCCGAAGCAACCGTTTCCCTCATATTCTGGGTTATGGATCAGGGCCACCACAAGCGACTGCAGGACCGTACACACACCAATTGTGCAGGACATATGTCTGTAGCGCGACTACATGATCGTACTCATGTCTGCTATGCAGAACGTACTCCCACACGTCGGTGCATGTGTACAATAGAAACCAAATAATCGAGTGGTGGAGACATGTCCATTTGCCGGACCAATCACGTACTAGGCTTACCGCTTTACCATATTTCGCGGCGTGTGGCTAGTACTTTCAAACGCTTAGCCACCACTACCACACACTGTGACCTTAACAACTTTTATCAACACGGACGGGGTAACCTTCCGAGTCATGATACTGCACATGACCCCATCCATCATCCTTATATTGACTGCAGAATAGTAAACATTCAACTTCTATATCGCGCGAGTGACAGGAAATCACCCGACTTCTACCGGTCCTATTAGCAAAGCATCTATTCGATAAGGACTCAGGCACAATACATAGGTTCCTAGTGTCAATGCATCTAGGGTTCCAATTGAATTTCTAGACTTAATGAAAGATATAATATATAAGCATAAAATTGTTGTAAATTGAAATACTGGGTTATGCACCGGGGCTTGCCTTCTTGAGCGGGGCTGGGGGTAGGAGTGTCAAAACTTTCCGAACTTTGGTTTGGAGCTTCAGTAAGAGTCTCGATGATGTTTACTAGGTCTTCAGAAAACTCTTGCTCAGTTTCCGGGACTAGCTCGTAGTCTCCGTCGTCGAGTGTCGTTGACTCTACATGATATGCAATGATTTGATTAGATGGTTCTCGAGTTAGGAGTTTTAGTTCACAATAAAGTTGCAATCCAATAGGTCAATACACTCAAACTCACAAAGCAAGAGGGTTAAAGATAAATTTATTATTGGTATTCTAATCCAATTATCTTAATTAGTTGAATTAATTGAATTAGATTAATAAGTTTGATTTTTAATTTGAAATTCATAAAGGCTATGGCCTTGGATTTTTGTGGATAAGATTATTCCTAGTGGATAAGCTTACCATGAATTTTTCATAATTTTCTGAAAATAGATACTAGGGTATTTGAATTTAGTTCAAATGTTAGGTTTAAACTCAAATCTTAGGTAAACAGTGTTATAAATTCCTAAAATATTTACTATGGACTATTCTATTTGTAGATCATCACATGGTAAAAAGATCTAGGTATAAAATCCTTAGTAGCATGCTTAATTAAATTTAAACCCTTTTAAGCTTAATTTCCATAAGTTTAAACTAACTTAAGCTAGAGTTCAGTACTATAGTTGAAAATTGCACACAAGCTCATTCATAACATAGCCAGGTTACACACGAAAAATTACCATCAATAGAGCTAGCATGTAAAAGTTATGCTCAAACTACCCTTTTGTTAAACTTTAAAATAACTCAAAAAGCATTTAGTTTTAAACCAAACTTTAGTAACAAAAGCAGTCGAGTTCAACTTCTAGAGTACAACAAAACTAGTTTGACAATTTTTGGATTTTTCTATGAATTCCTATGGATTTTACAAGTTGGCTGATTTGTGTTTAGAGAGGGGTGCTGCTTTCTCACAGATAGGCCCCTGGAAACATTTGAATCTTCGCAATTGAGTCTCTAGCTGGACTACACAGGAAGTCTGATCGATGCCGATCGAATTCCGGCGAGAGAGCTCACCGGCAGCGAGGGGCAAGTGAGGGGAAATGCTCAATAACTCACGGCGGTCTCAGGGGTGGCCGGGGTTGAGGCAGAGAGGGGTTGTGGTGGCGTATCGACGGCGAAGCTGAGTGGGCGGCGGAGCTCCGAGGGGGGTCGACGGTGTTCCGGTGGCTTGGGTGCTGGAGGGCGGTGGAGGAGTAGCTAGAAAGCTTCTACAGGACGATGTGGTGCTGTTGGTGCTCTTGGTTGGGGTTGAGGGGCTCTGTACCGTCGGGTCGACGGCGAGGCCGAGCGGCGGCGGAGTTTGAGATCGCCGGCGCTGCGGGGGATGATGCTCGGGTGCGGGAAAACGAAATTGGATAGGTCAGTGAGCTGCAGGGAGTCACGGTGGGGCTCTAGGAGTGCTGGACTGGGCATGGGAAGCGGCGTGGGCGGCTGTCAACGGCGAGCAGTGGCTACGGAGGAGGTCCAGCGAGGCGCGGTGGTCGGAACAGAGAAAAGGAAGCAAAATGGGCGTGTGCAAATGCAAGAGCGAGTGTGTGGGGAGCTCCAGGATGTGCTCGGGGTCCAAAAGAAGGCGTGGTTGCGCGGGAGCAGGAGCTGGCAAGCCGGCGGGAGGCGTGGCGGCTTGGGCGGCGGTGGCGCGGCGTGGAGAGGCAGGAGCAGGCCAGCGCGAGGCCGAGAAGGCAGCGGGCAAGGCGTAGGAGGGCACGTGGCATAGCTCAGAGTGGCGCTGGGGCGGCAGGTGCGCGGCACATGGCCGGCGAAGCGGCGGCGGTGCGTTGGGCAGAGAAACAGAGGAGGAGGGGACTCGAGGTAGACGAAGGGGACTAAAGTGTAAAACTCCAAAAGTACAGGGACTCCACTATAAAGCCTGGATAACTTTCAAACCATAGCTCAAATGAAAATGTGCCCAAAAGCAAAAGTGTGGGGTTTAACAAGAGCCATTTTTCTATAAGGCTCAGTTGCAAAGGAGCTAAGGATTTGAAACTAACATAAAACTTGGCAAGGTTTTAAACTTTAATTAAATCCTATTTAAAAACTACACTACACTTACATCCTAGGGATAGTTTCACTTATATTTGCGGTTTAAAAGCAAGTTCTTGACTTTTACCAAACAGCCTTCATATGTTTTGATTTTACCTCCCATTCTCTCCCATTTAACACTAAAGGACCTATATTTTTCAGAATTACATAAATGTTCTTTTCCCTTTTGCATTCAAATTTGAGCACACATACATAAGATCAAACATGCTCACTTTATACTAGAATTTAGTGTATTTATAATCCTAATACCTGAATGTCACAACAGCTAACAGAAATTTAGAGCTAACTTAAGGGCTAACATAGAGTATTCATGCCTCATATTTGTGACATTTTAGGTACTTAGGAGCCAGGCACGCTAATTTCTACTATGAAGTTGTGTGAAGTTTGTGTTTGTTTTGATGAATGCCTTTAAAAACTTAAATACGCGTTAAAGGGTATTTTTGTAATATTGGAAAAATTAGGGTTCTTTTTGTAAATTGTGTATAAATGGGAGGTAATTTCAAAATGTGTGAAGAGTTGATTTGCAAATGTGAGTTTTCACTTTTAACCACTGTAAGAAGTGTAAATACGCCAAGGCTTCATTGAAAGGGTAAACCTTATTTTGGATTTATTTGAAATTGAATGATTTGTTGATTTTTAAAAGTAATTTCAAAACCCTAACTCTTTTGAAGTTGGACCCTAAAGCAAAGTGGTAGATCTTTTTAAGCTCTACACTTTTGATTTTGGGCATATTTTCATAAGATCTATAATTTGAGAAGAAAATTTTACTTTATAGTGAACTCCTTGAACTTTTGCAAAATTTACGAACAGGTCCTCGTCTTCTTCCTCCTGCTTTCCCTCTTTGTTCTCTACAGTGCCGCCCACCGCCCATCGTCGGTGTTTTCCCCGGCCGCCAGCTGCCCCTTCGCCGCTCTTTCTGCGCCACCTGTTCCCCAGCTCGCCTACCCGCCGCTCAACTGACCCCGCTGGCTCCTCCTCGCGCAGACGCGTCGTGCCGCTGCCCGCCCGAGCCACCACGCGCGCCGTCGACCACCAGCACCTGCTTGCTGCCCGCCCGCGCGCCTCGTTTTAGCTTGGGAATGCGCCCAGTAAACTTCTCCTTTCTTCTATCCCCTTGCGCGCACCGCATTCCTGTTCTTCTCCCCGCTCGACTACTTCGCCGGAGCTGCTCTGTCCACTGCCGTTAGCCATCTCCGCCACTTCTCCTCTCCAATTTCATGCTCCACCAGCACCGCCGCATCTCATTACCGCTTCCTGATCCACTCTTCCTCCTCCTCCTGCGCACGCGCAGCCCAGAACATCGCACTGGCGATTTCACTCTCCGCCGCCGTTCTAACTCTAGTCGAACCGAAGTTCCACCCCTTCTCCTTCCTCGCCAAGAGCACCATGAGCACCACATCTCCACGCCAAAGCTCCCTGACCAATTTCCTTCATCTTCCTGCACTCCAGTCGCCGAAACACCATCGCCGCCCTCGGAACCTCGCCGCTCCGGCTCTGTATCTAGTCGAACCGCCACCTCCGAGCTTCCCTTCTACTATTCCAGCCACCCCCAAGTCTGCCGTGAGCTCCTGAACCTTTTTCCCCACCTTTCCCTCGCCGCTGGTGAGCCTCTTCGCTGGATTTTAATCGCCGCCGCTCGACTTCTTCTGTTCAAGTCGATTAGGGACCCAAATGCAAGTCTCTGTTCCTTTCTAGGGTCTTGTTTGCAAAATACACGCCCATCAGCTACACACCCATCGGCCACACGCTTATCAACTGCACGTCGATCGGCTACACCTCTATCGACTACTTTTGCTGAAGAAAAATCACAGCCGATGCACACCCCCAATCGGCTAGATAAGCTATCTGAAAAAAATGCTGTTAAGTGGATCCGATCAGCTCTGTAAATAACCTTCACCAATTAGCTGTTTTGAACAAAGTTTTTACACCAGAAACTCTACTTAAGTTTAGTTGCAAATCTTTTTGTTGTTGGTACAAATTAGTTAAATCTTGAAATGATATATTGAATATATTCTTGTTGGATTGCAACTTTATCGTGAAAACAAAATAATAACCATTTGCTTCAAATAATTGCATATCATGTAGATTTGACTACACTCGCCGATGGCACCTACGAGCTAATCCCGGAACCCGACGAGGGTATTTCTGAAGCTCAAGTAAACATCGCCAAGGGTCTTTCTGAAGCCCCGAACCCAGATTCGGAAGATACTGACATCACTAACCCCAGCCTCACCAGTGAAGGCAAGCCCCGGTTCATAACCCAGTAATTTAAAGTTATGCACTTATGCTGTTATATATCTATCTTGTGCATTAAGTGCTAGGAGTTGTTATGAAACCCTAGTTGCATGAAACCCAGGAATCTATCTAATGTTTCCGAGTCCTTATCGAGTAGATGTTTTGCTAATAGGACCGGCAGAAGTCGAGTGATTTCCTATCACTCGCGTGATATAGGAGTTGATTATTTACTATTTTGCAATCACTATAAGGATCACAAATGGGGTTATGTGCAGTATCATGATTTGGAATGGTACCCCATCTGTGCTGATCAATTTGATAAGACCGCAGTGTGGAGTAGTGATGGTCAAGTGTTTGAAAGTACTAGCCACATACCGTAAATATGGTACGAGGTAAGCCTAGTACCTGATTGGCCCGGCAAGTGGACATATCCCCCACCACTCGAATTTTGGTTTATGTTCACATGCACCAACGTGTGGGAGTACGTTCTGCATAGCAGACAAGAGTACGGTCATACAGTCACGCTGTAGACGTACGTCTTGCACATTGGATGTGCGTATGGTCCTGCAGTCGCTTGTGGTGGCACTGATCCACGATCCGGAATATGAGGGGAATGGTTGCCCAGAAAGGAAAGTTTCCGAGCGTGTGAGTTAGGATTCCTTGCAAGGTTATAAAATTCGATTCAGGAACTGTCTGTTTCTCGCGGTGATTGAGACTGCTTGATACTTCTGCCACATAGAGTAACAAGAGCAACAGTTGATGGAACAATATTGATGTATGTTTTAATATCTATCTTGCTTGTCTAGTATAGATGCTCACTTAGAATGGCTAATTAAACTAGAATCTGAAAGCTAAAATATGGAGTTAAGGACATACTCTTGTTGTTTTTCAGCAAAAAAAAACCTAGAGCCTTTCAACTTCCCATGGTCTAGTTATGGGCTAAGTATATCCAATTGATGGGTAAGCCTTGCTGAGTATTAGTATACTCAGCCTTGCTAGTAATGTGGTTTTCAGGTATGTCATTCGAGGACTCAGTTGCTAGTTCTCCTTGGCCCTGCACTTTACTGCCTGGCTGGTCCGTGGAATGGGATCCGTCCCCGGCCAGCAATGACCCTTCGGAATGACGTCATGCTTTGGGCTGAGTATGGTGCCTGTTTTGCGACGAGTAGTCACGTTGTTGTATCTTTTCCGCTGCCCTCTCTGAATAATGTCCATTAAAACTTGAAGTTTTGAACAATGTCTATATAAATTTGTGTCAATTAGGTTTGCAGTACTCTACTAGAAACCGGTTTGTAATAATTACTATAACTATATTGTAAAAATGTAACGGTGATTGTATCTCTGGACTCGCCTTCGTGCAAGGTACGCTTAACAATCCGGAATCTGGTGGTTTCATCAGGACGATACCCGACAGACCATTGGGTTGTTCCATTTGAAGTGCGTTGAGATCATGTCGCCTATATAGAAATGGTCTGCGCACTTGAACCGGAATAATTCAAGCGGTTCTGCCATAATATTTCTGAATTTCAGAGTAGATAGCTATCAGAAATTCAGTTCTATGTCATGCTATAGATTACTTGTGCCATAATTTCAGATAATACATCCATAACTCTACTTGCACATTCAGAATAGTACAGAGAACCTAGGCATGGAAAAAAGGAGCCATCACTGCATGTGTCTTAAATTGGGAGATATACCTCAGGATCACCATCCATAATTAGTAATTCCATTGATTTCATCATATGATTGATGGTATAGAAGCCACATGCGTTGCCAGGAGGTTGATTGGGGCACCGCAAAAATTGAATAGATTAGAAATAGTGTGAAGAAAGAAACTACACGGCTTCATTACCAGTTTTCACAACAATGTACCATACCGGGAACTTTGTGACATGTTCCAAGCTGCTATTGTTGTCCATCTTCTTCATTGTGTGGTATGAAATAAAATCCCTACAACAACATAGCCATGAAACATTGTGTTAGTTCATTGTCAACACAGCCATGGAACTGTACAGATATTATTTTTGGAATTAGTTGAAGGTTATGAAAGAACTAACTCATTAAGCACCTCTTTCAACACACTGTGATCACGCGCCTTGGACCTTTGTGAATCAAAGTACAAGGCCCTTTTCCACTTTGGACTGATAACCACTGAAATCCAGTGGCCATTTGTGTTATGCGCGAACATGATAAGTTTCTTCTTAGCATATTTTTTATAGGCCTTTGTCACATATCCCACCACATAAGATCTGTCTGAAGTTTTGGTAGCCAAGGACATCAACTCCGGATCAAGGAAACCCACAAGCATAGACTTTGCCTTTGTTCCACAATCGTGGACCTAAAGTTAAGAAGAAAGAAACAGTGTCAAGACAACTACATGGTACAAATGAACTAATATAAAGCACATTTATCAAGTTATATCCAACAAATGATTACTGAGAAACAGATTAGAGCAACTTACAGTGTGAAGTAGCGGATAAGTGACACATCCAATGCATCAACATTGAAAAGGTCATATATAAGTCATTAAAACTCATGAGTAAATACTCTGTGTCCTGCGATCACTGAAAATGGCAACGATTGTACTGGACCAATGTAGCTTTCTTCTTTGCAGCACAGCCTTTCTAATAGTGATTATGGAGTGAAGTGGTTGCAGGTCTGGCGCTCTTAAGTTCATCAGCTGTCAACATTGGCAGTCCATATCTGTAATGTAGGTTGTTCTGAGTCCATGCTGATGCTGCACCTTTCTTCTTAGGCTGGTGCTTAGAGCTTTTGATGGGCTATTGCTGCTTCTTTGAACCCTCACTAGGAGCCTTCTTTGAACTCTCATCAATTTTCTGCTTCTGTAGCCTACTATTGGCAGCAACATTCTTGCCTACATTAATTGCATCATCACTTGCACTCTTGGCTGCATCATCACCTGTACTCTTGGTTGCAGCAGTGATGGGAGCACTCTTGGCTACAACAGTGATCAGAGTACTATTGGGAGCACCAGCAGGTTCCTTTGAAGGAAGAATGATCTTGGCTGCATTAGTAATCAGAGCACTCTTCTTTGCACTAGCAGGTTCCTTTAGAGGACTAATAGTATCACTCTTGGCTGCAGCAGTAGGTTCCTTTGAAGGAACAATGGTCTTGGCTGCATAGCACTCTTCTTTGCACCAGCAGGTTCCTTTGGAGGACTAATAGTATCACTCTTGGCTGCAGCAGCACGTTCCTTTGAAGGAATAATGATCTTGGCTGCATCTGAAGCACTCTTTGTGATGTTCTTTGCCACAGTTTGTGAAGAAGCTTGGTTTGGCCTAACAACAACATCACGCCGCCACCATTGTATCCTTTGCAAGAGAGCTTCTCCAAGTTTTGAGATCTCATCATTAGGAGGAAATGAAAGCATAATATCAGGCCACTCACTTACAAGCTCCACTTTGACCACTGCACATTCTTCATGAATCGGAACTGTATGTAGCTCAAATTGCCTTGGATAAACCTGACCCCATGCAACCTCAGCTCGGTAACCACCAACTATGTGTATTAGGGCACAAGGTGTGGGCTCACTCAAGCCACTTATAGTATCATGGTCAAGGTCTGGACCATGATCTCCCACCATCTACTCTAGATCTTCATCTTCATTCATTAAAGGACCATTATTGTTCTCTGTAGCTGCAGAGGCGGACACACAGCTGCTCCTCCGTCTGGGTGCGGGGCTTGTGTTCTTGGAAACTAACACTATCTGCAATCCCTGTGATGCAAGCATGGACATGAGGTCCTGTGTCATCTCAGCCCTGAGTTCTTCCTTTGTTGCCCGCAAGTCTGCTGAGTTGGCCTTTCTCCTCTTGCTGTACATACTCGAGTGCTCAAGCCATGCATCCTTCCAGCCATTATAGCTGGAGATGTCATGCACGCAACCAGGTTGCTCGGGTCCCAAACATTGAGTTAGCACATCCTGCTCCCTGACCCAAGAGATGTCTGAGGATTCTGCATATGCTTGCTTTTCTTTGATTTATTCAGAAAGTCGCCTAGTTGCCTCTGTCTTGCACTGAATATGAGCAACACCTTCTGATATCTCTAGCTTACTCCTTGCTCGTAGCCAACTCCTAGGATGCCCTTCAGGGAAGGCCTCATATGGATTGGGGATCCCTAGAGTAGTTAACTGGCTGTCCTCTTCATCCCATTGTGCTTGCATCCCTTCATAACCGGTCGGACCTATGCAGTGCTCATGCTTGTATTTCTCTCGAAGTGCCTTGAATCTTTCACTCTCTTTTAAGGCTTCTTCAGATTCTATCATCATGACGAACACTTGCCAGTCGTCCAGTTCAATATACGGGTGCTTCCCAAATGGAGTCAGTCCTTTCTTGATATAATGTGTCTTAAGCTTGCTTTTGTAGGTTCTCCATGCCTTTGATATTGTCTTCATGACCTGCTTAAACCCAGACGACTTCATCTCTGCAGGGAACTCCAAAAAAGGCTGCACCCATTTATTGAACAAGGAACACATGTCTTTGTCACTTAGGGATTTGAAACCTGGCATAACTAGAGAGAGCCTCTGTCTAGAAATGAGACCAGCAAGCGTCCGTAACCTCAAATTCTGCCTCCTTTCTTTTGGCATCCCTCTCGATCAATCCCGGTTACTATAATCATGTCTTTTGGCCACTTTGTAGATGTCTTGGCTTTCTTCGCCACAAACCTATCATGTTGCAGCTCTTCATCACTGGTGTCATCCTCAGCTTCTTCCTCTGATTTAGAACTGTCTTCGCCAGGATGTGACCATTCATCGGATGAGGCCGGCGAATTAACAATCAAGAAATTAGACATCCATCATAATATTAAGAAACTCCAATAATACTGATATGTACTTGTAGGTGATAGGCAATCTTACCTTTTTTGATATGGTAGAGGTTGGCAGCCTGGGAGGTTGATGTAGGAGTTGTTCAGCTTCAATAAGAATGAAGTACATATAATGGGCACATGCAACAAGGCCATTAGGTGTCAGTTTATGATTATGATAGCAAAAAACTATAATATCTAAGCAACCTACAAACAATAGTGGGTGCTGAGCTTGCATGCATCAAGTGGGGACCGAATACCACAAACCTGCTCCGTTGGATTTTCGGCAACCCCAAATAAAGACTTATGCATTCAGCACCCACCACACAAAGTTACTGGCTGCAATTTTTATGTTCCAGAAAATAAATGCATTACCACAGATATAAGTTAATAGACACTGAACAAAAAGACTCCCATGCACTGAACCTGAACAAAAATACTCCAAGTTAATTGACCAGGACACACTATCATCATGCAAGCATTATAACAAGAACAATGATTATGCTGATTTTAACGCCACAAAGACTTGAACAGCAATGCAATTCACTTAAGTAGGAGCTAGAGAAGAAAAAATTGACATTCAGCCATTTAGTCTAAACCCTAAGCATTTCACATTCCGCCATTCAGTCCATAATCAGTGTAAACCCTCACCAACAGCAAAATACTACTGCCCTAAGCATTAGTCCAAACCATAAATATCAATCTAAACACTAAGCATTCAGTCTAAACCCTAGACTACTGCCCTAAGCAGATAGAGAAGGTGCCACTGACCTCTGTTGCCGATGAGCAGCAGCTTGATGAAGTAGACGCTGGTGGTGCCTGTGGTGGCCCGTTTGACGTCATTGCCGGGCCTGAGGTGGCCGGGTTGTCGTCGCCTGGGCCCTTGCTGGCAGGCTTGGTGTGGTGGGTAGGAGGGGTGCGGCGCGAGGTGCACGGCGTGGCGGGCACGAGGGGAAGAAGAGAGGCGCAGCATGACAAGTGGGGAGGGGCACGGCACGAGGGGCACGGTGTGGCTTGCACAAGGGGAAGGCGTGGAGGGCGGTGAGGGGAAGGCGTGACGCGGTAGGGAGGAGGGGTGCGGCGCGGCAGGCGTGGAGGAGGTGTGCGTCGCGGCGGGTGGGGATTGCAAGAGAGGCGGGCAGGGAGTGTGAGTACCCTAGCCTAGTAGTCCTTCTCCTCTTGGGCCTTCTGGGCCTCTTCTCTCACCGCTCAAAAAAAAAGAACAAACTTGCCGGCCCAAAAAAAAGAGCAAAAATAGTGCGTGAGTTGAAATCGAACTCACGACCTCGCACTTCCAAACAGATAGCCATACAATCGAATTACACTAGAATTTCAGTTCTAAAGCCATATGTTTTTCTACCTAACATTACTACATTCGCAGATCAATAAACACCTGCAAGAGGTGACCTCTCCGCTCCCAAACCACATCATGAAGCCACCTGCAATCCCTAACCCTAACAGTTGCTGCGCTGGAGAGGGAGGCAAATGGGAGGCGACCGGTGCGGCAGGCCGGGGAAGATGGCCGGCGGGAGGTCGTACAAGCACGGCTAGTGCGGGAGGTTCTACGCCAGCCAGCCGTAGCGCCGGGATGACGAAGCCACCGTGAAGCGCGGCCATGGGGAGAAGAAGGCCGTCAACAAGAACTCCGTTGAGAAGAAGCCCGGCAAGGCGGCATACAAAAGGAACACCAGTGGGAGGTTGTTCTACACTTCCCCATCAGTGCAGCCTTGCACTGCAGTGGAATCCTCGATGCCGCATTCGCAGATCGAGGCCCCGCCGCCTCCGGGTGTGTACATTAACCTCATCGACTCGGACTCCAGCGACAACTCAGGAGGCCACGGCAGCAGCGACCTCGGGCAGCATGGCAACGGCGACCAAGAACACCACGGAAGCAACAATCCCGGACACCATGGCGGCGGCGACGACTCTAGCGGTGACTCCATCTACGAAGACTCCAGCAACAACTCGGACAGCCCTAAGGCAAGTTGCCCTGAACCTTACTCTTATTTTGCTTAGAAACCATGCATAGCGCTAAGGCAAGTTCCCCCTTTCCCTTAAATTGTCATTCATGTGCCATGGAGCTGAGGAGTAGACTGTGAATGCCAAAATGGAAATTGGCTTGAGTAGACAATCAATACTACTATGCATATTCGTGTTAGGTACACCATGCAAACTGAGGTCTGGACCAAATGTGAGATCAGTGTTAACAGAACAGAGAACAGAATAGAGAACATGTGCTTTTATAAATATTTGTTGCTTCTTAGTATACTCTGAATTAACATGACATTCTTTTAGTGATGAAAACATGTTGATTCTTCAGTGATGATCTGTTCCCAGTTAGAGAAAACATACTTATGCTTGCTTGTTTCTGTTTAGATTAGTCAGAGAACACACCCATTCAGTAGTTCTCAGTAGGCAGGGATGCCATAGCTACCTCTGTCCTGACCTATGTTGCCACAACTACCTCAGTTGAAAAAGGGTTCATGCTGTTTGTAGAGTTTATTCAAAGTACCAATGTTTGAATGCAAGTTTAAGTACATTGCTCAATTTAACTTTGTTCCAGGGATATGCTGTATCGCACGATGACATTGAGGAAATCTGGGGACAAATGGGAAAAAGTGCACTCAAAGGTTACTGCACTTGAATTAGCACAAAAGAAGAGGAAGAAGCAGATGGAGAATGGGTTTGTCAGATTAGAAGAGACTATGGGCACCATGGAAGTTGGACTTTAAGAATTGGAAAAAAAAGGTGGAGGCACTTGAAGAAGCACAAGACAAGAAGGACCTAGCCAAAGTAGGATAGAGGGTCCGTGCCCTGGAAGATGCAATGGCAAAACTAGAAGCCAAGGTGACTGCAATTGTGAAGCCAAGGTGTTCCCTAGGCGGTGAGGTTGGAACTTCAAAACAGAAGATCAATACCATGGCAGATGCATTGGCAAAATTAGAAGCAAAGGTGGCTTCACCTGAGAAGGACCTGGCCGAGCTTGCGAAAGAAAAGAAGATCTGATGCATGGAAGATGAAGGACCTGGCCGAGCTTGCCAAAAAAATTATAAGATCTTTTGGTTTGTAAATAAGTAGTTTTATGCTGTACCAGTGATGATGACATCACCATGCTGGATACACCTGAGATTTGATCTTCTACGAGTTACAAGTCATCTCCAACTTGGTCTTCACGTCTGGTTCGGACTCAGCCGACCATCCTAAACAGAAACACTAATATCTCCTTCATATGATGTCGAAACAAGGCGTTCTTTGATGTGTTGGAAAGAAGACAACGGAAGCTTTCTTTTGGTTCTGGTCCGAGCTCCAGAAGATTTGTGGATCATTTTGTATAACCATGATAAGGTGCTGCAGCATCTATTTGGGGCCAAGTTGGCCTTGTATCGTGTCGGGCCTTAAGCCCAGGTTGAGGACGCCCCAACTGGTTGTGCTCAACCCTAGGATGTTCCTCCTTTGGTAAAAACTCAGTAGCAGCTGCCATATTAGGGTTTGGATTTTGTTTAGTCCTAATTTTCCACCAAGAAAGAGATCTCTTTTATTGTAACTATGATATCAAGTCCTTTTGCTGTGAATCAGGGCCCCCATTCTTATTTTTCACCACTATGGTGATTAGTCCTTTTGTGATCAGAGCTTGAACCCCATACTTGTCTTTGCTTCATACACATCCGCAATTTTAGATTGCAAGCTTATACTTTCTTGCTTGTGTTCTTCGATTCGCTTGCATGGAAAAACCTTCTTGGCAAGGTCAATCAGAGTTGTGCTTGGTTGATAACCAATGGAGCAGCAGTGT
The DNA here is from genome assembly GCF_002211085.1 of Panicum hallii. Lineage (NCBI taxonomy): Eukaryota > Viridiplantae > Streptophyta > Magnoliopsida > Poales > Poaceae > Panicum > Panicum hallii. The sequence continues at coordinate 16,432,494 of NC_038042.1, read as the reverse complement.
AATGGTTGCAGGGGTTCAAATCATGTCTGATTAGAAGACCGGATTGCCAACGTTGAGTTCTCCACCAATTGAATCTATCATACCTATCGGAAGATCAGGCAAGTGCGACATCAAGTGGTATTAGGTTTTAGGTTAACTGTGAGGTATACGTTCGTGTTCACCTTTAGATTCATCTTGTTTTCATTACCTACAGTCCACAAAAAGCCAAAAAATTTTACACTTTCCACTATCCTATCACCTATTTTAGCCTTTGCAATTTTGTTTCAGATTCGCTTTGTTGAGTTTGTGCCCGTGGTCGAGTTGTTGTTGCTGGTTTAGTGTGTTCGTGGTCGTAGTTCAATCGCCCATTGCTATTTTTGTTTCCACCGCTATCCCATCCACCTTTACCCAAACAACAAGTCAAGCCCTCATGTTACTTGACTTGCCCCCGTTAGCTACCTGTGTGAACTCTCATCGCGCAAGCACTAGATAGGTTGCAAGCCGCCGTGTGTTTTTCGCCTTGCATCGCAGCCCTTCTTGTCTTCATCTGGCAATACCTATTGCTGCGTACACCAAGGACGCTTTGCCCTAGATCATTCGCTTGCTGAGACACTTTGCTTAGCCGTGCTTCTATGTTGGAGGATAGGGACACTTTATCCTAGCCGTGCCAACATGTTCTATCTTGTTTTTGCCCTCCAAAAACCCTAATTCGGAGGACCTTTCTTAAAACAGGCATAACTTTTCGCTCGTAACTCGGATTGGGGCAAACTTTTTTTTTGAAATTGTGTGAAATTTAATTTTGCATCCAACTGTGACCTCGGGAACCTAGTCGGGGCAAAAATAGAATCCCAAAATTCACTTTCTAAGTGGGAGATCTTAAGCTCCAAAGTTGATGCACACTTTTTAGAGAACGTGCCTAATTTTCTGTAGACCACATCTTAACTTTGTTCAGGCTGAAACTTTTTGGGCTTCCATCCTGTGTGTTCCCTATTCAGAGAAAAATATAAAAAATAGTTCAAAAAATAAAAAATTTGCAAAAAAACAGCGACATGAGTAAAATTCGGGGAAATAGACAAAAATAATTGCATGAGTTGTTGGTTGCTTGTTCTTTGAGCTTTGTCCATCGTTTTTTGTTCCAACTTGTTCTGCTATGCCTAGAAACTTATCTTAACCAGCAATGATGACTAGTACTTTGGATACTTATTGAACTTTGTTAATCTGCTTTTGATAATTGCTAATTCCATGCTATCATATTGTGCCTACCCAAGATACACATATACTTCTATTAGTATAGGTTCACCTTGCAACTGTTACACTCAAGCTTGACAACAGATTGTACTGCCCTATTGGCTTTGGTAAGAACAATTGCAATATGGTGGTAAGCCGCTTGAGCTATTGTACTCCGCTTTCATGACCACCCGATAGCTGTTAGTTGATAGGGATAATACCTTGATGTTATTTTTTGCTGTCTTCTGACCATGTTAGGAGGATCAAGCAAAGGAGTGGAGTCCCCTTCTGACTTCAATGAGTGTGTGTACAAGGATGAGCTTACGAGGCTTCTTGATGACCAACGCACCAACATCACTAAGAAGTTTGAGGAGATGATGCAAACTGTTAACAATCTGGTCACCCGGATTGAACATGTTGAACAACGGCCTCCTCCATGACGGCCTCGACATCAACCACCGGAGGGTGAGGAGGAAGAGGATGATGATGCTGACCTTGATGCTGATAGACGCGATGCTGATCGTCTTTGGCGCTATCATCAAGGTATGGGAGGTAATCGTAATCGTGGTAGTAATGATCCTTTTGCTAAAACAAAGTTTACCATGATTCCTTTTGCTGGTACTGCTGATTCGGAGACTTATTTTGATTGGGAACTTGCTGTTGAACAAAAGGTTAATTCTCATTTCGTTCCTGATGAGCATAGAGTTAGACATGCTACTAGTGAATTTACTAGTTTTGCTCTATTTTGGTGGAATGACCTTTGCACTGCTCCTAACAATGTCAATGTTATACCTCAGACTTGGAATGCTTTAAAACAATGTATGAAATCTTGCTTTGTACCTCCTTATTATCAACGTGATTTGCGTTTGAAGTTGCAAACTTTAAATTAGGATGATAAAAGAGGTAGAGGAATATTATCAAGAGCTCATTATTGGTTTAGCATGTTGTAATATACACGAGGATGATTAGGATACTTGTGCTAGATTTTTTGGTGGTTTGCATCGTGATATACAAGATATGCTTGATTATAAAGAATGGACAAGGTTCAGCCAATTGTATCATCTTGCTCTTAAGGCTGAAAGAGAAGTACAGGGATGACGACAACAACAGAATTTTAGGTCCAACCCTTGAAGATCTTTTCCGCAGTGTCCTGACCTTGACAAGCACAAGGCACCCGTTGCTAAGCCACTAGCGACACTGCTGGCTACTACACTTACTTCCGAGGTAATTAATGTGTCTTCTGTGCAGCCCCAACCGCAGAAGAAGGTTGTTCCTACTGGTGCTTCATCGAGCCGCTATACCAACATCGTGTGCCACCGCTACAAGGGCATGGGACACATCATGAATGATTGCCCGAGTCATCATGCATTCATTGCTACTAATGATGGAGGGTATGTAAGTGCTAGTGATGTTGAAGATGATTTGGCTCTTGCTATTAACCATGTTGCAGATTTGGAGAGCGAAGAAGAGGCTATTGATCCTATGACTACTACTGCGGGTTACAAATCTATTCTTGTGCAGCGTGTGTGAGTACACAGCTTGAGCATGAGCCGGAGAAGCTACGACGCCATAGTTTGTTCAACATGTTCCTCATTGTCAAGGATTGTCATGTTCGTACAATAATTGATAGTGGGAGCTGCAACAATTTGGTTAGTTCGGATTTGGTCAAGAATCTTGGCTTGACCACATGTGCTCATCCCAAACCTTATCACCTCGAATGATTTAACAATAGTGGTAAGGTAAAGGTAACTTGATCAACAAGGATACACTTTTTCATTGATTCATATCATGATTATGCATATTTTGATGATGTACCTGTACAAGCATGTTCGCTTTTATTAGGCCATCCATGGGAATCTGATACTGATGCTTTACACCATGGTAGAACTAATACATATACTTTTATGCATAAGGGCAAAAAATTGTTTTACTTCCTTTAACACCTGCTGATATTGTGAAACATGACAAAGAGCTTGCTGAAATTTTTAAGAATGATCATGCTTTAGACCCATATGTTGCTACATCCTAAGAGATTAAGTTGAAAGGAGGTGCTTTACTTGCTAAGAAATCTCTTAGTGCTGAAAATTATGTTGACGCAGCACCATGCCGTACCATGCTTTGCAAACATGTTTTGTTTTCACCTGATCCTACTCCTATGTCTAGCAAATTGCATCCTTCTGTCACTAACCTTTTGCAGGAGTTTGATAGTGGGATGGAGTCGAGGACGACTCCAATTCAAGAAGGGGAGGATAATGAGGACATCACCATGCTGGATACACCCAAGATTTGGTCTTCTACGAGTTACAAGTCGTCTCCAACTTGGTCTTCATGTCCGATTCAGACTTAGCCAACCACCCTGAACGGAAATGCTGATATCTCCTTCATACGATGTCGAAACAAGGCATTCTTTGATGTGTTGGAAAGAAGACAATGAATGCTTTCTTTTGCTTCTGGTCCGTGCTCCTGAAGATTCATAGATCATTCTGTGTGACCACAACAAGATGCTGCATCACCTATTTTGGGCCAAGTTGGCCTTGTATCATGTCGGGCCTTAAGCCCAAGTCGAGGACACCCCAACTGGTTGCCCTCAACCTAGGACGTTCCTGCTTCGGTATAAACTCAGCAGCAGTTGCCACATTAGGGTTTGGGTTTTGTTTAGTTCTACTTTTCCATCGAGAAGCAGATCTCTTTCATTGTAACTGTGATGTCGAGTCCTTTTGCTGTGAATCAGGGCCCCTGTTCTTGTTCTTCACCACTGTGGTGATTAGTCCTCTTGTGATCAGAGCTTAAACCCCATACTTGTCTTTGTTTAATACACATCCGCAATTTCAGATTGCGCGCTTATACTTTCTTGCCTGTGTTCTTTGATTCGCTTGCAGGGAAAAGCCTTCTTGGCGAGGTCAACCGAGTTGTGCTTGGTTGATAACCAACGGAGCAGCAGTGTAACGGTTGCAGGGGTTCAAACTGTGTCTAATTAGAAGCCCAGATCACTAACGTCGAGTTCTCCACCAATCGAATCTATCATACCTATCAGAAGATCGGGCCAGTGCTACATCAACTGTGTAGTATGGAACTTGAATGATGCACTAGGTGTGGATGTGTAATGATCTGAACCAGTTATATATATATGTTTTGGTTGATGCATCTATCTCCTAAATCTATATTAATGTGCTGCATCTGGATGATAAGCAATGGCCCTGTAATGATATATGTGACAGATGATATGCCCTGTAACAGTCACAAGAGCAGACATGAGATGAGATGTTACCGTAAGGTGGAAATGTGCCGAAAGTTTGCACCTGAAAAAGCTCTAAAACTAGTAGTGCTACCGTTCCCTAGCAACGGCGACATAAAGCTTGTTGGCACTCCTTAGCCTATATGAACTAATCCGTAAGTGCACGGATACCGATGTAGCTTTCACAAGGGAGTTTACCTGGGATATCGAATCTAAGGAACGATACACGCAACTAGACCTAGAACTATTCAATCGGACCCACCAGGGGAGAAGATGTAAGACAATAGAGGGTCTAACTTCAGTTAACCAACTCGTTACCTAGATAACTTGCTATCTACTAACTTGATCTGGTTCGACGGCTAGAAGAGGAAGGACTTCAGAAAGGGGTAAGAAGGGAGTCCAACGGCAACCTGCTACTACTGCTATGGAAACACCTGAATGTGGTGGACTACAAGGGATGGACAGGGCTGTCACCACCTGCCGCCTACCATAATGGTTCCGTGGAGTGGAACACAACCGAAGATAACTATGTAGTCTAGGCATCACGCCTACACTATCAAGTTACTAGCTTTGGCCTCGCGCTAAGGCTAGAAGAAACCCAAATGCTACCCATGCAGACAAGGGATCCTGTAGATCAAAGGATGTAAATAAACAAATTACTGAACTAGCAAGATTGTGAAGATAAACGAGGAACTTACTTAAAGAAGCTTTATTCCTCCGAGGTGGCTACAGAGTTGGAGTAGGACCGAGGAAACCCGGCTCCTCTCCTAGCGTGGCTCTCACCCAAGCTCTCAGCTCACACTCTCCCTATTCTACCTAAGGTAGTGCAACGACACTAAGATTCTTCTTCTCTCCAAGGATGGTGTGTCTTGAATGGAGGTGTGGCCTGCCTTTTATAGGCTTTCAAGGTCGGTTCTTGCAGCGTAGCTTGTCTTGTAAGCATGTATGGAGGTTGACGTAGCTTGTATGCGATGATGGACATGTGTCGTGATAGTGGCTGGCTGGCCAGCCTCTCCTAGGCTGGCTGGCCAAGGATTACGGGCACTTGACACCGACCTTCTTGTGGACGCTCGTGATTGCTCCAGGAGGTCAGTAATGGTTGTGTTTGTCTAAGGCAAAGTGATTGGAGGCCCACCGGCCTGGTCAAGGCTGGTCGGCCTGGTTCTGGCTCCTCTCGGCCTTCTGTTTCACCAAAATTTTGATAAACGAATGCATGTACTCAACGGGGGTGGATTTGAGCCTGAAGGCCAAGTAGACATTGCATGTGGGTCCATCAATCCTTTTCTCAAGCCTTTCGACCATAGGATGTGTTCCATTGAGATATCCAGTTAGGATGGCTTGGACTTGTGTTTGTGTGCATGAGTTCATGTTTGCGCCTGAAAGACCACACTGCCAGGCCGGCTGGCCTAGGAAAGTCTGGTCGGCCTGGGATTTCTCCCAATTTGGCTAAAATTTATACAATGAGCTCCTGAAATCAAATAAACACCAAAACTAGTGGAACTCATCAGTGTAAATGATTTTAGCATGATTATGGCCATAGAAGTATGAAATTCAGAAAAATGTTTGTGGTAAAAATTATGAAAATCGACCGCCAACATGCCCCCACACCTAGACTTTGCTCGTCTTGAGCAAAAGGTTTGAATTAGATCGAGAAAACCAAGCAAAGTCCAGGGTCATGAAACCAAAGCATGCATAAGAGTGATTTCTATGCTTTCCCTCATACCTTGGATTCCAGGTGGCTAACACCTTCACTTTCACCTATTGATCCTCAGAACAACTCAATGGAGAGCATGGTTCTTCCTTCTTCTCAGAACTTGGAGAGTTTTGTAAATTTTTCCAATTTAGGAGGCATACTCTCATTCTCTAAAGTCACTCAGTCGCTCAAGGTGTTTGATCCTCACAAAGGCTCTTTATGAAGCCTCACCTACCTCTAGAAAGGTTGTATTTGGAGCTTAAGGTAGGGATGGATAAATGCAAATATTTTCCATCTATGTTGCAAAATCAAACAACTTGTCTCTAAGAGATCATGTAAACCATAGACTTTGGTCAAGTGCAAGTGAGTGTAGCAAATGGATGTCCTTGAGTGGTGTTTGACTCTAGCTTCTTTCATCTTTCCCCTCTCTCTCTTCTCTCTCTTTTTTTACTCGAGCAAGATGGTTTCTCACTCGCTTTCTTTTTCTTTCAGGGGATGAAGAGCTTGTTTGAGAAACCACATTTGATGGACTTTGCTCGATGGATGTGTACATGAATGACCAAAGTACCAGGGTGCATGACAAGTCTTAGGAGGCAACGATGTTTGATCAAGCTCAAGAAGTAAAAGATAGCTATGTAGATTCAAATTGTATCATGTATGTGTATGGCTCTAGATAGGACCCGGCAAGATTGATCATGAATGAGAGTTGCCTCACTTTTCCTTTTTTCAAAATAAATTTCTCCAAGTCTTTGAATAAGAAAGAGCATGTCTTACAAGTCATTGTGTCATGAAGGTCAATAACCAAAAGTTCACGTGATTCTATCATAAAGTACCAAAGGCACATAGGTACTTGCATTAGAAATAAAACTTAGGCACCTTTGATAAACATGTAAAGATTTCATCTCCTTCTAGGTGTTTTATTCAAAGTTGAATGAAATCTAGGAAGGGATGAGACAAAAGGTGTCACAAACCTCCATGGTGCGTTGGGGTGTAGCAGGTGGCTGCCAAGTGGGGCCGGCCGGCCTGGTGTAGGCCGGCAGTCCTGCCCTTGTGGCTTGAACTTCAGGTTCAAGTGCCACATGAATAGGCTCAGTCCTAGGTCTTGTTGCAACTTGCATTTGACGGATTTGGCACGGGTGTAGGCCGGCCAGACTGAGGGAGGCCACTCGGCCCTGGTTCGCGTTGGTTCTTGCTCGTTTTCATCTAGGGACTTATTGACATGTTGCTCGTTCTAATTCTCTGCGCGCTTCAATGTAACATCAGAATAGAGGTGTGGTTGGTGCACAAGTGTGCACCAACCACTCAAGCATGACAAGAACAAAGCAAACTTTATTTTATTTAATTCAAAATGGAGGTGCTGCTGGAATACAAAAGATTGTAAAACAAAATTGAAAGGGAAATAAATTCAGCACCTAACCTAAACTAATCTAGCCTATCACCCAATCTAATCCCTCGGGTCCGGGGCTCTATAAAGGTCCTCGTTCCCGGTTGCCTTGGCGAGGCACTTGATATTGGAGCACATCACCTTGCAGAGAGCATCGACCTTGTCATCAAGGTCCATCCTCTTGATCTCTGACTCGGCCACGCGCTCATCCATATTATTCAGCTTTAAGTTAAGTGTAGCGAGCTGCTCCCTCAGCTCTTTGATCTCAGCGCCCTCCTCCTCCTCTTTATCGCTGTCCGTGTACACCCAGATCTCTGGAGAGCCACGGATCGGTGGTGGCAAACAAGTGTGCCACACCGACCTGGGGTTGGAGTCAACAGACTCCCTCTCCTTCCGATCCAAAGGAGGTGAGAGGACCTTCCCAATGCCCACCTTCTGCCCATGCACGCGGTGGCGTGGCAGACTCGGGCTAGCGGGAGTGTACTCTGGCAACTTGGGCAGCACCATCTGTAGGGCGGCGACATGCACAATGCGCCCTCCCGAAGGGGATGGCATGATGCGCCTGCTGATCACCTTGCTAGGGGAAAGGACCCTCGTGGTCAGTCGTGTCGGCATCTTCATGCGAGTGTGCACATTGGCCCCACACCTGGGCTCCTGTCGGGGGACTTCCGGCGAGATGGAGGCGAGCGGCATGAAGGTGAAGATGATCGGCCTCTCCCAGAAGGGCCGGCCTAAGGCTGTGACCTCTGGTCAGGTGGCCAAGAGAGGACATCAGCCATCACAAATGGCTTGATGATGCGCACGCTGCTCGACGAAGGTCGGCTTTGATTGGATTTTGAGGGTGCCGAAGGGGAAGCGTTTGCCTTGGTGACCAATTTCGGTGTCATGGTGGTGGATTGCGAGGCCATGGCTAGAGATCTTAGAAAGTTTGAAACTTGGAAGTGGAGAGGAAGTGAGAGGCTTGGGATGAAGAAGAAGCTGAAGCCTTTCGGGTTAAAAGGACGCTTCTTGTTCCAATTCTCTCCGGAATTAGAAAAGGATCCTCGATAAGATAAATTTGAATTTGAAATTTCAAAAATGGGCTCGGGGCTAGGCCGCCCGGCCTGGGGGAGGCCGGCTGGCCCCACCAATCTTCTCGAAGCTTCTCTCCATCACCTCTATTTCTTGTTTTTGGGTGCACAACAGGCTAGAAAAGGAAAGAAAAGGAAAGGAAGGAAAAAGAAAAGAAATCTAGCCTAAGATACAGTACGTTTAAGGTCCGACGATGACCATAGACAAGGGCTTTAGCTCGGATAACTCATAGACATCTATTTCTTCGAGTTCCGGTATTTTAGGCTCGAGGAATATTTTCAATCGTTGGCCATTGGCCTTGAAAGTATTCCCGTCGTTATACTGGAGGGTTATGGCGCTGGGATTAGTGGCATTAATTACTAATAAAGGCCCTTCACCCTTACTTCTAAGCTTACCATGACCAAACAAATGAATGCGGGAGTTAAAAAGTAGTACCTTATCTCCCGCTTTGAAGTGCTTGATCTTGATCCGCTTATCGTGCCATCGCTTGGTTCACTCCTTGTAGAGCTTGGAGCTGTGGTAGGCCTTCTCCCTCCATTCATCCAACTCAACCAATTGGATTTGCCTTTTCACTCCGGCTAATTGGAAATCCATATTCTATGGCAGAACCAACCTGAATTACACCAGTTCAAATACATCGATCCTTTCTCGGAAGTCAGTAACGGCTCGACTACACTTCAAACGGTATAATCCTGTGGTCTGTCGGGTAAAGTCCCGATAAAACCACCTAACTCAGGATCAAAACAAGGTACCTCGCATGAAGGCGAGTCTAGAGATACAAATGCCAACCATTTTTGCATGACCAATATAATATTACATGGTATACATTCATAGTATAAAAACCTAACTAGTTTGAATTTATACAAGACTTTTTCAAAGTTATAGTATCTGCAGCGGAACATAAATACGATTCTACAGATGTCGCACAACGGATGTTTGAGCTAAGCTCATGCTCAATCATCACTCGGAGGGACCTGAGTTGGCCGGGGACGGATCCCATTCCACGATCCAACCATCGGGGAGAGCATAGGGCCATGGTACAGGTAGAGCAGAGTCCTCAGGGGGATTACCTGGAACAAAAGTCACAATGCAAGGCTGAATATGCTAATACTCAGCAAGGCTTACCCGTTTCATGGTATACTTAGCCATGTAACTAGACTTATGAAGGCTTATAATGGTTCTGGGTTTAATTTTAGCTGAAAAGCAACAAAGAGTAGATCCTTAATTTCAAATTTTAGCTTTTAGGTTCTAGTTTATTATTCATTCTAAGTAAGCAACTATAGCTACTCAAACATGGTAGAACTTTCTCAACAAACATCATCTTTCATCGTCATCAAGTTGCTCTTATTACTCTATGTGGCAAAGGGATTAAGCAGTCTCAATCTCCGCGAGAAACGAACGATTCTGAATCGAATTTCCCAACCTTGCAAGGCAAACCTAACTCACACGCTTGGAACATCCAATGATAGTTCCGAAGCAACCGTTTTCCTTTCATTCCGACTCGTGGATCAGGGCCACCACAAGCGACTGTAGGACCGTACGCACACCAATTGTGTAGGACATACATCTGTAGCGTGACTACATGACCGTACTCCTATCCGCTGCGCGGAACATACTCCCACACGTCGGTGCATGAGAAAAACCAAATTATGAGTGGTGGGAGGTATGTCCACTCCTCGGGCCGATCGGTTACTAGGCTTACCGCTTACCATATTTCGCGGCATGTGGCTAGTACTTTCAAACGCTTAACCACCGCTACCACACACTGTGACCTTATCAAATTTTCATCAACACAGACGGGGTAACCTTCCGAGTCATGATACTGCACATGACCCCGTCCATCATCCTTATAGTGATTGCAGAATAGTAAACATTCAACTCCTATATCGCGCGAGTGACAGGAGATCACCCGACTTCTGCCGGTCCTATTAGCAAAGCATCTATCCGATAAGGACTCAGGCACAATACATAGGTTCCTAGTCTCAATGCATCTAGGGTTCCATTTCAACTTCTAGACTTAATGCAAGATATAACATATACATATAGGATTGCATAAATGTAGTAATTTGAAATACTGGGTTATGCACCGGGGCTTGCCTTTGCTGGTGGGGCTGGAGTCTGGGATGTTAGTATTATTATTTTCTGAACTTTGGTTTGGGGCTTCAGATAATCCCTTGGTGACGTTCACTTGGTCTTCAGAAACATCCTCTGCAGACTCCTGGGAGATCTCGTAGGTACCGTCTACGGAAGTAGTCGTATCTACATGCAATGCAACATTACATTCAAAGTGTGCACATAAAACTACTTTACTTCACGATAAAGTTGCAATCCAACACTCATTTAACATTTTACTCATATAACATCCAAAAAGATCTAAAACTAAACTTAGATAGAGCTTTAGGTGGACAACTAATTAAAATCGGCTATTTGTTGAAGATTACAACAGAGCCGATTAGAAACAACAGGGGTTCAGCCGATAGAATCGGTAAAGGAGGGAGCTATCTACACAATTTTAGGAAATCTGCTGATTTCTGCTTGGAAGAGAAATCGACAGGAGCGGTCTCTATATATGAGTAGAAGTGATTAGCCGATTTGAGTTCACCTGGGGTCAAATCGGCTGATATGGACAGGAACGTTAAAGGTATAGTGCTTCAAGGATAGAACAAGGAAGGATCTTGCTGATTGGATCTAGTTATCAGCATGTTTTTGTTTAGCTGATTGGTTGATGCATTGGCTTGCCTTAGTCGATGAGGGTACATCAGGTTTAGCCGATTGATGTGCCTTGGTTGTGCCTAATAGAGGCGTGTCAACTGTGCTATCTTACTGATCTAGGGTTGTGTACTTTGGCCGGTGTAGCCGATTGATAGGTGCATCGACTTCCTAATTGATCGATGAAGGTATCGATTATTTTAGCAGAGGGGTGTTTCCTAAAGCAGCTGTGTTTTAACTGATCTGTGTGAGTATCGGTGTATCTAGCCGATCGCGTGCGTATCGGCATAGCCGATCCATGCTTTAGCAAAACTAGTTGATTAGTGAAAATCGGCTGAGCCGATTTGTGTACGTGTACTAGTCGATCGGTGAATCGGCATACTAGCCGATTTAGTGCATCGGCACATTAGCCGATTTACACATCGGGTAGAACTAGTCGAGTGATGATCGGCATAGCTAGTTGATTAGTGCGAGTAACTAGCCGATGGTGCATTGGTAGACTAGTCGAACTATGTATCCGTACAGTCTGTGTCTCGGCGTAATCAGCCGATCGGTGGATCGGCTGTGTAGCCGGTTTTCATCCTTAATGTTCTCCTATATCTACTAGGGCATATCAGCCGTGTAGCTAATTGTCCTACTCTGCACTGACTGTGCCTAACTGAGATGTGCTTAAGTGTTATCCTAGGTAATTAGGTGTGCTTGCATCGGCTTGATTACGTCAGTACAACAATCGATTGACGTACAGCCGATGGGATCATCTAAACCGGACCCGCTACAAGAACCAGGTGGAACAGAACACTAATATCGGACTAGGCTGATGAAACCACAAGCGCGGAACTAGACTGAAGAGGATGTGGCTGATGGGCTTGTGCCGATAGATGTGTAGCTAAAGAGGGCATGTGGTGGGTAGGCATATAGCCGATGGGCGTCCTACAGATGCGCAACCAAAAGGCATGTGGCCGATAGGGGTGTGTTCTATGGGTGTATAGCTGAGGGGTGTGTGGCCAAATACCTCAGCCGATAAATCGACCGATAGAAGTGTGCTGACAGAGAGGGGTAACTAAGGATTTTGATACAGAAAGGGGCCCTAAAAGATTGCAAACCAGACAAGGACAAGGTCACGATAGCAGGGCATGAGCACTTGTGTGAAAGGGGTTACTAAACATCACACAGATCTACCACAAAAATATTTTGCATCACATCAGTATGGCATACAAGTTGTAATACATACTTTTAGGTAAATTAATTTAACACCACTAAATTATAAGCTAACACTACCAGACTTATCAACAATGCAAAATGAACAACATTCTATTTACCAACCATATCATTCACTCTTTTACTGGGCAATCATTTATCGAGTATATACTAACTTAATTAACTACAATAAGCAACATGTTTAACTACATAAAACAACTAGGGTTAGTTTTATTTTATCCTTATAACCATGGTTTATAAATAGCGAACACTGACTTACAGACGGAGTTTGGCATAAAAATTATTATGCTATACAGATTTAACAGAGACCAATCTATCCTATACAACCAGACTAAGTACATTAAACATTACTATTAACTTTGCAAAACAAGCTAACTTTTTTAAGTAAAAGAACTTAGATTATTACTAATTAAGAATTATAGCTTTTGATTAATTAGATAAGTCCTAAGTTAGCAATAGATTCTAATACCATCAAAATTAGGATACAAAGAGTTATCAGAAATAAACTTCTCCTAAATTTTTCAGAATATTTTATGCACCAACTAAATTAGAGTAAATATGGTAAGTAAATCATGTGCAAAACATGAATCATTTTTATAGATCAAACTATCCCAGTGAAAGTTTTACTAGGTACTTATTATCCGATAACTAAACTACTGTGAATTTATCAAGATTTTATCTTTACAGAAACTATGCTACAAAAATAAACAAAAATAGCACTATTAGATTAAGATCTATTTATATCAGAAGTTCGACACAATATCTTGTGCTAAAATTTTGTGAACAGGTTACACTACTCAGAAGTAACACTGTAATTTATTTTCATAAATTTTCATAAACTAGAACTATTATTCATGAATTATCTTTGAATCTAAGCCTAAATTCATATCTTAGTCTACCCCATTCTACTGGTCCTCAGAGTTTTACTATGGATTAAACATGTTGAAAAAAAGCTAAGGTAAAATGTTTATCTACAAACACAGACACATTCATCCTTGAGTAAATCTTAAAGGTTTCTTCAACATAAAGCAAAAATATTTAAACATCATAGCTAGACAACAGTTTTGAGTCTACAAATTTTACACAAAGCTATTTATGTGACATACATCCTAGGTTTAAAATTTCAACTACAGAACATCTATGAATCAAAAGATCTAATTAAAGCACTCATTTTCTACTATTTAATCTACAACATAAAATAAACAAATTCAGCTTATGATTATAACACAAAAGTGGCAGGGTCTAGTACAAGGATTCAAACAAAACTAGTTTTACAGTTTTATAAATTTTCTACCATTTCCTACAAATTTTACAAATTCACTGATTTGAATTGGGGAAAAGGGCTGAAATCTATTAGCGGAAACACTGCAAAGATTAAAATCTTTGCAATTAGGTCCCTGGCCAGGTTGAACAGGGGACAGGGGAGGAGGACGGCCGAATTCCGGCAACTCCAGTCGCTGATGGCGAGGATGAAGGTGCTAGGAAGATCCAGTGGGTCATGGCGAACCTTGGGGTAGCCTTGGTTGGGGAGGAGAACAGGCAGAGGGTGGCTTCCCGCGGCAAGCAGAACGGCGGCGAGGAGGGGCTCGACGGCGGCGAAGTTCCGGTGCGGGAAGGGCGGCTAGGTGGGGCTGGAGAGATTTAGTGGGTGGCGAGGGAGCTTGCCAGAGGGTTGTAGTGGGCATGGAAGGGGCGATGGCCGCGGCCCATAGCGAGCCGAGCTCGCCGGAGCAAAAAAAAAAGGAGCGGCGGGGGGTCCGGGTACTCGGGGCGTTGGGCAGGAGGGAAGAGAAGGGAAATGGGATGGGCACGGGTTGGAGAAGCTCGTGGACAGGAGAACAGAAGCCAAGAGGGAGTGCTCGGTCCGTGCCACGGCGGCGGCGAGGTGGAGGCAGCAGAGCCGCAGGGTGGCGCTTGGACAGGAGCAGAGCGGCGTGGCACGCGCAGGAAGGGCCAGAAGAGAGCAGGCTAGGGCGGCACTCGAGCTGGGGGCGACGCGTGGAGGTGAAGTGCTGCAGGAGGTGGCGAGGGGCGGCCAGAAACGGCGGGCGGCGGTGCTGCAGCAGAGGAGCAGAGCAAGGGGGGGCGCCAGAGGAAGAAGAGAGAAGGGGGGGGGTTCGAGGGACTTGTTTGCAAAAACAGAAAAGTCCAGTGACCTTTCCTACCAAACAAAAGCTCAAATGAAAAAGTAGTCAAAATTAAAGTTGTAGGACTTTTTCAAAACCTACAACATTGCTGTAGGGTTCAAGTTCACAAACTCAAAGGGTGAAGTTTTATTTTGAAATATTGAACCAAATGCAAAAATATAAAGTTTTTATCCTAATCCAAATAAATTGCACTAAGTTTAGGGCCTAATTGCAAGTTTATCTGCAGTGTAATGATGACTAGCACTTTACATTTTAGCCCTTAGTAAAAGTAAAAGTTACTTTTGTAATTCAAAACTTTTTATATAAAAGGACTTGTACTTTTGTAAAATTACATAAATACCCTTATTTTCATAACTTTACACAAATTTCACACAATTCAACACATACATTTCAAATGAAACTTTTGGGTAAATACGTTTTTTTATATAGGTTAAAGTAAGAAAAATGTGTTTGCAAAACAACCCTTCACCTATTTTGAAATTACCTCCCATCCAAATACATTTTGCAAAAACAACCCTAGTTTTTCCATAATTATAAAAATACCCCTTTTACTTGCATTTAAGTTTTTAAAAGCTTCACATAAACACACACAAGCTTTACACTAACAAGCACATACTTCACACTAACAAATAATGTGCCTAGCTTACAAGTACTTGAACTGTCACATATTCCACCTCTTGATCGCCCAATACGATTTGAACTCAAGTTCGATTGGTAAATGGCAAGTTTGCCATAGACCAATTGGTACAGTGTCATTCCTATCGGCATCTTCAAGGCTATTCAATAAGCCCAGAGTGCCTCAGGTAACTTGCTCTTCCATCCTTTTCCCATGGTATTCACTATTTTCTGCAGAATGTTCTTGATTTGCTTGTTTGATGTTTCTGCTTGGCTACTCATCTGGGATGGTATGGAGTTGCAATCCGGTAATCTACTCCTAACTCACTAAGACACTTCCTGAATGTCTTATCAATGAAGTGTGAGCCTCCATCACTGATCATGACATTGGGAAGTCCAAAGCGAGGAAATATAATTTCCTGGAACATTTTCTTTGAGTTCTTTGAGTCAGCCACAACACAGGGAAGTGCTTCAACCCATTTGGACACATAGTCCACTACCTCCAAGATGTACTCACACTACTCTGACATGGGGAAAGGACCCATGAAGTCACCCATACGTCAAAAATCTCCACCTTAAGGTTGCTCTTTAGTGGCATAGCATCTCGGAATTGATATTCCCATGTTTCTGACATCTTGGGCATCGCCGCACAAACTCTTTAGCGTATGCATACATGTTTGGCCAGAAGAATCCACTCTGCCAAACTTTAGCATGTGTTCGAAATGCTTCATAATGCCCTCCATATGGCGAGGATTGACAATGCTCCAGAATCTTGCGGGTCTCACATAGCGGGATGCAGTGGCGGAGTAAACCATTAGCACAAACTTTGAATAGGGGTCATCCCATAGGTGATATCTGCTGAGGTGAAACAACTTCTTTCTATCTTCTCCTGGAGGTATATACTCATGTCACCATGTAATTGACTAAGTTTGCAAACCATGGACTGGTTGTAGTGACCTTCAGAAGAGTATCATCTCTCAAGTAGTCATCAATCGGTAAGTCCGACCCTTTTACTTGCATCCCTGAGAGATGATCCGCCACACAATTGTCTACTCCTTTCTTATCTCTTATTTCCAGACCAAATTCTTGTAGGAGAAGAATCCAATGGATGGTCATGGCTTAGCATCCTTCTTGGTCAAGAGGTACTTCAGTGCAGCATGATTCATGTATACTATCACTTTAGCACCGACTAGGTAGGATCTGAACTTGTCAATGGCGAACACCACTGCTAGAAGTTCCTTCTCCGTTGTTGCTGTTGTCGATCAAACCCCACCGGTGAGCAGCGGCAGGCAACACGAGGAGCCGAGAGGCTTCCGAGACGGCTGGTGGGTCCCGGTCCCTCGGTCAACGGCCCAGAAGTCCGGCACACACCCTGGCTTGGTGAAGTGCTAGGCGTGCCACCTGACCTATATCTAATCAGGAAGGTGTAGAAGTCGTTGTCAGTTATTTCCCTGCATGCACAGCCACGTCAAACGTTAGTCTGAGCCGCGACCGGCTCTTAAAATGACTCCCAAGATCGGCTAGAAGAGCCGATGGAGCCTCTGCACCGGGTCGGACCTGTCCTTGTACCAGGTTGGACCTTCGAGTAACCCTCAGAATCGGCTAAAACAAGCCGATTGCACCCATTTAACAGATAGGATCTATTAATATTCGAATGTCTTGTACGAATCCGATAGAAGAGATAAAAGCATGCTCTGTAATTACCAAGCTAATCCAATCTACGACAGTAAAAGTCTTCCCCGTATGAGCGGAACATCCTACACGTGGTTAAGCCTAACGAACATGAAAGATAACAAAACGCTAACCCAAAAAGAGGCTTAAAAACCAACTAACAAGCTGATTCCCGGAACAATCCCTCCTTAGATTACCATAAAGCACCAGACATGCAGCCGGAACATTCAACCCGTTTGAAGGGCCAAATCATACGGATATTAAACTAAATCCTTGTAGTACAAAGAACTACCATAACAGATTAGATCTACTAAGCAAGAACAGAGCAAGGTGCTGCCCTTGCACCTGGGATCACGTACAAGGGAAGCTAAACGATTACGAACAGCAAGCAGAGCATAGATATACTATTCAAAACTAATGCAAGATCATAACCGCTTAAGATAACTAGTGTCACTCGCCATCAACAACACTTCAGCACGAGAAACACAAAGATAAGCAGATAAATACGATGCTGCTCCGACCATGCAGAGCATGATCGGAGCAGCATGCCGATTACCTAGAGAAACCCTTGGGAAAAGGGATGGCGATGCGCCGAGAATTTGTCGTGAATATTGGATTCCTTTTTATTGAATCTCATGATACATATTTATAGTCCGGAGACTTGATCTTTTTAACTAACCCTAGCTGATTACAATACAATCTCTAACTTACTATATTTAAACTATCCTTACTAGATACACGGCCATCCCGGCCCTTAGTACGCTCACACAGAGGCCAATTCGCAAACCGCCACGATGATCTCCTTCAGCCCATGTTGCTCTCGGCCCATCCTCCGGCCCAGTCAAATTATGGCGATAACACATGCCCCCTGGTTTTGGCAATGATAATTCCAAAACCATCGCCTCTTCGACTTCTTAGACTTGTACACGACATGCTGCTTCCAATGCCGTCGGACGCGATCCCTCGACTTCCAGGGCCTGTACGCGCGCGCTGCCTCCCAATGCCATCGGACGCGACTCTTCGACTTCTCCCTCGAAAATCGTCGTAGCGCCGCTTCACCTTCCATCTCTGCCCTTATAAACTGGCATCGGCGGATCTACTTCTATTCATCTCCTTCCTCGGTGCATTAACCGCACCAACATATTCTGCACCCTCTGGCGATGGTTCCTTTTCCTCTGCCTCCTCCAATCCCTCTTCCTCTTCTTCCATAATCTCCATCACCTCTCCTGACTTCGAAACCTCCAGGGAGGCGATGCCGGAGTTTGATTTAGTAGCTTCATACGAGGCTCTCGCTCCTCTGCATTGGGACACAGAGGAGTGGGACTTCAGCATTTTGTCAGAGGACGATGAGTCCCTGACCGTCGATGAGGAGCTCCAGATTATCCTTCATGGGGATCTAGATGAAGGCGACGAAGATTCCTGGGATGACGACTTCTTCTTTTCCTCAGAAGAAGATACCAAGGACACTTCAACCGACGACGACCCGGCAGTAGGAGGGTTCCTGCGTGACGGATCGTTGACTTCAGAAGACGACGGGGACGCCAGCAACAACGCCGGTCATAGCAGTGATGATGGCAGCAACAGCAGCAGCAACGGCGGTAGCGGCGATGGCAGCAGCGACGATGACACCAGCGCGTCTCCCCCATACAAGCGCCGCAAGTCCTTAGGGACTTACTGGTGGTAGTTCGTAGGGTCTTCTGCCATTATGCACAGAACCGGTAGATCAGCTTCTTTTGCAATAATTTCTTGTAGATGAACCCTTTCATTTCAGTAATCCAATGTCTGAAAATCCAATCTTCTAAAGTCTGATGGCATCGCATCGGCCTTTCTCTTTGAATTGTCCGATCCAATCCCAAGCTTTTCCTTTATTCTGGATCAGATATCTCAGAGATCTTCGAGAACTCGAGTACCCTTCAAATGATTTCGCCAATAGCAAGAGTACTCTGTCAAGATCCATCCCTACTTTTCTTTTGCCATCTAGCCATATGCCAAGGCAACTTGTCTAACTCTTCCTTGAAACCGGCTTTCAGACGTGCTCCTGTTATTACTGCTTCCCCCCGAGCCTAAATCAAGTCGAAAAATATGATTACCAAGAAAAACCTGCAAAGAAGTCGAACCTTTTCCTTCCAGATCAAGAGACCCTTGTAGTTTGCTTGATTTGAGTCACGCTACAGAATCCATTCTGCTGACCTTGATAAGACTCCTGCAATCAACTTCTTTGCTTTTAATCGAAGCCCGGGACTTGCAGGTTCTGATTATTGCTTCTAAAGTCAATGGCTTAACATCGGCTATTCAATCTTTAGCTCCGTGCGCGGACCTGCACCGTTCTTTCTTTACAGACCTGACTTTTTCATCTTGTTCTACCTTACAGCCTGATGCACTACACCGGCTTTTAAAGTACCCGATGGATACTGACCTGCAGCTTGATATACCACAAAGTACCAGATCATATCGACTTGCAGCCTGATGTATCACAAAGTACTCGATCATATCAACTTGCAGCCCGATGTATCACATCGGCTTTCCTCACAGATACCCTGATTGTGTTGGTCCATAGCCTGATGCATTACATCGGCTTTATCACTCGTCTTCCCACATGCTAGGGAAATATTTCTTGAGGTGTTGGCCATTGATGGCTACCGGAAATTTAACTCCATCCAATTCTTCAAGCATGTACACATTCCCTGGTAGAACTTGATCAACTCTATAAGGCCCATGCCAATTTGGAGACCATTTACCATATGTCACATCCTTAGTCCCCAATGGTAGCACCGCTTCCCATACTAAATCTCCAACTTGGAATTCCTTCAGTTTAACCTTCTTATTGTATGCGCAGGCTATCTTGGCCTTATTTTCCTTGATCTTTTCCAGCGACCAAAGCCTCAGTTCCATAATGTCTTCCACATTGTCGCTCATCAGAGCGGCATATTCTTCAACCGTCAAATCATTCTGAAACTCTATCCATCTCGAACCGGCCGTAATTTCCCATGGTAATACGGCCTCCTGCCCATACACCAAATGATATGGTGAAGTTCTTGTTACCCCGTGGCATGAAACACGATAAGCCCATAACGCTTCTGATAATACTTCATGCCAACGCCGTGGGTATTCATCAATCTTCCTTTTGATCAGCTTGATCAAGCTCTAATTGGACGCTTCGGCTTTTCCGTTTGCTTGAGCGTCGTACGGAGATGACCTGATCAATTTAATCCCCATGTCGGCGGTGAACTTTTTGAATCCATCAAATATAAACGCTGACCCTCCATCTGTTGTAATGGTCTGAGGAATCCCAAACCTATGAATAACGTGTTCTTTGACGAAATTGATGACGTCCCTCGATGTTACTGACTTCATAGGAACAGCCTCTACCCACTTGGTGAAATAATCTATGACGGCCAAAATAAACTGATGGCCTTTACTCGATGGAGGATTAATCTTACCGATCATGTCCATGCCCCAGCCTCTGAACGGCCAAGGTTTGATGATAGGATTCATTGCTGATGCTGGTACTATTTGTATTTTCCCAAACCTTTGAAAGTCCTGGCATCCCTTATAATACTTGAAGCAATCTTCCAGCATATCAGGCCAATAATATCCCGAGCGTCTAATCAACCACTTCATCTTGTGTGGGCTGATTGATGAGTACCACATGTACCTTCATGAACTTCATGTAAAAGCCGATTGGATTCAATCGGCCCCAAGCACTTAAGCAGTAACCTTTCCAGAGTCCTGTAGAACAAATCGTCCCCTATCAAGACGTACTTCATGGCTTTTTAACGTATCTTCTTAGGTGCCCCCCGAGCCAGATCCTTCAAGTAATTAAAGATATCGGCTCTCCAATCCCCCTGATCCAGCAGGTTTATTGGAAAATCAGCTCTATCCACTGTATCCTTGTAACCTGAAGCCATCTAGGCAAGATCATTAGCCTCCGAATTTTGTACTCTTGGTATCCAATAGAAATTTATATATCTGAACCGGGCCATTAGCTCTTGGCATTGTCTCCACAAGGGAAACATCAACTCATTCTCACATCAGTACGCTTCCGTGAGCTGAGAGATGACCAGTTTTGAATCCCCAAAAACTTCTACTGCTTTTGCTCCGGCCTCAAGAAGTAATTCCATACCTTTGTGCACCACTTCATACTCGGCTAGATTATTGGTGCAAGGTGTTGGCAATCTGATTGAAAAGGAATATCTTACCCCCTGAGGCGAAACGAGCAGGATACCTATGCCAGAACCATCTCCACAGACCGATCCATCAAAATACATTGCCCATGCGCGGATGGAAAGTGCTGCTATGTCTGAGCTGGTCCTGTCTGCAACGAGGTCGGCCAGTGCCTGCCCTTTGACTGCCTTCGCAGGCTGGTACCGGATATCAAACTCTGACAAAGCAAACATCCACTTACCGAGTCGGCCTTTCAACACCGAGGCCAACAACATATGCTTGATAACATCTGATTTGCAGATGACAATCGTCTCGGCAGAAAGCAGGATGTGGCGGACTTTCGTACAGGTAAAGAATAGACAAAGACATAATTTCTCAATTTCGGGTTACCTGGTCTCTGCATCTAACATCCTTCTGCTAAGGTAAAAAACAACTCTCTCCTTGCCATCATGCACTTGTACGATGACCGAAGCAATGGAAGTGTCACCTACTGACAGATAAACATGGAATGGCTTACCCTGCTGGGGTGGGACTAACACAGGTGGTTTGGATAAATAGTCTTTGATGTCTTCAAATGCCTGTTGTTGCACTGCCCCCAGCGGAACTCGTCATTGGCTTTAATTTTTACCAACCCCATCAATGGCTCGATTCTTCCTGACAGATTGGAAATAAATCTCCTGACAAAATTGATCTTGCCAATGAGTTGTTGGAGTTCATTCTTTGTAGTAGGTGGCACCATTGTTCTTACAGCTTCTTAACTTTTTAGGCCGATCTCAATTCCTCGTTCATGAACTAGAAAACCCAGGAACTGACCGGCCGATACACCAAAGGCGCACTTCTTTGGATTCATTCTAAGCCCGAACTTCCTGGTTCATTCCAAAACTCGTCGTAGATCTCCTAAATGCCCCTCAGCCGATGCAGATTTCACTACCACATCATCAATGTAAATTTCCACCTGCTTACTGATCAAGTCATGAAACATATAATTCATGGCCCGTTGGTATGTAGCACCAGCATTTTTCAGCCCAAAAGTCATGACTACATACTCGAATAATCCTAGTGCACCTGGTATTCTGAATGCGGTCTTATGGATATCCTCTGGAGCCATAAAAATTTGGTTATAACCAGCGTTGCCATCCATAAAACTTAACATCTTGTGACCAGCAGCTGCATTAATCAACGTCTCCGCAACCGGCATCGGGTACTCATCCTTTGGTGTAGCTCTGTTGAGATCTCTGAAATCCACGCAGACCCACCACCGGCCATCCTTCTTCTGTACAGGCACAACACTGGAAATCCATTCAGCATACCTGCATGGCCTGATGAAGCCTGCTGCTAACATCTTTTCGACTTCTTTCTTGACTTCTTCCAGGACTTCAGCCTTCATTTGCCGCACTCGTTGCTAGAACGGCTGAAATCCTGGCTTAAGAGGGAGCTGATGCTCAACAATACTTGTATCCAACCCGGGCATCTCTGTGTAATCCCAGGCAAAACAGTCTGCATATTCTTTTATCAGCACTATCATCAGCTCTCTCAACTCTGGATTCAACTTGCTGATAAATGTTGGCCGTGGCTTATCCCCAGGACCAATGTCGATGTCTTCCAGCTTGTCAGCAAATGTAAACCTGTATCCTAGTTTCCCTTCATCCATTAAGTCGACACTGCAAATAAATGATGAATATGATGTAAAAGGATTCGGCCGATCGCAGAGACTGGCCAGCTTGTTTTTTTCATCAATTTGTGCCACTTTACAATCAACACATGGCCGGTTGCTCGAGCGGGCCTCTTTGTGATCATCATAATGATGTAACATGGATGACAAAAATAATTCAATTCTTATTTTTGGGGGGCGATCGCAGGGATCGGCCTCTCCTCCTACCTTGGTACAAACTAACTTTGGCACCCCGTCTACTCCGTAAGGCCAGTGGATAAGACCAGCCTCACCCTGTTTTTTGTAGCTTCCACGTGGTTGCAACCTTCCAAGCTAATCCCTGAGATCGGCTCCTGGTCTTCCGTGTCCCAGACACTCATGGCAGCATGTGAAACTTCAACAGAATCATCCGCATGGACTACTTCTACTTCATCTCCATCCCATTGAATCAGACACTGATGCATTGTAGAAGGAATACAGCAATTGGCATGGATCCAATCTCTCCCAAGTAGGACGGTGTACGAGCCCTTGCTGTTGACAACAAAAAATGAAGTAGGGACGATCTTGCCTCCTACCGTCAAATCCACGCTGAGGACTCCTTGCGCCTCCGAAGTTTGTCCGTTGAAGTCACTTAACATGATGTTAGTTTTAATCAGATCCCCAACAGAATGCCCCAACCGGCGCAGCACTGAGTACGGCATATTGTTAACCGCTGCTCCTATGTTGACTAGTATCCTGCTAACAGGCTGGCCATTTATGTAACCCTTGAGATATAAAGCCTTCAGGTGTCTCGGGGCTTCTCAAATATGACTGGCCGTGGCCCCAAGTCAAGCTGAGCCACTGGCACCTCCTCATGGCCTGGTGCATGAAACTTTGCAGGAAGAACAAACACCATGTGTGCATCAGCCGATGTCTTTACATCAGCTTTCGACTTCTTGGGACACCACACCTTCTTAGAGGAACTCATCTCTGCTTTTTGAGGGTGGTGAACTTTCTTAGCCAAATCCGGTCGCGCCTTCCTCAGTGTTTCCAAATATTGGGCCTCGGCTTCTTCCAGGCTGCGCAACCGCTGCACCCTCCGCTTCTGGGACCGGTTAAGCCCATCAGGGCACCAGCGTGGTCGGTGATACTTGTCTTCCTCACCTTCTGAATTTCCCCTTATGCGTGATGACTCGGCTTGTCCATGGCAGGGCTGCTCTGGTCCTAAACGCTGAAAGACTGAGGCACTTCTTGCATCTTGCTTCTGAGACTTACACTCTGGGCAATCCTCAAGGGTGGGTCATCGTTTCATACCAGAATCCCAGTAGTACTTGAAGAACGGGCAATGCCAATGATCTCGTGTATCCTCTCGCTTCCTGAGGCGGTCCCAGTGCGCCGCTCGTATTCTTCTTCTTCAGTCTCGTGTTGGAGACACTGTTGATACTGATACTGGTATTTTCTCAGAAGATGAGAGGAAACCAGTCGTTGATCCCTATTGTCGGTCAAATCCCACCGGCTAGCAACGACAGGCAACACGAGGAGCCGGGAGGCTTCCGGGACTGCTGGTGGGCCCCAGTCCCTCGGTCAACGGCCCAGTAATCTGGCGCACACCCTGGCTTGGAGACGCTAGGGTGCCACCTGATCCTGCACCTGATCAGGAAGATGTGATGTATTAAATTCCTGTATGCACAGACACGTGTAAAGGTTAGTCCGAGCCGTGATCGGCTCATCACTCCTCCCCGGTATCGGCTATGAAGAGCCAATTGCATCAATACCGGATCAGATCTTTGGAACAGGCAATATATATATATGTACTGGACGACAAAATAAACCTTGCTTCATAAATATCAATCTAATCCAATCTACGATAACTAAGCCCTCACTGCATGATCGGAACATCCTACACGTGCTTGAGCCTAACAAATACTCAAAGCATTGGAACAACCAACCTAAACAGAGATCTAAAAACCAGCCGAAGAGCCGATTCCTGAAACAACCTCCTTCCAAGCCATGATTCGATACTAATCGTACTGCCGGAACTTTCAACTCGTTTGCAAGGTCTAATCATGCACATATTGGGCTAAATCTTTAATAAATAAAAACTAGCCATAACAGATCGGATCTACCGATAAGGATAAAGCAGGATATGACCATCGCATCCAGGATCGGACGCGATGACCACCAAACACTCATGAGCAACAGACAAAGCACGATCAGTACATGGAGAAAAATAATGTTACTCTATGCGTGTTAAGATAATCAGTGCTACTCGGCATCTACAAGGCTTCAAAACGAGTAACACATAAAGCGAACGGGCAAAGGTGGTGCTGCCCCGATCACGCAGAGCATGATCGGGGCCGCATGGCACATACCCGAGAAAACCCTAGGACAGGGGAGGCAATGCGTCGAGAGTTGTTGATGAATTGATTCCTCCTTTCCTGTTTATTCGTGGTATATATTTATAGTCCATAGACTCATCCTCCCTAACTAACCCTAACCAAACACGACACGACTCTTAACTGCCTATATCTATATTTACACGGCCTTTCTGGCCCCAATCATCCGCACAAGGTCCAATTCGCAAGCTTGTTATAGTTATCCTCCAAGCCCATCTTGCTCCATGGCCCACTTCTGGCCCGTCCAGATTATGTCGATAACACATGCCCCCCTGGTTTCGGCAATGATAATTCCGAAATCAACCATTTTAAAATCGCCTCGACCCTTCGGCTTCCGACCCGTACAGTCGCGCCCCTTCAACTTCCAATGGATGTGACTGCTTTGTATCAGTCTCCTAGGGAACCGTTACGGTCCCGATTCACTTCACCTCTCTCTTTACCTTTATAAAGTTACCCCTGGTATCTCCCTCAATCACCTTCTTCCTACAGCCATTGGCAGCTGCATCTGAACCACCCTTTCTTTCTTTTGCGATGGCTTCTTCTTCCTCCGCCTCCTCTGTTATTTCTTTCGAATCCGAATCTTCCCGAGAGCCCACTCCAGAATACGATCCGATAGCCGCTTACGAGGTCTGTACTCCCCTACATTGTGATGCAGAGGAGTGGGACTTCCAATCTCAGTCAGAGGATGATGAATCCCTGACTGATGATGAGGATCTAGCACTCCTTGGAGCCGAGCTGGAGGAAGACGACGAAGATGATGCTTCTTGGGGGAAGACTTCTCCTCACCGGAAGAAAGAGTCGATTCCTTTTCCTCCGAAGAAGATCCGACAGTAGGTGACTTCCTCTTTGGCAGGTCATCAGACAAAACTTCCGACGACACCGAAGAAGCCGAAGACGATGGTGGCTTCACCAGCAACAACAGCGGGAGCGACGACAGCAACAACGGCAGTAGCAGTGATAGTGATGCTAGCATCGCCGCACCGACCAAACGTCGCAAGATTTTTGGCGCATACTGGTGGTAGACTGTAGTGCTGTTGTTAGGCCGACCCT
This sequence comes from Panicum hallii, assembly GCF_002211085.1. Lineage (NCBI taxonomy): Eukaryota > Viridiplantae > Streptophyta > Magnoliopsida > Poales > Poaceae > Panicum > Panicum hallii. The sequence goes on along the minus strand of NC_038042.1, from coordinate 16,406,305 downwards.
AGGAGCAATCGGCTCTTCTTTTGTACTCGCCTCTTTATTTGTGAATAAGATCCTCCTTTGCATCTGTGAATTTTTTGTGGATATAACAATCTGCTGAAGAGCCGATGGTAATGCATCAGCCTTAGAATATACTGACCCGGATCCGAAATAACTTTCCAATTTGTTTTACTCCCTGCCGGACTTCAAATCCAAGACAGATCTCTGGAGATTCTGGAAATCCAGGTTAACTCCCAAAACTTCTTTGCTCATAAACCCTAGCCGCGGAATCCTCCTTCGAACCTTGGAACACACATTCGATCCTACGCTGCAAACCCTAGATCCATTCTCCAAGTTCTCGATTCAAGGCTCCCGATGGCGGAATCTTCGAAGACCGCCGCCGCCGTCTTTGGTCTGAAGGTAAAACTTCGACTCCTATTTATTTAATGCAGTAACCATAAAATTTACTACGTTGCTAAATGACTCTTTCTTCGACTATTTTGTTTCCTTGGGGTTTTTTCGGGCTTCCGATATGTTCTTACCGCACCCCTCTTCCCCCAATTCCTTCTGCCTCAGGCCTCGTTCTTACGAGAAGCCCATAGATCTAATTTCCTCCGAAGCCAATCGAATCCCCTTCGTGAGTCAGGATATAGATCTAGAGTCTTGGTCAGATAGCCTTCGTGCTTGGCCAAATCCTCCTGACGGTTGGATAATCTGGTATAATAGAATGTCGGCCGCTTATCAACCCTTATGGGAATCCATCGGAACAGCCGATGCTCTGTCTTTATCCCTTTCTCCTCTTGAAAAGGATGAGAACCTTCTGAAGACCATCGGCTACTTTTGGTCCGATGCCTTGAACTATTTCTTTTTTGGGCATGGTCCAATGACCCCAACTCTCATGGATGTTATGATGATTACTGGCTTAGATATCTCATCGACTTGTCCTTCTGCTTATAGGCTTTCTGTAGTTCCCTTCAAACTATCTTCCAAAGCAGAGTGCACTAACTGGAGCACATACCTAAGCCAGCATCAGAAAACGAAGGGTCCTGTGACAGAAAAAGAACACACGGCCTTCCTGAATTTATGGCTAGAACACTTTCTCTTCTGTGGCCCTTCACTTGCTCCAACCAAAAACTATCTCCCTCTGGTTTATGAGCTGGCCAAAGGTAACCCTGTTGGCCTTGGTAAATTATTCCTTGGGGAAATTTACAGATACCTTCATTTGATGACCTCGAGCCTTCTCTCCCAGAAAAAACTCAGAACTGGCGGTCCCTGGTGGTTCATCCAATTATGGGCTCATATTTACTTCCAAAGCTTCATCCCCAATTTCCCTTCTCTAGTCGGCAATTCTTTTCCTGATCTGAGTGGGAGACAGATCAGATGTACCAGCTTCGGGCAGGCTTTATACAGTCTTCCCGGTGGGAAATTGAATCCCCCAGATGCTTCTCGTTGGTTTAGGATTTTTTACAAAGGCCTAGATAACCCAAACTTCCTCCCATATGCCAATTCTGAACTTTTCGAGAACCCAGCCACGTTCCGGTTAGCCGATTTTGCCTATGACGCCGATACTAGGCGCCTGTATTCCATCATGGTTCGGCCCTGCCTTCTTCCAGTTGGCATGAGTACTTCCAATCGGATCATTAAGCCAGGATATGAATTCTACCAGCCGGTCGTAGCAGCCCGGCAACTTGGTCTTGGGCAGGTGCCTCCCCATTTTCTTCTTCACTTCCTGATATCAAATAGGGTGGATCTCCCTGATGCTGTGACCACCCAGAGGTGTTACAGTCTGTTTTCAGACCTCCCCATATCTGTCCCTGCCGATCTTGTCTTTACTTCTTCGACTGTTGATTTTGAGGGGTGGCGGTCGATGTGGAAAACTCATGTTTTCCGAAGAGCTCTGGGGCCGATGCTGCAACAGGTCGATTCTGAATACGAAATCCCTAACGGAGAGGTATTGCTGCTCAACTAATGTTTTCTCTTTTGACTTCATTGAACCCTTTCTGATTTCATTTCCCGTTTCTGCAGCAGGAAGATGGCCCGGAGCCGACGAATGATGATGGGTCACCCTTCCGTTTCTCACCGATTGCCCCTGTGGTTCTTTTCAGCAAAAACGCACCTCCCCCTTCGAAGAGCATCATGCAAATCCAGCAGAGTACTGAAAAGCTGACCCCCAAGCGGAAGCGATCTTCTGAGGCCGTTGCCCCCTGAGCTGGTGCTAAGACGAGGAAAATCCTCATCAAGAAGATCCGGAAGGAAGTTGCGTCATCTTCCCCTAATCCAGAAGTCCCAGTTGCTAACCAGGTTTGGATCACCTTCCCTTTTTAATCGGCCTTCTGTTCATCGCCGTCTTCTTTAATTACACTCTTTCCCCCTGCAGCCTGTCGTCATGGATATCTCTAGTGGGGAAGAACCCCCACGCCAGCAGGGCTTAACCTTGGAGGTGCCAGAGGACGTGGACGTGCCCATTAGAGCTTTGATCACTCTTCGTGATCCTGATGCGACAGTTCTGGAAGGCCCTTCTGCATTGGTTGACGTCCCGGTTGCTTCCCCAGGTTCGCAGGAGCCAGTCGTGACCGCGTCAATTGTCAGCACCCCTCTGGAAGGACCATCTACCGCCTTAGCCACTGCCGACCTCCCTGCACGAGAGATACATCTACCAGAGCCGACCGCTATCTCATCGGTTGTTGCCCCCTCTTCTCCCACTGTCATCATTCAACCTTCGGAAGGGACGCGCTCTCAGGAGCCGACTGCTTCTTCATCGGCTATCACCACCTCTCTCTCGGGACAGGTATGCTTTATTCTTTTTAATTACTTTAGTCTTTCTCCCGAACTGCCTTGCTCACCCTCTTTTCCTCCAGAATTTGAATCTTTCAGAGCTCCTTGCGTTCGATCCTGCATCAATCGAGTCGGCCATACTAGAAGCCGATGACCCTCACCCGGACTCGACTAGCACTGCCACTTGACTTCTCCACATGAAGAATCTTCTATCGGGTCCGATTGATGCTTTGATCCAGGATTCCAGCGCGGTGAAACAAATCCTAGATGAGGTCAACTCCTAGCTCCCTGTGAGCCTTCAGGTCAAGCTTTTGCTGGCCGGGTACCTCCCTTCTTTTCGTGCAAAGGTGGCAGAGGCTCGCCATAGGATTGAGACTCGGCGCTCTCAATCGCTCCTGAGAACTATCATCGCCGAGAGGTGCCAGTCGGTCAACCAGAAGAAAGCTGCACTCGACGCCGAGGCTGACACGTCTGCCTCCTCCCAGCGGCTTCATCTCCTGGAGAGAGAACTAGAAGATCTTGAGGCCAAAGTCCGGGCCACCAAGCAGCGCATTCAGGAGGAAAAGGATCTTATCACAGGCTCCAAGCAGGAGGCGGCGGTCTTGACTGCCGAACTGAAGGCGGATTTGGCCGAGCTGAGCGGCCTGAGCAAACAAGTGGTGCCGGGGGCGGACGAAGAGGACGAAGCGGTGATTGCTGAAGTTGATCGCATCCATCTCGACGCCATTGCTGCTATCAATGATTTCCTCCAGAAAACCTGCCCAAGATGAACTTTGTAATTACATGTCGTGACCCTGAAGTCGATGGTCATACATCGGCTATTTAGCAACCCGTAGTGTTTAATTGCTTTAAGAACTCTAAAGTCGATGGTTTTACATCGGCTATTCTAATGACTTGTGAAATGCCTCTTTTTTACGAATGGGCCGATCACACGCATCGGCCTCCCTTTTCACTTTCGTCTTGCCAAAACGCCATCGGCTTTGCGGACTTGAGTCACCGAGTTCCGTTGGTTCGCATCTTTGCGCGCAACTCCCACGTCGCCTTGTTTAAGCTCATTGGTCATATCGGCTTATTGTCTGATGGATGACTTGCTGGTTTTGTCGGCTTATAGCCTAATGGATGACATCGGCTTTACTGCTCGTCGGCCCATATACTTGGTAAGTATCTCTTAAGATGTTGTCCGTTGACTGCCACCGAAAACTTGACGCCATCCAATTCTTCAAGCATGTACGCATTCCCAGGTAAGACCTGGTCAACCCTGTACGGCCCATGCCAATTTGGGGACCACTTGCCGTATGCCGCGTCCTTAGTTCCTAACGGTAATACCGCTTCCCAGACTAGGTCTCCTACTTGAAACTCCTTCGGTTTGACCTTCTTATTATATGCACGGGCTACTTTAGCCTTATTCTCTTTGATCTTCTCTAGCGACCAAAGCCTAAGTTCCGTGAGGTCCTCAATATTGTCACTCATCAGAGTAGCATATTCTTCAGCTGTTAAGTCATTCTGGAATTCTACGCACCTTGACCCGACCGTAATTTCCCATGGTAACACAGCTTCTTGCACGTAGAACAGGTGATAAGGGGAAGTTTTTGTCGCCCCATGACAAGATATATGGTATGCCCACAATACTTCTGACAAGACCTCGTGCCAGCGTCTGGGATATTCATCAATCTTCCTCTTAATCAACTTGATAAGGTTCTGATTGGACGTTTCGGCTTGTCCATTTGCCTGAGCATAATATGGAGATGATCTAATCAGCTTGATACCCATATCAGCGGCAAACTTCTTTAATTCTTCTGAAATAAAAACCGAACCACCATCTGTTGTAATGGTCTGTGGGATCCCAAATCTGTGAATGACGTGTTGCTTGACGAACTGAATAACATCTTTAGATACCACCGATTTCATTGGAACCGCTTCCACCCATTTGTTGAAAAAATCTGTGATAGCTAAAATGAACTGATGACCCTTGCTAGATGGAGGATTAATTTTGCCGATCATATCCATACCCCAGCCTCTGAACGGCCATGGTTTAATGATGGGGTTCATCACGGACGCTGGCATCATCTGGATCTTTCCGAACCTCTGACATGCTTGACACCCTTTATAATACTTAAAATAATCTTCAAGCATGGTGGGCAAATAGTACCCTGATCGCCTAATTAGCCACTTCATCTTGTGAGCCGACTGATGAGTCCCACACGTTCCTTCGTGGACTTCATGCAGGAGTCGATTGGATTCGACCGGCCCCAAACATTTAAGCAACAACCCCTCCAAGGTCCTGTAAAACATATCATCCCCTATCAGGACATACCTCATGGCTTTGTATCGTATCCTCTTGGGTGCCCCCCGAGCCGAATCCTTCAAGTAATTGAAGATATCGGCTCTCTAATCCCCCTGGTCAAGTAGAAACACCTGATGCTTTAATCCATCGGTTTTGTATCCTGAAGCCAGTTGCGCCAGATCATTGGCCTCTGCATTCCGAGCTCTAGGTATCCAATAGAAATTTATATACCTGAACTGGGCTATTAGTTCCTGGCATTGTACCCACAACGGGAATAGCAGCTCACTTTCGCACCTGTATTCTTCTGTGAGTTGGGAGATTAACAATTTTGAGTCACCGAAGACTTCTACTGCTTCGTCTCCGGCCTCCAGAAGCAATTCCATGCCTTTATGCACCGCCTCATACTCTGCAAGGTTGTTGGTATAGGTAGTAGGTAGTCTGATCGAGAAAGAATACGTTGCCCCCCGAGGCGATACCAGCAGGATGCCGATGCCACATCCGTCCCCACAAACTGATCCGTCGAAGTACATAGCCCAAGCTCGTACGGAAAGCGCTGCTATGTCGGTGTTAACCCTCTCAGCAATGAGATCCGCTAACGCCTGCCCCTTGACTGCTTTGCGGGCTGATAACGGATATCAAATTCTGATAATGCAAACATCCATTTTCCCAATTGGCCTTTCAACACAGGAGCCGATAGCATATGCTTTATAACATCCGATTTGCAAATGATGATTACCTCAGCCGATAACAGGATATGGCGAAGCTTGGCGCATGTAAAAAATAAGCAGAGGCAGAGTTTCTCCATATCGGGGTACCTTGTTTCTGCGTCCAGCATTCTTCTCCTGAGATAAAATACCACCCTCTCCTTGCCATCATATAATTGCACCACCACTGAAGCAATAGAGGTGTCGACGACTGACAAATATATGTAAAATGGCCTATCTTGTTGTGGTGGCACCAACACAGGCGGTCTCGACAAATACTCTTTAATTTCTTCGAATGCCCGTTGCTGTTCTGCTCCCCAGTGGAATTCTTCATTGGTTTTGATTTTCACTAACTCCATAAAGGGTTCAATCCGCCAAGATATATTAGAAATAAACCTCCTGATGAAGTTAATCTTGCCAATAAGTTGCTGGAGCTCCTTCTTGGTAGTGGGTGGCACCATAGTGCGTACAGCTTCCTGACTTTTTAGGCCAATCTCTATTCCTCTTTCATGAACCAGAAAACCCAAAAACTGCCCGGCTGACACACCAAAGGCACGCTTTTTTGGGTTCATCCTGAGCCCGAACTTTCTAGTTCGTTCCAGAACCTGCCGTAAATCATCCAGATGTCCCTCGACTGGTGCTGACTTTACCACGACGTCATCGATGTAAATTTTCACCAGATTGCCGATCAAATCATGGATAGCTGATGCTCTGTCTCTATCCCTTTCTCCTCTTGAAAAAGATGAGAACCTTCTGAAAACCATCGGCTACTTCTGGTCCGATGCCTTGAATTGTTTTCTATTTTGGGCATGGTCCGATGACACCAACGCTTCTGGATGTTATGATGATCACTGGCTTAGACATATCATCAGTTTACCCCTCAGCTTACAGGCTCTCTGTAGTCCCCTTCAAACTGTCTTCCAAAGCAGAATGTACTAACTGGAGTACATACTTGAACCAACACCAGAAGAGCAAGGGTCCTGTGTCGGAGAAAGAGACACGGCCTTTCTAAATTTGTGGCTTGAACATTTCCTCTTCTTTGGCCCTTCCCTTGCTCCCACCAAGAATTACCTCCCTCTGGCTTACGAGCTAGCCAAGGGTCACCCTGTTGGCCTTGGTAAATTATTTCTTAGGGAGATTTACAGATACCTTCATCTGATGACTTCGAGCCTTCTTTCACAGAAGAAACTCAGAACTGGTGGTCTGTGGTGGTTCATCCAGTTATGGGCTCATCATTACTTCCAGAGCTTTATCCCCAATTTCCCTTCTCTAGTCGGCAATTCTTTCCCTAACCTGAGTGGGAGGCAGATTAGGTGCACTAGCTTCGGGCAGGCTCTGTACAGTCTTCCGACGGGAAATTGAACCCTCCAGACGCCTTGCGTTGGTTTAGGATTTTTTACCGAGGCATAGACAGCCCAAACTTTCTTCCGTATATCGATTCTGAACTCTTCGAGAACCCAGCCATGTTCCGGCTAGCCGATTTTGCCTATGACTCTGACACCAGGCGTTTGTACTCCATTATGGTTTGGCCCTGTCTTCTTCCGGTTGCCATGAGTACTTCCAATCGGATTATGAAGCCAGGGTATGAGTTTTACCAGCCAGTCATAGCAGCCCGGCAGCTTGGTCTTGGACAAGTACCACCTCATTTCCTTCTTCACTTCCTGACATCAAATAGAGTAGATCTCCCTGATGCTGTAACCACCCAAAGGTGTTACAGTCTTTTTTCAGACCTTCCCCTATCTGTCCCTACCAATCTTACCTTCACTTCTTCGGCTGTCGATTTTGAGGGGTGGTGGTCGATGTGGAAAACTCATGTTTTCCGAAGAGCTCTGGGTCCGATGCTGCAGCAGATCCACCCTGAATACGACATTCCCGCCGGAGAGGTATTGCCTCTTGACTAACGTTTCTTTTTTGACTTTTATTGAACCCTTTCTGATTTCGTTCTTTGTTTCTGCAGCAGGAAGATGGCCCAGAGCCGATTTCATTCTTTGTTTTTGCAGCAAGAAGATGGCCTAGAGCCGATGGACGATGATGGGTCGCCCTTCTGTTTCTTGCCGATTGCCCCTGTGGTTCTCTTCGGCAAGAATGCACCTCCTCCTTCGAAGAGCATAATGCAGATCCAGCCGAGCACTACCAAGCTAACCCCCAAGCGGAAGCGATCTTCTGAAGCTGTTGCCCCTCGAGCTCGTGCTAAGACAAGGAAAGTCCTTGTCAAGAAGGTCCGGAAAGAAGCTGCACCATCTTCCCCTAACCCAGAAATCCCAGTCGCTCATCAGGTTTGGATCACCTTCCCTTTCTTATATGATCGGCTTTCTGTTCATGGCCGTCTTCTCTAATTTCACTCTTTCCCCCTGCAGCCTATCGTTGTGGATGTCTCTAGTGGGGAAGAACCCCCACGCCAGCAGGGCTCAGCTTTGGAGGTACCGGAGGACGTGGACGTGCCCATTAGAGCTCTGATCACTCTTCGTGATCCTGATGCGACAATCCTGGAGGGTCCCTCTGCATCGGTTGACGTCCCGGCTGCTTCGCCAGGTTCACAGGAGCCGGTCGTGACCGCGTCCCTTGTTAGCCCCTCTCTGGAAGGACCATCCACCGCCTCAGCCACTACCGACCTCCCTGCGCGAGAGACACATCCAGCAGAGCCGACCGCTATCTCATCGGCTGTTGCTCCAGCAGAGCCGACCGCTATCTCATTGGCTGTTGCTCCAGCAGAGCCGACTGCTATCTCATCGGCTGTTGCTTCTTCTTCTGGAGACGTGGCTCCTCTGGCCTCTACCGTCATCATTCAACCTTCGGAAGGGACACGCCCTCAGGAGCCGATCGTTCCTTCATCGGCTATCGTCACCTCTTTCTCGGGACAGGTATGCCTTATTCTTTTTTAATTACTTCGGTCCTTTTCCTCAGTGCCTTGCTCACCCTCTTTTCCTCCAGAATCTGGATCTTTCGGAGCTCCTTGCGTTCGATCCTGCCTCAATCGGATCGGCCATATTGGAAGCCGATGACCCTCCCCTGGACTTGACCAACACTGCCAATCAACTTCTCCGCATGAAGAATCTTCTGTTGGGTCCGATCAACGCCTTGATCCAGAATTCCAGCGCGGTGAAACAGATCCTTGATGAGGTCAACTCCCAGCTCCCTGTGAGTCTTCAGGTCAAGCTTTTGCCGGCCGGGTACCTCCCTTCTTTCCGAGCAAAGGTGGCAGAGGCTCGCCATAGGATTGAGACTCGGCGTTCTCAATCGCTCCTAAGGACTATCATCGCCAAGATATGCCAGTCAGTTAACAAGAAGAAAGCCGCACTCGACGCTAAGGTTGACACATCTGCCTCTGCCCAGCGGCTTCATCTCCTGGAGAGAGAACTAGAAGACCTCGAGGCTAAAGTCCGGGCCACCAGGCAGCGCATTCAGAAAAAGAAGGATCTTATCGTGGGTTCCAAGCAGGAGGCAGCAGTCTTGACCGCCGAGCTGAAGGCGGACCTGACCAAGCTGAGCGGCCTGAGCAAACAAGTGGTGCCGGGGGCGGACGAAGAGGATGAAGTGGTGATTGCTGAAGTTGACCGCATCCGTCTCGACGCCATTGCTGCCATCAATGATTTCCTCCAGAAAACCTGCCCAAGATGAACTCTGTATTTTCATGTCGTGACCCTGAAGTCGATGGTCATACATCGGCTATTTGGTAACCTGTGGTGTTTTATTGCTACAAAAAACTTCTAAAGTCGATGGTTTTACATCGGCTGTTCTAATGCCTTTTGTTAACGTCTGGGCCGATCATACTCATCGGCCTCTTTTTTCATTTTTTGTCTTGCCAAAACGCCACCGGCTTTGCCCGTGTCACCTTGCTTAACTTACTGGTCTCGGCTAATTGCCTGATGGGTACCATCGGCTTTACTGTTCGTCGGCCCACATACTTGGGAAGTATTTCTTAAGATGCTGGCTGTTGACTGCCACTAGAAACTTGACGCCATCCAATTCTTCAAGCATGTACGCATTCCCAGGTAGGACCTGGTCAACCCTGTACGGCCCGTGCCAGTTTGGGGACCACTTGCCGTATGCCGCGTCCTTAGTTCCCAATGGTAATATTGCTTCCCAGACCAAGTCTCCTACTTGAAATTCCTTCGGTTTGACCTTTTTATTATATGCACGGGCTACCTTAGCCTTATTCTCCTTAATCTTCTCTAGCGACCATAGCCTGAGTTCCGTGACGTCCTCCACATTGTCACTCATCAGGGTAGCATATTCTTCAGCAGATAAGTCATTCTGGAATTCTACGCGCCTTGACCCGGCCGTAATTTCCCACGGTAGCACGGCTTCCTGCCCGTAGACCAAGTGATAAGGGGAAGTTTTTGTCGCCCCATGACAAGATATACGGTATGCCCACAATGCTTCTGACAAGACCTCATGCCAGCGTATGGGGTATTCATCAATCTTCCTCTTAATCAACTTGATAAGGTTCTGATTGGACGCTTCGGCTTGTCCATTTGCCTGAGCATAATACGGAGATGATCTAATTAGCTTGATACCCATATCGGTGGCAAACTTCTTGAATTCCTCTGAAATAAAAACCGAACCACCATCTGTTGCAATGGTCTGAGGGATCCCAAATCTATGAATGACGTGTTCCTTGACGAACTGAATAACATCTCTAGATGCCACCGATTTCATTGGAACCACTTCTACCCATTTGGTGAAATAATTTGTAATAGCCAAAATGAATTGATGACCTTTGCTAGATGGCGGATTAATTTTGCCGATCATATCCATGCTCCAGCCTCTGAACAGCCATGGTTTAATAATGGGGTTCATCGCGGATGCTGGTACCATCTGGATCTTCCCGAACCTCTGACATGCTTGACACCCTTTATAATACTTAAAACAATCTCCAAGCATGGTGGGGCAATAGTACCCTGATCGCCTAATTAGCCACTTCATCTTATGAGCCGACTAATGAGTCCCACACGTTCCTTCGTGGACTTCATGCAGGAGCCGATTGGACTCGACCAGCCCCAGGCATTTAAGCAGCAACCCCTCCAAGGTCCTGTAGAACATATCATCCCCTATCAGGACATACCTCATGGCTTTGTATCGTATCCTCTTGGGTGCCCCCCGAGCCGAATCCTTCAAGTAATTGAAGATATCGGCTCTCCAATCTCCCTGGTCCAGTAGGTACACCTGATGATTTGATCCATCGGTTTTGTACCCTGAAGCCAGTTGCGCCAGATCGTTGGCTTATGTATTCTGAGCTCTAGGTATCCAATAGAAATTTATATACCTGAACTGGGCTATTAGTTCCTGGCATTGTACCCACAACGAAAATAGTAGCTCACTTTCACATGTGTATTCTTCTGTGAGTTGGGAGATTACCAATGTTGAGTCCCCGAAGACTTCTACTGCTTCGGCTCCGGCCTCCAGAAGCAATTCCATACCTTTATGCACCGCCTCGTACTCCACAAGATTGTTGGTGCAAGTAGTAGGTAATCTGAACGAGATAGAATACGCTGCCCCCCAAGGTGATACCAGCAGGATGCCGATGCCACACCCGTCTCCACAAACTGATCCGTCGAAGTACATAGCCAAGCTCGTACGGAAAGCGCCGTTATGTTGGTATTAACCCTCTCAGCAATGAGATCCGCTAACGCCTGCCCTTTGACTGCTTTTGCGGGTTGATATCGGATATCGAACTCTGATAATGCAAACATCCATTTTCTCAATCGGCCTTTCAACACAGGAGCCGATAGCATATGCTTTATGACATCCAATTTGCAAATGATGATTACCTCAGCCGATAACAGGATGTGGCGAAGCTGGGTGCACGTAAAAAATAAGCAAAGGCAGAGCTTCTCCATATCGGAATACCTTATTTCTGTGTCCGGCAATCTTCTGCTGAGGTAAAATACCACCCTCTCCTTGCCATCATATAATTGTACTACCACTGAAGCAATAGAGGTGTCGCCGACTGACAAATATATATAAAACGGCCTATCTTGTTGTGGTGGCACCAACACAGGCGGTCTCGATAAATATTCTTTAATTTCTTCGAATGCCCGTTGCTGTTCTACCCCCCAGCGGAATTTGGTTTTGATTTTCACTAACTCCATAAAAGGTTCAATCCACCCAGATAGATTAGAAATAAACCTCCTGACGAAGTTCATCTTGCCAATAAGTTGCTGGAGCTCCTTCTTGTTAGTAGGTGGCACCATAGTGCGCACGGCTTCCTGACTTTTTAAGCCGATCTTGATTCCTCTTTCATGAACCAGAAAACCCAAAAACTGCCCAGCTGAACCGCCAAAAGCACACTTCTTTGGGTTCATCCTGAGCCCGAACTTTCTAGTTCGTTCCAGAACCTGTCGTAGATCACCCAGATGTCCTTCAACCGATGCTGACTTCACCACAACGTCATCGATGTAAATTTCCACCAAATTGCCGATCAGATCATGGAAGATGTGGTTCATGGCACGCTGATACGTAGCACCAGCATTTTTTAGACCGAAGGTCATAACCACGTACTCGAACAAGCCCACCGCTCCAGGCACTCTGAATGCAGTTTTGTGTATATCTTCATGGGCTATGAAAATCTGATTATACCTAGCGTTACCATCCATGAAACTCAAAATTTTGTGACCAGCAGCCGCATTAATCAATATTTCTGCAACAGGCATTGGGTATTCATCCTTCGGAGTAGCCCTATTGAGATCTCTGAAATCCACGCAAACCCGCCACCGGCCATCCTTCTTCTGCATGGGTACAACGCTTGAGATCCATTCGGCATACCTGCAAGCCCTGATAAATCCAGCTTCTAACATCTTCTCTACTTATTTTTTCACTTCAATCAGGACATCGGCTTTCATCTGGCGTGCTCGCTGTTGGAACGGTCGAAATCCACTTTTAAGAGGGAGCCGATGCTCCACTATGCTCCTATCCAGCCCAGGCATCTCCGTATAATCCCAGACGAAGCAATCGGCATATTCCTTTAACAAAGTTATCATCGGCTCTCGCAGGGATGGATGTAGCTTCTTACTTACGAACGTTGGTCATGGCTTATCCCCAGGACCAATATCTATTTCTTCAAGTTCGTCAGCCGACGTGAAACCACATCCTAATTTCCCCTCATCCGTTAGATCAATGCTGTAAATGGAAAAAGAAGATGGTAAAAAGAATTTCAGCCGATCGTTGAGATCAGCCGCTCCATGTTTCCCATTATCTTTCAAGTTTTGACAAAAAGAATAAGGCCGGCTGTCAGCGCAGGCCATCCCATAATGACTATGTAAAACACTTGACATCAAAAATTTAATTTTTTGGGGCCGATTGCAAGAATCGGCCTCCATAAGTACGCTGTAATGACTCATTTCATGCGACTCCTTTATTCTGTAAGGCTGGTGGATAATACCAGCCTTACTCAGTTTTTTGTAGCCTCGATGCGATCACACCCTTCTAAGCTCATCCTTGAAATCGGCCCTTGATCTTCCGCATCCCAGATGCTCATGGCAGCATGCGAAATTTCAATTGAGTCGTCTGCCTGAACCACTTCCACCTCGTCTCCATCCCACTGGATCAAACACTGATGCATTATGGAGGGGATGCAACAATTAGTGTGAATCCAGTCCCTGCCAAGTAAGACATTGTAGGTACTTTTGCTATTAACGACGAAGAACGAGGTCGGGACAGTCTTGTTTCCGATGGTGAGATCTACACTGAGGACGCCCTGAGCTTCTGAAGTCTACCCATTAAAGTCACTTAGCGTGACATTAGTCTTGATTAGGTCTCCGGTGGACCGCCCCAAATGGCGCAAAACTGAGTATGGCATGATGTTAACTGCCGCTCTCGTATCCACCAGCATCATGTTAACGGGCTGACCGTTAATATATCCTTTAAGATATAAAGCCTTCAGGTGCTTGTAATTCTTGGCTTGTGGCTTTTCGAATATCACTGGCCGTGGTTCCAAATCAAGCTGGGCTACCGATGGCTCTTCGCGGGTCCGAGCATGGAATTCTGCAGGAAGTATAAAAACCATATGTGTATCAGCGGATACCTTCTTATCGGCTTTTGTTGACTTGGGCCGCCATTCCTTTCTGGAAGGGCATGACTCCTTTTCCTGCACATAATGGACTTGTTCTGCCAGATCCGGTCGCGCATTTCTTAATGACTCGATATACTTGGCCTCGGCTTCTTCCAAGCTACGCAGCCGCTGAACCCTACGCTTCTGAGAACGGTTAAGTCCATCAGGGCACCAACGTGGATGTTGATACCTGTCCTCCTCTTCTTCTTCCCTTCGTGGTGATCGAACCCGCTCTTGCCGGGTTAGAACAGGCCCTAACCATCGGAAAACCGAGCCCCTTGCATCTGGCTTCATAGGTCCACACTCTGGGCAATCCCGGATAGTAGGCAGCCGGCTCATACCAGAATCCCAACAATTCCTGAAAAATGGGCAGTGCCAATGATCACGGGCATCTTCATGCTTCCTCAAGCGCTTTCCAGTGCGATGCTCATATTCTTCTTCCTCAGATTCCCGCTGAAGGCGCTGCTGGTACTGGTATTCATATTTCCTGAGAAGATCAAAAGAAGTTGGCCGTTGATTCCTCACATACCTTACTTGTTCTTCTATGACATATCCTTTCCCTTCTTTTTGGGGCCGATCACTGGGATCAGCCTCTTTGTTCTTGACCTGGCGGCGTGATGCCACCCCCGCCATGTTGATGCCAAGCGCGAAGTCCAGCTGTCTCCTTGCCGACCGGTCGTAATTTTCTACCATGTTCACACCAGGGAAAGGCTGAGTGTCAACCTTCATGGCGATCTGGCCTAAGATCAATCGACCCTGCTCAATAGCTGATTGGATTTGCCGACGGAGCTCCTTGCAATCACCTGTGCTGTGGGTAAAGGAGTCATGCCACTTACAATATGATCTTCCTTTCAACTCCTGCGCCCTGGGAGGCTTATATCCTTCTGGAAACTTCAACTGTTTTTTCTTTTGACAATAAGTTGAAAATTTGTTCGACTTTACCCACATCAAAGTCAAACCCCTTTGCAGGCCCAGTTTGCTTCACCCACTTGCAAGGCATAGGATTTGCACCGCGAGCCCATTCTGTGACTGACACTTCTAGTTCTTCCCCAGAGTCATCGGCTTCTTCTGTATCAGCTACCGCCACTTGACGCTTAAATTTTTCTTGGTATAGCTCAGGATGATGCTGCTCATGCGTCGTCAGCTTCTGGACTAGATGCGCCAAAGAGGTGAATTCCAATTGAAAAGCTAGATCTCTGATCGGCTTCAATAATCCCAATGATGCCAATTCAACTGCTTCCTTTTCTGAAATCCGTGTTGAATAACATCTGTTCTTCATCTCCCTGAAGCGTCGAACGAATTCTGCCACGGTCTCTCCACGCTTCTGTCATACCTGTGCCAAATCGGCAATTCCTGCTTCTGCAGCTTCTAAATGATACTAAATATGGAATTCTTCTTCCAGCTGCTTCCAGGTACGGATAGAGTCAGGACCTAACAACGTGTACCATCCGAAGGCTGGTCCTATGAGCGATTGTGAGAAAAACCTCACTCACAACGGATCCGATACGGAGATCATACCCAACTGTGCCAAGTATTGGCTCACATGTTCAATAGAACTAGAACCTTCTGCCCCACTGAATTTGGTAAACTCAGGAAGCCGATATTTGGGCGGCAGTGGGATTAAATCATAATTGCTTGGATATGGCTTGGTATAGCCGATCGCTCTCCTCTTTGGTAATATGCCAAACTAATCCCTCAGAATAGCGCTGATTTGCTCTGTTGTTTGTAATCCAGGGGCCGAGTGCATACTGTCGTGACTCGGCCCGGTAGCATAAGTTGCCAACCATGCTTGCTTGTCTGCGTCGGCTCCGGAAACCCCTCCAATTGCTCTCTGTGCAGAAAGTACCGGGTTATTGCTGTCCAGTATGTACGCACACATATAGCCATGTGGGATCTCCTTGGGTGGCTCGCTGAAGAACTGGTGATCCATGGGGTCACCTCCCACTTTATAAACCACATAAGCTGGAGCACCATGTGACTCCGCAGCCGCGAGCGCATAAGGCAATGGTGGTCTGGTTTGGAACGGCAATTCTCCTTAATAATTTCTTCGACCACACGCAAAGCTACACGCTCGAAAGCATTGACCAAACTTTCAAAATGTCGGTGCAATCAGTGAGCCACCGCATAATTTACTTCCTGCCGCAGAGCTCTGGTACGGTCTTCAGATGGGATAGACAGATCTACTCCATCAAGAGCACCTTCGGGTGAAAACCCTTTCCACCTGACACCGTGGTTGCGAGTCCTTTCAAAAGAGCCAATGAGATCGGCTTCAAATTGAGTCTTGATTTCATCATATCTCTGCTTATGCTCAGCAGAGAGCTCCTCATAGGTGATCGGATCGTCTCTTGCCATTCCGCTAACCGCGATTGACGAAGTCGACGGAGATGACGAAGTCGATGAAGATGATGGTGATGATGATGACGAAGTCGATGAAGATGGTCCCACTGGGCGTGCCAGAATGTGTTGTCGGTCAAAACCCACCGGCGAGCAACGACAGGCAACACGAGGAGCCGGGAGGCTTCCGGGACTGCTGGTGGGCCCCGGTCCCTCGGTCAACGGCCCAGTAATCTGGCGCACACCCTGGTGTGGAGACACTAGGCGTGTCACCTGATCCTGCACCTGATCAGGAAGGTGTGATGTATTAAATTCCTGTATGCACAGACACGTGTAAAGGTTAGTCCGAGCCGTGATCGGCTCATCACTCCTCCCCAGTATCGGCTATGAAGAGCCGATTGCATCAATACCGGATCAGAACTTTGGAACAGGCAATATATATATATATATGTGTACTTGATGATGAAATAAACCCTGCTTCATAAATATCAATCTAATCCAATCTACGATAACTAAGCCCTCACTGCATGATCGGAACATCCTACACGTGATTGAGCCTAACAAATACTCAAAGCATCGGAACAACCAACCTAAACAGAGATCTAAAAACCAGCCGAAGAGCCGATTCCTGAAACAACCTCCTTCCAAGCCATGATTCGATACTAATCGTACTGCCGGAACTTTCAACTTGTTTGCAAGGCCTAATCATGCACATATTGGGCTAAATCTTTAATAAATAAAAACTAGCCATAACAGATCGGATCTACCGATAAGGATAAAGCAGGATATGACCATCGCATCCAGGATCGGACGCGATGACCACCAAACACTCATGAGCAACACACAAAGCATGATCAGTACACGGAGAAAAATAATGTTACTCTATGCGTGTTAATATAACCAGCGCTACTCGCCATCTACAAGGCTTCAGAACGAGTAACACATAAAGCGAATGGGCAAAGGTGGTGCTGCCCCGATCACGCAGAGCATGATCGGGGCCGCACGGCACATACCCAAGAAAACCCTAGGATAGGGGAGGCGATGCGCCGAGAGTTATTGATGAATTGATTCCTCCTTTCCTGTTTATTCATGGTACATATTTATAGTCCGTAGACTCATCCTTCCTAACTAACCCTAACCAAACACGACACGACTCTTAACTGCCTATATCTATATTTACACGGCCTTTCTGGCCCCAATCATCCGCACAAGGTCCAATTCGCAAGCTTGTTATAGTTATCCTCCAAGCCCATCTTGCTCCATGGCCCACTTCTGGCCCGTCCAGATTATGTCGATAACAATCCCTGATGTGCCTCACCTGCTCTTCGGTGATATAGTCCCTTTCTTCTTTTTGGGGCCGATCGCGGGAATCGGCCTCCTGCTTCCTTGCATGCTGACGTGATGTATGTCCTGCCATGTTAATACCGAGCGTAAAATCCAACTGAAGACATGTTGATCGGTCATACTCTTCCACCATGTTTACATTCGGGAATGGTTGAGTATCAACCTTCATGGCGTACTGCCCCAAGATTAATCGGCCTTGCTCAATAGCCGATTGTATCTGTCGCCGGAGTTCCTTGCAGTCACCGGTACCGTGAGTGAAAGAGTTATGCCACTTGCAGTATGATCTCCCCTGGAGCTCCTGAGCTATTGGGATCTTGCAACCTTCAGGGAACTTCAACTGCTTCTCCTTCAAGAGTAAGTGAAATATTTGTTCGACCTTGCTCACATCAAAATCAAATCCTTTCGAAGGTCCCTGTTGTTTCACCCACTTGCAGGACACGGGTTTTGCCCCCCGTGCGCACTCTACAACTGCTATCTCTTGGTCATCCCCAGAATCTTCGGAGTCTTCAGCATCAACCATTACTACTTGACATTTGAACTTGTCTTCGTATAATTCTGGGTGGCGTTGCTCGTATACTGCCATCTTTGTACCACATGTGCCAAAGAGTTGAACTCCAGTTGGAAAACCAGATCTCTGATCGGTTTTACCAATCCCAAAGATGCCAATTCAACTGCCTCTTTTTCTAAAATCCGAGTTGAGTAGCACCGGTTCTTAACTTCTCTGAAACGCTGGATGTATTCCGCCACCGTTTCTCCCCGCTTCTGGCGGACCTGTGCCAAATCAGCAATCCCAGCCTCTGCAGCTTCTGAATGATATTGTATATGGAACTGTTCCTCTAGCTGCTTCCAGGTGCGGATAGAATCAGGACCCAATGATGTGTACCATCCAAAAGCCAGCCCTGTGAGAGACTGCGAGAAAAACCTCACTCGCAATGGATCCGACACCAAAATCATCCCTAGCTGCGCCAGATATCGGCTCACGTGCTCTATGGAGCTGGATCCTTCCGCTTTGTTGAACTTGGTGAACTCAGGCAGGGCGGCAGGGGAATCAAGTCGTACTCGCTTGGATACGGCTTGGTGTAGCTGATCGCTCGCCTTCTTAGACTGCCAAATTGATCTCTCAAAATGGCACTAATCTGATCCACTGTATGAACTCCTGGGGCCGAATGCATACCTTCGTGACTCAGCCCTGTCGCGTAAGTAGCCAGCCATGCTTGTTTGTCGGCATCGGCTACAGGTGTTCCCCCAGTTGTTCTCTGCGTGGGTTGCGCCGGGTTACCACCATCCGGTATATACGCACAAACATACCCATGCGGTACCTCCTTGGGGGGTTCACTGAAGAATTGGTGATCAGCAAGGTCACCTCCCACCTTGTATATGATGTATGCTGGAGAATTATGTTGCTCTGGAGCTGCAAATGTGTAAGGCACTGGTAGCCTGGCTTGAGAAGGCAACTCCCCTTTGTGACTCCCTAAAGCAGGTCCTGTTGGAGAGTACTGGTGTTTCATAATCTCCTGCACCACACGTAACGCGATGCGCTCAAGGGTGTTCACCAAACTCTCAGAATGTCAATGTAACGAATGAGCCACCATGTAGTTGACTTCTTGGCGGAGAGCCCGCGTGCGTTCTTCCGTAGGAGTAGACAGATCCACTTCGTCAAGTGCACCTTCAAATGAAAATCCCTTCCATCTGATGCCGTGGTGACGGGTCCTTTCAAATGAGCCGATGAGATCGGCTTCAAAAGCAGCCTTTATTTCATTATACTTCTGCTTGTGCTCATCAAACAACTCTTCATAAGTAATCGGGTTCTTGTTCGGCATCTTGACAACGGAAGTCGATGTAGACGAAGAAGATGATGCAGTCGGTTGTAGTCGATGTAGTCGAAGGAAGTAGTCGATGTAGTCAATGAAGTAGTCGATGTAGTCGATGATGTCCCACTGGGCGTGCCAGAATATGTTGTCGGTCAAAACCCACCGGCGAGCAGCGACAGGCAACACGAGGAGCCGGGAGGCGTCCGAGACGGCTGGTGGGTCCCAGTCCCTCGGTCAACGGCCCAGAAGTCCGGCACACGCCCTGGCTTGGTGAAGTGCTAGGCGTGCCACCTGACCTA
The DNA here is from genome assembly GCF_002211085.1 of Panicum hallii. Lineage (NCBI taxonomy): Eukaryota > Viridiplantae > Streptophyta > Magnoliopsida > Poales > Poaceae > Panicum > Panicum hallii. Next base: position 16,386,728 of record NC_038042.1, on the reverse strand, counting down.
TACCTGATTAGGAAGGTGTAGAAGTCGTTGTCAGTTATTTCCCTGCATGCACAGCGACGTCAAACGTTAGTCCGAGCTGCGACCGGCTCTTAAAATGACTCCCAAGATCGGCTAGAAGAGCCAATGGAGCCTCTGCACTGGGTCGGACCTGTCCTTGTACCAAGTTGGACCTTCGAGTAACCCTCAGAATCGGCTAAAAGAAGCCGATTACACCCGATTAATAGACCGGATCTATTAATATTCGAATGTCTTGTACGAATCCGATAGAAGAGATAAAAACATGCTCTGTAATTACCAAGCTAATCCAATCTACGACAGTAAAAGTCTTCACCGTATGACCGGAACATCCTACGCGTGGTTAAGCCTAACGAACATGAGATAACAAAACGCTAACCCAAAAAGAGGCTTAAAAACCAACTAACAAGCTGATTCTCAGAACAATCCCTCCTTAGATTACCATAAAGCACCAGACATGCAGCCGGAACATTCAACCCGTTTGAAGGGCCTAATCATACGGATATTGAACCAAATCCTTGTAGTACAAAGAACTACCATAACAGATTAGATCTGCTAAGCAAGAACAAAGCAAGGTGCCGCCCTTGCACCTGGGATCACGTACAAGGGCAGCTAAATGATTACGAACAGCAAGCAGAGCATAGATATACTATTCAGAACTAATGCAATATCATAATCGCTTAAGATAACTAGTGTCACTCGTCATCAACAACGCTTCAGCACGAGAAACACAGATAAGCAGATAAATATGATGCTGCTCCGACCATGCAGAGCATGATCGGAGCAGCATGCCGTTTACCTGGAGAAACCCTTAGGAAAAGGGGTGGCGATGCGCCGAGACTTTGTTGTGAATGTTGGATTCCTTTTTATTGAATCTCATGATACATATTTATAGTCCAGAGACTTGATCTTTTTAACTAACCCAAGCTGATTATGATACAATCTCTAACTTACTATATTTAAACTATCCTTACTAGATACACGGCCATCCCGGCCCTTAGTACGCTCACACAGAGGTTGATTCGCAAACCGCCACGATGATCTCCTTCAGCCCACGTTGCTCTCGGCCCATCCTCCAGTCCAGTCAAATTATGGCGATAACAGTTGCATAGTTCAATTGGGGTCCGATCAATGTCTTACTTGCATAAGATATGGCATAGTGCTATTTATCCTTGCATTGACCCAGCACTGCACCGACGGCGTAGTCACTTGCATCGCACATGATCTCGAATGGAAGATTCCAATCGGGAGGTTGTATGATAGGTGCAGAAACGAGTGCCTTCTTGAGGGTGTAGAAGGCTATGAGGCAATCTTTATCGAAGTTGAATGAGGTTTCTTTGGCAAGAAGACTTGTGAAAGGTCTAGCTATATGGGAGAAATACTTGATGAATCTCCTATAGAAACCAACATGCCCCAGAAAACTTCGAACTCCCTTGACATTTGTCGGGGCTGGCAACTGTTCAATCACCTTGATCTTTGCCCGATCCACTTCTATCCCTTTTTCTAACACTCTGTGTTCGAGGACAATCCCTTCTTTGACCATGAAGTGGCACTTCTCCCAGTTAAGGACTAAGTGTGTTTCTTGGCACCTCTTGAGAACTTTGATCAAATTCTCAAGGCACTCCTCAAAGCTCTTGCCATAGACTGAGAAGTCATCCATGAATACCTCCATGATGTTCTCGATCAGGTAAGAGAAGATCGCCATCATACACCTCTAGAATGAAGCAGGTGCATTGCAAAGACCAAACAACATTAGCATGTAGGCGAACGTGCCGTAAGGACAGGTGAAGGTAGTCTTAATCTGGTCATCCCGAATGAATAGGAATTTGGTGATAACCAGAGTATCCATCGAGGTAGGAAAAGATTGAGTGCTTTGCCAACTGTTCAAGTATCTCATCGATGAAGGGGAGAGGGAAGTGATCTTTCCGGGTAGCCTTTTTAAGCATCTGGTAATCGATGCACATCCACCATCCAGTAACTGTCCGCTGAGGTATGAGATGATTTCTCTCATTCTAGACTACTATCATGCCACCCTTCTTCGAAAAAACTTGAACTAGGCTGACGCACTCACTATCTTGCACAGGGTAGATCATGCTCGCGTGCAGTAGCTTCAGAACCTCTTTCTTTACTACCTCCCTCATTGCATCATTAAGTCGTCGCTGATGTTCTCTTCACAGCTTATGGTCCGGCTCCATAGGAATGCGATGGGTGCATAAGTTGGGGCTGATCCCCTTCAAGTCTTGTAGAGAATACCCAATGACGGATTGGAACTTCTCCAAGACTGCAATGAGTCACAGAGTCTCACTCTCTGTCAGCTTATCACTGATGACGACTAGCATGCCTCTATTGTTGTGGAGGAAAGCATACTTCAAATCAGGAGGCAACGGCTTCAACTCAGAAAGAGAAGGTTGTGGTTTCTCTTCTTCTTTAAGCTTACTCTTGCCATCTGGATCTGTTTCCTAGGTGATGTGAATGGCATCTTTTTCAATATTGGGCGTAGTTAACCCTTCTTGAATAATGCTCATCGCCTCTTCCATAGGGTCTTGCTCTAGTCTAGCTTCTCCAATGGTGTTGCATGAACGAACTAGGCTGACCAGGATTCTATCTTTGCCAACCTTAATCTCGAGGGTTGCTCAGTCTCTCTTTGGGTTGACAAGTGGCTCTATTGGCTGTCCGATCAAGATGAACTCTTCACCTTCGAGGATATTGAAAATATGAAAATCTAGGAAGATCTTGTTAGGGCCCATCTTCAGGGACATAATGTGAAGGATTCCTTTACTCTCCACAATCTGGCTGTCGATCCACTTCAGGTGCTTAAGAGAGAAAGTCAGGGGCCCTCCTGGTGCAATGTGTTCTGCCATCATTTTGGACATCATATTCACCCCAACTTTCGGATCGTAAAAGACTTCTTGCAGTGCAGCGTCCCCAATAATGCAGAGGAGTATTATGAAATCATAGTAGATTTGTATGACTCTACTGCTGGTGTGGCAAAGGGTCGCTTCCTCTGTCCATTCCTTCCTCATAATTGCAGTAAGACCCTCAATCTGCGGTGTGGCATCTGGAATGAACATCTCAGATCTATTGAGCATATGCACTTGTGCTCCTTCGGCATGGCTGAAACATTGCCGAGTTCCATATACTCTTCTTCTGTGTAGAGATCAGGGATGAACATTGGCATATCTTCTATGAGTGGCTCATAATCTGTGGACTTGGTTGGTTCAATGATTTCCTCTATGTATGGTGGAGGTGGAGAGGATGCAGCTGATAGGATGTGAACTTTGCTGCTTCTCTTTGGGCTGGTCAGTTGGCTTGGGCGGATCGTCAAAGACTCCCGTGGGCTGAGTGTTGTCAAGGACCTTCTCAAGAATGGTTCTTACTTCAGCCACTGTCTTGTACATGACGGATCCCTCGGAGGCGACATTCATGAAATGCGCGCTCTCCGGATTAAGACCACCAATGAAGTGTTGCATTAGCATTTCTTCCGAAATACTATGAGGTGGTCCAAAATTTGCCATCTGCATGAATCTTTCCCACGCTGCTCCAAGTGACTCTTCGCCTTGCTTGAATGATAGCAGTTGAGTGCAAAGTGGCAAATCTTTGGTAACAGGGAAGAAGAATAAGCAGAACTCATCATTCAACTCTATCCAATCTCCTCCAACTCTACCTGCTTTCCAGTTGTACCAAACTTTTGCTTCCGCTGTTAGAGAGAACGGGAATACCTTCCACCGTAAGGTGTTTTGATTCATACCGGGTATGGTGAGAAGAAAGCAATTCTCCTCAAATTGCTGCAGGTGAGCATAGGGACATTCTTCCTTTCTACTAGAAAAGGACCATGCACGAACCATGGCTATGAGACTGGGATGGATCTCATAACCATCAGATAAAATGGGGTGGCAAGATGGAGGCGGTTCCAAATACTCGCGAGATGGAACACCCGGAAAACTAGGAGAAAATTCCATGTGGGTGTGTGGTAAGGTGCGGAAAGTATATAGCTGAAAAAGCTCTAAAACTAGTATTGCTACTATTCCCCGGCAACGGCGCCAGAAAGCTTGTTGGCACTCCTTAGCCTATATGAACTAATCCGCAAGTGCACGGATACCGATGTATTCATCAGGGAATTTACCTTCGATATCGAATCCAGGGAACAATACGCGCAACTGGACCTAGAACTATTCAACCGGATCCACAAGGGGAGAAGAGGTAAGAGGGTAGAGGGCCTAATTTCAGTCAGCCAACTCGTTACCCAGATAACTTGCTATCTACTAACTTAATCTGGTTCGGTGGTTGGAAGAGGAAGGACTTCGGAAAAGGGGTGAGAGGGGAGTCCAACGGCAACCTGCTACTACTACTATAAAAAGACCCGAACATCATGGACTACGAGGGATGGACAGGGCTATCACCAGCTGTCTCCTACCACAACGGTTCCGTGGGGTGGACCACAACCCAAGATAACTATCTAGTCTAGGCACCATGCCTACACTATCAAGTTACTGACTTCTGCCTCGTGCTAAGGTTAGAAGAAACCCCAAATGGATAGAACTTGATACCCACATAGACAAGGGATCCCACAGATCAAAGGAAGTAAGTAAACAAATTACTGAAAGTAAAGTGAAGAACTAGCGAGATATTGAAGATAAATGAGGAACTTACTTAAAGAAGCTTTATTCCTCCGAGGTGGCTACAGAGTTGGAGTAGGACCGAGGGAACCTGGCTCCTCTCCTAGCTTGGCTTTCACCTCACACTCTCCCTATTTTACACTAAGGTAGAGCCACGACACTAAGACTCTTCTTCTATCCATGAATGGTGTGTCTTGAATGGAGGTGTGGGCTGCCTTTTATAGGCTTTCAAGGTTGGTTCTTGTAGTGTAGCTTGTCTTGTAAGTAGGTATGGTGGTTGATGTAGCTTGTACACGAAGATGGACACGTGTCATGCCAATGGCACACCGGCTGGCCTCTCCTAGGCTGGCTGGCCTAGGATTGTGGCCACTTGTCACCCACCTTCTCATGGATGCTCCTGATTGCTCCTGAAGGTCGGTAACGGTTGTGTTTGTCTGAGGTGAAGTGATTGGAGGCCAGCCAGCCTAGTCAAGGCCGGTCGGCCTGGCTCTGGCTCCTCTCAGCCCATCCATTGCACCGATTTGTTTGATCAGCGCGTGCATGTACTCCAGTGGGTGGATTTGAGCTTAAAGACCAAGTAGACGATGCGTGTGGGTCCATCAATCCATGGCTCCAACCTTTCGACCGTAGGATATGTTCCTTTGCGATGTGCTGGTCACGATAGCTTGGACTTGTGTTTGTGTGCATACAGGTCAAGTTTGGGCCTAAAAGGCCACAGTACCAGGCTGGGCGGCCTTGGAAAGGCCGGTCAGCCTGGAATTTCTCCCAATTTGGCCAAAATTTATACAGCTAGCTCGTAAAATCAAATAAATACCAAAACTAGTGGAACTCATCAGTGTAAAATTACAGAATTTACTCTCTAGAGTTACAAATTGCTTTGAACCTTACTATGATCTTAAGTTTTAGATACAAATCAATATAAGATACAAGCCAAATTACAATATTGCGACATATTTCACCCATGCATCATATTGTACATATAATTTATAATAAATAAATTATCTTACAATATTTGAACATGCCATATTACAATACTTGTGAACTAACTTACGTTAGATATAATTTATACATAAATTATCTTACAAATTTGAGAACTAACTTATCTTACAATTTATTTTACAAATTAGGGACATGCCAAACATCTTACAAATTTCACACATACAGGCATCATCTTTTGTTAACATGACATTTTTGCCATGTTTTGCGGCCTTTTGCCTTTGTGAACCCTTTATCCTTCTTGCCGCTTCGTAAGTAAGGAGTTGTCTCGCTTTCCAGGTGAAGGGACTTCATCAAATTAATTGTACTCCTCCTCATCCATGACATTTTCAACACCCACTATCCGTCTTTTCCCGAGGACCACCATGTGCCATTTCTTGTTTCTCATGTCGAGCACATAGAAGACTTGGGATACTTGAACTGCAAGTACAAATGGCTCTTCCTTGTATCCAACTTTCTCAAGGTTGATGGTTGTGAACCCATACAGGTCTTTCATGTCACCCTTAGTGCCTTGAACCCAGTGACACCTCAAAACTGGCACCTTAAAGTCCGAAAAATTGAGCTCCCATATATCCTCCCTATGTCCATAGCATGCTGTCTTCTCATCGTCGGTGTCAACAACATCTATACGCACACGACTATTTTGGTATATGCTTTTCTTGTTTTGGTATAAGCTTGGTAGCTAGTGTTAGACCTGGGGCCACGGGACTACGCACATAGTGTATATATTCTAGGATAAGGGATGGAACATGGCCCATACCCTACACTAATTGTAACTACTCGTACAGGAGTAGGACTAGTCGGAACAGAAGGAAACTACCTGAGTTGCACTCTGGTGGGACTCCTAGGCTAGTACCAGGCTAGGATTTCCATATAACCCTGTCCCCCCAAGACTATATAAGGGCGGGTAGGGACCCTCTCCGAAGCATCAACCAAACACATCATCTCAGGCAATACAAACCACCACACAGGACATAGGGTATTATACTCTCAGCGGCCTGAACCTTTCTAAAGTTTCATGTTCCTTGCACCTTCGAGTTCCTGATCTCGGCGACACCCCATCTACAATCTACCACCTCATGGGAATCCCTCATTGGGCTTGGAGGTTAAACACCGACAGCTGGCGTGCCATGTCGGGGTGTTGATCGAGCATCCACCAGTGAACTTGATGGCATCTTTTGTCTTCGGCTCGTGAGTCTACATCGCTGACAGCGCGGGCAGCTTTCGTCGGCACCTCACCGATGACATGAAGCCAGAGGCATCTGCGGCAAGCTAACACAGCAATATCGACAAGTTCATCAACAACCTCAACGAGACGCTGCTCCCTGATCTCACCAGGGAGATTGAGGAGGGGTCCATTTTCAACGCGACTTCAACTCATGCTGCACCAGAACTCCTCAGATCGGATTTGATTCAGTCTGTGGATCTACATACCCGATTTCCTTTTGGGCTACGCAACACGGCCACTGTTTACCTGAAGGCCATGCAATTCGAGACCTCTCCGCATTGGAGGAGGACTTGGATCGTCTACTCAAGGTCGGAGATGACTGCTCCGACTACTACACGAAAGCTACTAGTAAGGGTCAAGCTACGACTACTATTGGCATTTCTTAGCATCATCACTAGGATTGTTAGTCCTTAGCGATGGCACCAAGAAACGTCGTGGTGGTATGTCTTAACGATTACAGATTGGATCCGCACAAAGGCTAGTAGCCGTTGGAGGAAGTGGGGCCTAGGAGCTGTTAGGCCTGGGTCGGCCGATCCCAGGGTTTGGCCGAACCCTGGGTAGCCCCCCTGGCTGACAACCGGGGCCCACTACCCTCCAACAGCTCTCTTGCTTTGATGCTTTGGTGCCCAGCCACACTTTGCTCCGAGAAGAAGTTCAAATAAATTTTTCAAAGGATTTTTATACTTAGAAATATTTTTAAGATCTTTTTGTAAAAATAGAAAAAAGGCTAGAAAGATTCCAACATGCAAGAGAGTATTGGAAAAATCAAATATGCAGTGAGAAAAATTCAAATGGTGTGAAAAAGCAAATTTTGAAAAATCAAATATGAAATAAATACCAATTTACCTTTGGCAAGGCCTCGTCATTTTAAGTCTGACGGGCAGGACTTTTCTCCGGCGTGCTTACCATTTGGCGTCCCACCGTGGAGAAGTGGATGAAGACACACTCTCCACCTTCCGCCACACCTTCTTTGTCTTCTTTCTTTTTGCTTGTGTGGTTGGTGGAGTCTCAGGTTCGGGCAGTGGTTCTCCCCAAATTCCACTCCCGTCATGACCTTGATGAATCATGAAGCGCTGCTCCTTCCTGTATTGGAATTTAAAGAATATGTTGTCGACCGCGATTTAGAAATGGATTTCTCCGGTCCCAACATCTATCCTTGCTTTGACGTCCCTCAGGAATGGTCATCCAAGGATCAGCTGTACGCCTAAATCGCCCTCCATGTTGAGGACAATGAAGTTTGCGAGGATGAAAGAGATCTTGACTCACATGAGTAGATTTTCGACTATCCCTTCGGGATGTCAAATGGTCGAATCGGCGAGCTGCACGTACATTAGGGTCGGAGAAAGAGCAGGATATTGCAATTGTTCAAATATCACCTTGGGCATGATGTTTATGCTTGCCCCAAGGTCGTAGAGGGCCTTATCGTAGTGGCGGTCGTAAATTGAACAACTGATCATTGGGACCCTTGGATCTCTATGTATTGTTGTTGTCAGCCCTTCCCACGCGTTCGCCCTTTGGTGCGTGGGTCTTCCTGCATGGTTAGTGCAGGATGGCCACCAGGATGGGTTGACCCTCCGCCGGGCACCAGCCGCCCTGCGAGGAGCCGCCACCTCCTCCGTCGGGCGCCAGTGGACCCCAACCTCCTCCATCGGGCGACCCCAACCTCTCCACCACACCGCACGTTGCCGGCCGCTGGGCTTCAAACACCATGCCCGGCGCTCCTCCGCCATGGTGCTGCATCACCTAGATCCTGCACGACGACCAGAACCCCTCCGCCGCGCCGACACCTCCTGTTGGCCGCACCCCCACCTCGACCATATGACATTCAGGTACTTAGAATTAAAACACACTAGATTCTAGTATGAAGTTTGTGTGTTTGATCTTTTGTTTGTATGCTAAAACTTGAATGTAAAGGAAAAAGGGTATTTGTGTAATTCTGGAAAATTTAGGTCCATTGGTGTAAAATGGGTGAGAATGGGAGGTAAAATCAAAACATGTGAAGGTTGTTTGGCAAAAAGGCAAGAACTTACTTTAAACCGCAAATAGAGGTGAAACTACCCTAAGGATTCAAGTGGAGTGTAGATTTTAAAGAGAAATTCTGTGAAGTTTAAAATTTTGCCAAGTTTTAAGTTGGATTCAAATCCTTAACTCTTTTGAAACTAAACCTTAAAGCAAAGTTGTAGATCTTGTTAAGCTCTACATTTTTGTTTTTGAGCACATTTTAATTTGAGCTATGGTTTAAAGGTTAACCTAGCTTTACAGTGGAGTCCCTGCATTTTTGGAGATTTGGAGACAGGTCCCTACCTTCAACCTCCAGCCCCTCGTCTCCCTGTTCTTCTCTGCGCCCGACCCCGCTGCCCTCGCCGGCCATTTTTCCCGAGCCCAGCTGCCCCCGCGCCGCTCTTGTCCGCGCCATGTGCCGCTCCAGCACCGCGCCCGCCGCTTCCCGGCCTCTGCTGGCCCCCTCCTCGCCCCTCCACGTCGCGCCGCCGTCGGCTGAGCCGCCACGCATGCCGCCGAGCTTGCCAGCACCTGCTCTGGCTTGCTGTGCTTCCTCCTCGACTTGAAGCGCGTCCCTGAGCTCTCCACAAACTCACTCTTGTACTCACGCACTTGAATTTCCACTGCCTTTCTTCTTCCCGAGCACGACGCCCCGCCGGAGCTCCGCCGCAGCTCCTGCTCACCGTCGTCAGCCGCCTCTGCCGTCTCCCACCCTCGATCTAGTACTCCAGCAGCATCGCCACCACCCACTGGTGCTCACAGGCCCGCCCAATTTCAATTCCCGCACCCGAGCAGCCCCGACCATGGCGCCGGTGAGCTCGAGCTCCGCCGCCGCTCGGTTTTGTCGCCGTCCTGACGCCTCGCCATCTCTCAGCCCCGGCCCAGCATACCATCAGCACCACATCATCGCGAGGAAGCTTCCTACCTACTTCCCCGCCGCTCTCCTGCCCTCCGGCCACCGGAACGCCATCGCCGCCCCTCGGAGCCCCGTTGTCCGCCCCTGTTCGCCGTCGACCCGCCGCCTCGGCCCCTCTCTTCTCCAACACCGGCCACCCCCGTTACCGCCGTGAGCTCCTGAACCTTTTCCCCCACTTGCCCCTGGCCGCCGGTGAGCCCCCTCGCCAGAATTTGATCGCCACCGATCAGCATCCCTGTGTAACCCGGCCAATGACCCAATTGCAAGGATTCAAATCTTTCCAGAGGCCTTTCTGTGGAAAAATCAGAACCCCCCATTTCAAATCAGCCAAATTTGAAAATTCATAGGAATTTGTACAAAAATCCAAAAATTGCCAAACTTGTTTTGTTGTACTCCAGAAGTTTAGCTCTACAACTTTGTTTATTAGAATCTGGTTTGAAACCAAATACTTTTGGAGTTATTTTAAAGTTTAGCAAAAGGGTATCTTATGTGTTACTTTTGCATATTAGTTATATTGCTTGTGATTTTTAGTGTGTAGCCTGTTTAGGGTATGAGTGAACTTGTGTGAAAATTTCACTGGTAGTAGTCAACCCTAGCTTGAAATAGATTAAACTTATGCAAATCAAGCATGAAATGGTTTAAATTTATTCAAGTATGTTACTAAGGTTTTCATGCTTAGATCTTTATACCATGTGATGTACTATGATTAAGTAGTTCATAGTAAATCTTTCAAGAATTTATGGCACTGTTTTGCCTAAGGTTTGAATTTAAACTTGAAATTTGAACTTAATTCAAATGCTTTAGTTTCTGTTTTTAGAAAATTATGAAAAATTTATAGTAAGCTTATCTGCTACAAGTAAGCTTACCCACAAAAATTCAAGGCCATAGCCTTTGTGGATTTCAAAATAAAAATCAAACTTGTTAACTTAATTCAATTAATTCAACAAATTATGATAATTGAATTAAGATACCAATAGTAGGATTAAATTCAAATTGCTTGTGTTATGAAGTTGTGTTTATCCATTGTTAGATTGTAACTTTATCATAAAGTAAAATTCTTAACTCAAGAACCACATAATTCAAATCATTGCATATCATGCACAGTCAACGACACTCGACGACGGAGTCTACGAGCTGATTCCGGAGCCCGAGCAAGAGTTTCCTGAAGATCCTGCGAACATCGTCAAGATTATAACTGAAGCCCCGAACCAAAGTTTAGAAGTCTTTGACATCCCTGACCCTAGCCCCGCCCAAGAAGGCAAGCCCCGGTGCATAACCCAGTATTTCAAACTATTACACTTATAAAGTTATATATATCTATATTGTGCATTAAAGTCTAGGAGTTGTAATGAAACCCTAGATGCATGAATCCTAGGAACCTTGGTAATGTTCCTGAGTATTTATTGAATAGATGCTTTGCTAATAGGACCGGCAGAAGTCGAGTGATTTCCTGTCACTCGCGCGATATAGGAATTGAATGTTTACTACTCTGCAATCACTATAAGGATGATGGATGAGGTCATGTGCAGTATCATGATTTGAAATGTTACCCTGTCTGTGTTGATAAAAGTTGATAAGGTCCCAGTGTGTGGTAGCTGTGGTTAAGCGTTTGAAAGTACTAGCCACATGCCGCGAAATATGGAAAGCGGTAAACCTAGTAACCAATAGGCGTGAGGAGTGGACATACCTCCCACCACTAGTAATTTGTTTTTTTTTTTGCACACGCACTGACGTGCGGTAGTACGTTCCGCACAGTGGACAGGAGTACGGTCATGTAGTCGCGCTACAAACGTACGTCCTGCACATTGGATGTGCGTATGGTCCTACAGTCGCTTGTGGTGGCCCTGATCCACAAGTCGGAATGAAAGGCAAACGGTTGCTTCGGAATAATCATTGGATGTTCCAAGCGTGTGAGTTAGTTTTACCCTTGCAAGGTTATGGAAACTCGATTCAGAATCATCCGTTTCTCGCGGAGATTGAGACTGCTTATTCCTTCTGCCACATAGAGTAAGAACAGTAACTATTGCTGGAATAATTGTGATGGATGCTAATCTCTACCTTGCTTGTCTAGTATAGGTGCTTACCTAGAATGGTTAATGAAACTAGAATATGAAAGCTAAAACATGAAAGTTAGATCATACTTTTTGTTGCTTTTCAGCTAAAATTAAACCCAGAACTATTACAAGCCTTCATAAGTCCAGTTACATAGCTAAGTATACCCGATCTCGGTTAAGTCTTGCTGAGTATTAGCATACTCAGTCTTGCCAGTTTATCTTTCAGGTATGGCCTGTGAAAACCAAACGGATAGTCCCACCTGGCCATTCTCTGTTCCGTTTGGCTGGTCCGTGGAGTGGGATCCGTCCCCGGCCGGCAATGACCCTCTGGAATGACGCCATGATTAGGGCGAAGCATGGTGCCAACTTCTGCGATGTATAGTTGCGATGTTAATAACTTTCTTTCGCTGTGACTCTGAACAAGTTGTTTAGCTTGTTGTTTTAAACAATGTCTGTATAATTTTACTTAAGTTTGAAACAGATTGTAATAATGTTTAATATTTCTGTAAATCAAAAGTTGATGAGCTGTGGTGTGATTGTAAACTCGCCTTCGTGCGAGGTAAACCTACCTCGATCCTGTGTAACCGTGGTTGAATCAGGCGGTGACCCGATAGACCAATGGGTTGTTCCGTGTGAAGTGCATTGAGTTAGTATCACCTATATAGTGATGACTAGTGCACTTGAGCCGAAATAATTCAGGCGGTTCTGCCACAGACCACACCCTCAATTCCTCCTCCACCGCACGTCATGGCCGGATCTGGCTCCGATTCCGGCTCCATCAACGATGATCTTTAGGCCTGTGGGTGTGCCAGGGATGATAAAGACAATGTTGGTGATGACGGCGACCCCCTGTTTGGTGGTAGCCCTAGCACGCAGCCAGACTCGACACCGATCAGGAGCCGGAGCCCTACCTCGAGCACCGCAAGCACCCAACCTATTGGCACCGGCAAGAGGCAGAGAACGTTGACATCGGATTTTTGGCAGTACTTGGACCCGCTCGATAAGGACGTCAATGGTAAGACTGTGAGGTATGGCGCCAAATGCAAATTCTGTAAGAAAATATTAACCGCTAGATCTAGCATAGGTACCGGTCATTTGGGAAGGCATGTTAGGTCTTGTTTACGTAAGCAACAAGTTGCTACTGCTACTAGTCAAACAAATTTGCATTTTGCTCTGATGGCCGCGTGGCACACTTTGAGTATAACCCTGCAGCAGCTAGAACTGAATTATGTCGTTTGATTGCTAGGCTAGATTTGCCTTTGGTCTTGGTGCTTCTGTTGAATTTGAGAAGTACATAAGGAACACTCATAATCCTAGATTTGTACATCTGTCTAGGACTACTACTACTACTGATCTTGATGCTTATTTTATTACCAAAATTGCTGAAGTTAAATCTTTAATGTCTGAAGCATCTTGTGTGTGTTTGACATTTGATATATGGAGTGGAAATGCTAAGGAAGACTATATTAGTGTGGTTGTGCATTTTGTTACTACTAATTGGGAGTTAGAGAAAAGGATAATTGGTTTTAAGTTGATTGATTGCTTTCATTCTAGAGTTAACATTGCTGAGAGAATTTCACTTGTGCTTGCTGACTATGAGTTGACATCCAAAGTGCTATCTATTACACTACAATGCTTCTGCTAATGCACCTCCTATGGATGAATTAACTCCATCTTTGTCATCATATGTTGGCTCTTCTTTGTTGCATCAACGTTGTGCATGCCATATTATTAATCTTATTGTTAAATCTGGTCTGAAATGATTGAACACATATTTGGAGGATTTTAGGATAGCCATTTCCTTTCTTAATTCTTCTAACCAGCGCATTGCTTCTTTTAAATCATATTGCTTGGCTGCTGGGATTCATCACCGTAAGTTTGGTTTGGACATGAACATTAGGTGGAACTCAACCTACCTAATGGTCAAGCACCTTGTGCCATACAAGGACACCTTCTCTATTTTCATCCACACAAACTATAAGGGTGGTAGTGGTACGTTGCTCACATAGGACCATTGGTAAGTTTCTGAACACATTCTCAAATTCCTTGAACAATTTTACAAGTCTACAGTTTCACTTTCTGGTATTTACTATCCAACTGCTCCATTGATGATGCATGCTATTATTGCAATTGCTAATCACTTGAATCAATATGAAAATGATAACCCGCTTAGAGATGTGATTGTTCCTATGAAATCCAAATTCTTGAAGTATTGGCAAAATATCCCAATGTTGTACTCTTTTGCTTTCATTTTGGATCCTAGAGCTAAACTTAATAGTTTTAATAGTGCTTTGCAAGTACTTTCTGAGTTGCTCAATCATGATTACTGTACTTATTACAATGATGTTAGAAATGAGTTAGCTAACCTGTTTGCAAAGTATGATTCAAAATATGGTGCTTTGAGGTTGCAAACGCCTTCACAGCCTACTGCTGCACCAGGTGATGACCCGGCAGTTTGGGGTCTAATTTTTCGTGGTACACCTGGTACTTTTGCTGCACCAAATCCTGCTAGTTCTAGGCCTACAATTTCAGCTGCTATTTCTGAGTTATCAGCTTATTTGGATAGTGATTCGCTTAACCAATATGATGCATCCTTTCATGTTCTTAACTGGTGGCATGATCATAAATGATCTTACCCTATTTTATCTATTTTAGCTCAGGATATTATGACTGTACCTGTTTCTACAATTTGTTCCGAGTCTGCTTTTATTTTGAGTGGCAGGTTGCTTGATGACCGGCGTGAAAGCTTAACTCCAGCTCATGTTGAGAGGTTGAGTCTGATCGAGGATTGGGAGCAAGCTCATGCGAGGCAGCAACACAACATGCAGAACAAGGAGCTCGAAGAAATGATGGAAAATATGTTCCTAGATGAGGATTGATCCACCCTTATATGTAAGCTCCTCCACCCTTGTTCTTCAATTCGGAGCTTGTTCAACTAACAAATGCATTTCTTATTTGCATTTTGCAGATTAAAGAGCTCGATGCTCGAAGCTCACTAATAGGGTTGGGTTGTACTCTTTTTCCCTTTAGGGTTTTATCCTCATGTAGTTGAAATGGGGTTTTACCTAAAGATTTTTAATGAGGCAACCAATTTTGTATTGAACTCTAAGCATGGTGATCTATCTTGTGCCTTGTGCATTGTGCTTGAATGTGTAATCTATCTTGTGCCTTGTGCCTTTTTAATAGCATGCTGATGTAAACAACCCTTTGTAGATTCAGATTATGTGGAAAAATTAAATTTGTTGTTGTGTGCCTGTGTTTTTTAACTTTGGGAGGGGTGGGCCGCGGGCCTGGCCCAGCACTGTAGCACGGCCCGGCACGATGGGCCGGCCCGGCACGGTTAACTGGACGCGTGCCGTGCCCGGGCCTGACCCCCGGCCCGCGGGCGGGCACGGCACGGCCCGATGTGATAGCCGTGCCGGGCCGCAGCCCGTTTAAATCGGCACGGGCATGGCCGGGTCCGGGCCGTGCCAGCCCGTCATGGCCCGACTTGCAGGTATACCCGAAATCTTCCCAGAATGAAACGCAGGAACAGTAGCAACAATTTGCACAAGTTGGGTTTCGATTATTTTATTAAAACTTAATTGGTTTTAAAAGTAGAAGATAAAGTTTCAATTTTATGTTTATGCTTTCCAACGTTTTATCATTGGCCAAAAGCTTTTTATTCAAACTTTCATTAATTTTAGCTTTGCCAAGCACAAGATCTTTTAAGGAGGGTTGATTCAAATTGAAGTTCGAATTGAAATTGGAGTTGTAATTATTACCTCCTTGATAAGGTGGGTGCCATTGGTTCCACCCCTGGCCTTCTTGTGGATAGAATGTGTTGTTATTGTTGATGATGATGAAGTCAGCGTCTTCACGGGTTTCAGGGCTGTCATTCCCTGGTGTCCATCTTTTCTGCAGACCTCGCACATGGAGTGCGAGTCAACGGCTTGGACGGAGTAGTACATCTGTTTCTTGATCTCCACCCTCTCGTCCAGCTTCCTGAGTAGGAGGTCCATTTTTGCAGAGAGCATGTTCGCCTCCTTAACGGTATGCATGCCTTTTGAACGGGGTTGGAGGCATTCTTCGCTCCACCCTTGGTTGGAGACCATCTTCTTGACCAGCGTTGTAGCTTTGGCGATGATGAGGTCGAGGAAGGCTCCTCCAGCAATAGCATTGATGTGGGCTCTTGATGTAGGAGTCAACACATTGTAGAAGCTTTGGAGGACAAGCCATTCGTCCATCCTATGATGAGGACAGGCGAGGATGTATTCTTGCAGCCTCTGCCAAGCTTCAGGGATTGACTCCATCCCTGTCTGCTGGAAACTCAATATTTTCCCGCGCAGGGCGTTGGTTTTGCCCAGCAGGAAGAACTTTGCAAGGAATGACGTAGAACATTTTCCTTGTCCTTGAAGAACCACTATTTCTCCTTCCCCAGGAGGGAGAAAGGAAATAGATGGAGCCTAATGACGTTAGCTGCGATCCCCGGTATCACTATGGTTTCACACAGCTTGAGGAAGTTTCGGAGATGTATGTTGGCGTCCTCATTTGGCTTGCCACAGAATGGGCTAGCCTGGACCATGTTAATGAGACTCGATTTGAGTTCAAAGTTCATGTTCCCGACGTTGACGTTGGGTCCGGTGGCCACGTTGGTGGCTAAGGGGACGGAGAAGTCATGAAGAGTCTTTTCAGCCATAACGGTTGATGGTGCTTGAATGACTGGTTCGGTTGCCGAGATAATGATTTGAGGAGGGATGAAGCGAGGTCGGACCCTTCTCACGGGCTTCTCTGGATTTTCAATGAAGTTTGTCGGCAAAGAGAAACTAGTCATACACTACCCTATTTTCATCCAATCAGGAGAAAAAAAGCAACATTAGCGTGTATAAGCAATAACTATTTCTTAAACATATTGCCAAGATCATATATGAGTAAATCTTTTAATCAATGCCATCCCTGGCAACAACGCCAAAAATGCTTATTGGCATTTCTTAGCATCATCACCAGGATTGTTAGTCCTTAGCGATGGCACCAAGAAACGTCATGGTGGTATATCTTAACGATTACAGATTGAATCCGCAAGCCCACGGATATACCGTTGTAGCATTTCACCCGGAGAGTATTCGGGTATTGTTATTTATAATTTCCCGTGGGATGGCATGTGTAAAAGAGTTTACTAGGTACATAACCAGGATGATACAAATAAGATATAGACTATATTTCATACAGGGGTAAATTATGATAAATGATAATGAGGGTAATATGACACACGCACTCGAGCCAATCTCAAGATAAAGAATAACGAATAAACCAAAGGTTAGTGGGAGCATAGGCATACAAAGAATTTCCTAAAAGCATCTATTCATACAAGTAAGGGTTACACAAGATACATGGTTAGGGCCCAGAGCTAAGGCTCGAGATACCAAAGAGAATGTCCCGCACCGAGTACATCCAGTCCTGTTACATATTTCAGAACTCCTACACCATACCCGAACATGGGGGACTACACTAACCATAGCAAAGCTGTCATAGCAGACATTCAGGGCTGTCACGACCCACCGTCTACCCCTACAACACCGCGGAGCATGGTCATATCCGAAGGATCCCACATACCTGGGCACCACGCCCGTGTACGAGGTCACTAACCTAGTGTCCTCGGGTCTCCCACCCTTCGGATAGATAAGTAAAGTGCTAAGGCAAGCCCAAAGGCACAATGAACTGATAGCCTTACTTAGAGCATCTGGCCTAACCACATATAAAGCATAACTTATGGAAGAACAAGGCATGGTATGATAAACTATCAAGATAGCATAGTAACAATAACGACGAGTAGAATACAAAGCCATGCCCAAGGCCGAGGATTGCTCAACAACCCCGAGGACGACTATGATTAGCTAAAGAGAAGAACTAATCTAGCTCCACTACCCTAAGGAGTACAAGTTAGAAGAATGAGAGGGAGAGAGTCTCCAAGTTGTGGTGTGTGTTGAATAAGGGGGAGAGGGCCTCCTTTTATATCCTCCTGGGCCGAGGTATACATGCAAACATAGAAAACCGTCTTGAGGAAGAGTCAGGGGCACTCCACGCTAAAGATCTGGCAGCCGGGAAGCCGTCCAGGTTCAGCCGAACCTAGGGGTCGGCCGAACCCAGATGGCCCTCCCCTCTGTCTGCCTTCCTCTGGATGGCTGATAGGTGGGCCCTGGTGTTGATCCTCTATGATTTGTGCCTTGGCGCGCCCATTTGCTCTGGTTTGTAGGCCCTCCAATCTTGTGTGGTGCAAGGAACGATCTTCTATGCATTGTATGCTGCGTATTCTTCGTGTTTTCTTCTTATTCCAGACTTGCATCCTTGAAATGGCTTGAAAGGAAAAATAGCTGTGGAACTAGGTTAGTGATACAAATATGCGAGTAAGATATGGTTTTCCTTTATTTGCGAGTATAGTTGATGGTCGGATTTTGCATTTAAGGACCGTCAACAACTACTTCGATAAATCGGCAAATCCAACCTGCGGACGACTACTTCGACTACTCGTTTCAACTAGGAAACTAGTCGGGAGCAGGCCTCACTTCGTCGGCAACTGGTCGTGGACTAGTTCCGACTAGTCCGTTTTATCAACAAACCGCCACGACTCCACCGACAACCGCCACGGTTTCGTCGACAATCATCCACAAATCAAGCTAAGTCACTTATACCTTTTTTGACTTGTTCTTCATAGGATCGGCTACTATTTTGGGTATGCCTCTTGACGGGAGTTACCCTCGGGGGGCTACACGATGATCGACTACTTCTAGGGTTTGCTGACTAACAGTCCACGCGCTTGGTATACCGAGTTGTGTCGGGCTCACAGTGGCTACACCCTACGGACATGCGCGCTGCAACACGCTCTCTTGCTATCTACTTTATGCGCAACGCGCATTCTTTTTATCACCTGCCGACTACTTATTTTTGCATTCATTGTCTTTTCTCAACAGTTGCTAAAGTACTCGGATAGCACACCCTTAATCCATGAAACCTTGACTCTTCTGTATGCCTATGTTCCTACGCATGCACATGATCAGCTCCCTGTGCTATGGGCTACGGCTATCAGTGATCATGTGCTTAAATGTAATAGGCTAACTACTTGGGGAAATTATATGGCCTGACAAGAGCAAGACGCATTTTTTTATCATGCATTTTACAATGCTGGGATTCACTCCTGACTCGATATCATGTATATCAGTTACAACATATTTTTATGTTTACCTTGCAGGGGACCAGACCAGGACCATGTCGCTGAGTAAGGTATGCTCTTGAGTGCTGCCATACTCGGCCATCACTTCGTCAGCACAGACCACTTGGCGTGCTAGTAGCGACTCGACCAACATCCAGGCTCGGGGGCTGGCGCCGCGGACCATGTGGCATATCTCCTTTGATTTTGTCGGTACCTATGCTACTCGGCATACCTTCGGTGGCTCGTCTAGCTCCCATGCTCAGGGGCTGGGCACGACAAGGTGCTCGGCGTACCTTCGGTGGCTCATCTAGCTCTCATGCTCGGGGGCTAGGAGCAACAAGACACTCGGTGTACCTTCGACGGCTCGTCTAGCTCCCGTGCTCGGGGGCTAGGCGCAACAGGGCACTCAGTGTGTTTTTCGGGGCTCGTCTGGCTCCCATACTTGGGGTTGGGCGCAGGAAATAACTCAGTGTATCACTGTGCAGAAGCTGAAGAGTTCATATTGGGATAAGATTTGTTTTGAGCGGTAATTTTAGGTTACTTTGGAAAGTTATTTGCTTAACCATTTTTTCAGGGATGCTATCGCAAAAAAAAGGGATTTTTGAATTTCTGAACCAATTTTCTCATTTTAACAATCAACTCAAATCTTAATTTTTTACACAATCGATGCCACAACTCTTTGGGATTTGGATTTAAGGCTCGGGGGCTGCGGGACACGTGTTATCAACCACTTATTTTTCAAATTTTTCAAAGATAAGAGCAGATGATTCAAGACTAATCTGACCCTTAGCCTAAATCTTCGATTCAACCTAAGGCTCAAGGGCTACTCCATATGAAGTGCGAGTTTCAACGCACCCCATATAAAAGAGACTTGAAAACTACTTGGGGCATGAGCACCTCACAGTCTCGAAGCAGCCAAGGAAGTACTTGGAAGATATCTTCAAGACGAAGTTCAGAAGAACACGAAGACGCCTTCAAAAGTACTCGAAAACCTGCAGTACTCGATAACAAAGAGCTCGGGAGCTTCTCAGACCCGTGGCCACGGGACTGCGCACATGGCGTACATATTCTAGGATAAGGGATGGGTCATGGCCCATACCCTACACTAATTGTAACTACTCATATAGGAGTAGGACTAGTCGGAACTGAAGGAAACTACCCGGATGATGAGATGAGCATGCACATGCATCGAAGGTGAGAACTTTCTCACATTTTCACAATCAATGCATGGACAACACATGGCAGACAAGCACTTGTCCACGTCTGCTACGCTAATGAATGACTTTAGACCACTTAAGTACTCTTCAAAAATACGGTTCTCAAGATACATCCATGTTTGGTCCGCCATCTGCATTATTGTTAAACAAGAAACTTATCAATATCCAAGCAAAATGAATACAAGTCATGACAATAAAATGGGCCTCAAGTAGCATTTGGACCTCAAATGGGCATAAAATACTAGGACGTGAACAAATGGGTCTAAAATTTCATTTGGACATCAAATAGGCCTAAAATACTAGAACATGAACAAATGGACCTAAAATTTCATTTGGACCTCAATTATGAAAAGAAAAGCCTCACCTTCTTACGGGCTACTTGGCATGGCTCCAAATCTGCCTGTAGCAACTCCACTCCAAAAACTCCGGGTGGAGTTAGCTCTAAGTGGAGTTGGAGCTAGATTAGGTGTTTGGCGAGAAGAAGAGTACCCCCAGCTCCAAACTCTCGATCCGCATCTTCTTCTTCCTCAGGACGCTCAATTGTTGTCGCTCAAGGATAGAGGCGGCCTGAAGCGAAGAAACCATGGGGTAGTGACCGCCTGCCTGCACACGGCTCGCCATGGCCGTCGCGAGGCTAGTGGCTGCAGCGGTGGCTCCAATCCCAATGCACCAGCACGCGCGTGGCGGCGGAGGAGACCTGCGGCCGATGAGGGAGTGCGGCAAGGAGGGAGCCATGGCCGACGAGGGAACCGCAGCTGTGGAGGAGAGATGCAGGCGGCGGCGGTGAGGAGGCAGGCGCGACGGCGGAGGAGAGCTGCGGGCAGCGGCGGCGAGGAGGAAGGCACGGTGGCGGTGGGAGCGGCGGCCGGCTAGGGAGCGCGGCCGTGGAGGAAGCAGCGGCCGGCAAGAGCGGGCGGTGGCGGAGGGAGCTGCGGTTGGTGAGGGAGGCACAGCGACCGGCAAGGGAGCACGGCGGCGGAGGGAGCACTGGCTGGCAAGGCAGGCGCGACAGCGGAGGGAGCGGTGGCTGGGGAGGAAAGGCACAAGCGCCGGCGGCTGGAATGGCATGCGGCGGGGGAGGGAGGCGCGGTCGGGAGGGGAGGCAGGCGGCGGGGATGTGGAAAGAAAAACAAAATATTTTTTTGTGCAAAGAGTGGCAATGGTGGATAATTACTCCACAACTCCATGTTTAGGTCCATATTCGAGCTTTTTGTAGTTGCAAAAGAGGTGCTCCTAAACTCCAAGCCCATTTGCACTACAGCTGTAGAGTTGGGGGCGCCCCATGGAGTTTTGTAGCTGAGGTGTTTGGCTAGAAAATTTGTTGGAGTTTGTGGAGATCAGCTCCGGAGCCATGCCAAACAGGCCCTTAGCTTCCGGAGCACCTGCCGTGAGGGGAGCACGACGTGCAGACAAGTAGTGGTGGAGCCATGGCATCTAGGTCCAGCAGGATGGCTATGAGCTCGAGCATGGTGGCTGGCTGGCGGACTTCATCACAAGCTTAACATGTTCATCAATTCTGCACACACACACACACACAATGGAATCGAATTAAAGAATTTCAAGCATGATCGAGCTGGATATAGGTAGAGCCTCACCTTCTTGGTAACCCTGAAAGACCCAACGACGGCGGATGAGGAGGCCGGGATGCCGGTGATGGCGCAAGAGGAGGTTGGAATGCCTGCAGCAGCCCTGGATGAGCTAGAACAACGACGGCCCCAGGCGGGCGACAGCAGAGCTCTCATTGAGCGTGGACACTGAAAAGTGAGGCGTGCAGGAAGTAGTGGAACCGTGCCACACCGGCGAGGAGCGAGGGGCGGTATGTGCCTCCGGCAGCCGCAGCACGCACGCGTAGACGACGGCGACGAGGAGCGAGGGAGAAGGAGGTGTGTGCCGCTGGCCACAACACGCACAACGCGGCGAGGAGCGAGAAGCGGGTAGGAGCGCTCGCCACGCCCGCGACGAGCGAGGGGCGGAGGAGGTGTGACTCCGGCCAGCGCACAAGGACACACACGAGCTAGTGCTGCCAGCCGGTTGACCAACGACGGCGGAGGGCGCGGCCTGGAGAAAGCTGCTGAAGGAGAGAGAGAAGCAGTGTCTCCTGAAGTAGAGGCTAAAGGAGACATGTGTTGCCCAGCCGCGTCTCCTTTGAAGCACATATAGGAGACGAGGATTAACAAACCGCGTCGCCTTTACCTCACATGATATAGGAGACGCGGGTTCTAAAACCGTCTCCTATTACAGGAGACATTGGAGACGAGGATTGTAAAAGGAGACACGGGTTCTGAAACCGAGTCTCCGTTTATAAGACTTATACGAGACATCTAGGGGACGCATCCCCTATAGTTTGGGAGACGCGGCTTGTGTCAGATCCGGAACCACGGGGCTGCGCATATGGCATAGACTTTCTAGAATAAGGGATGGGGCATGTCTCATACCTTATACCTGCTGTAAACTACTCGTGCATGAGTAAGGCTAGTCGGAACAAAAAGAAACTACCCGAGTAGCACTAGGTAGGACTCCTAAGCTCGTATCTAGCTGGGATTCTTTGTAACCCTATTCCCCAGACTATATAAGGGCGGGTAAAGACGCCCTCCAAACGAATCAACCCACATCAAACCATAAGGCAATACAAACCATCACATAGGATGTAGGGTATTACGCTCTTTGCGACCTGAACCTGTCTAAATCTTGTGTTCTTTGCATCTTCGATTTTCTGATATCGGTGGCACCTCATCTGAAACTTACCATTTCGGGGTATCCCTCGGTGGGTTTGGAGGTAAAACATCGACAGCTTGTATACTCGCATCTTCTATGTGGGTACATAGGAGACACTGGTGGTCCTCCGGCGCTGGGAACGCACTTATAGGAGACACAGCTTGTCAACCCGAGTCTCCTATTTGTGATAGGAGGCGCGGGTAAATTCCGCATCTCCTATGAGTGTATCTTCTTTGTTGGTTTGTTCATAGTGACTCTTACCTCCTAGGAGGTAATTGAAGTGCCATAGCAAAGCTCAATTCTCAATCAGTGGACCTATTGAACAGTAACAAAAGATTAATGCGAAATCCGCAAAAAAATTGATCAATGCATCCCATCTTCTAACTAAACCAATGCAGCTCATGCAAGTAATGGGCATCTACTCAGACGAGCGACACATAGCATGGCACGAACAGGACCCGTCACGTCACTGGCCGGGCCAATGCATATACATGCATATACAGATGCTCCCGTCACTTTTGGTCAGAATATGTGCGTCCCTACTCTCCCCTGCTGAAATGGAGGCAGGTCGAGAGATCGGCATGATCGCCGATGATCCAGAGCGCGATACGCTGACGGCTGACCCGTTGTCCGTGTGGGCATCGATACCCCTTGTGCATATGCGAGGCAGTCTTGTCGTATCGTCTTTCGCCACTTCAATGATCAGCGGACGGGTACCAGGCCACCACTATCGTGTTTTGATTCCGTGTGCCAGATGTATCGGCGAGCAGTCACTCCTCTCCACTGTGCGTCGTCCATCTTTCCAAGGCGTCCACATCTTGGTCCAGTGCAGCAGGCATGGCGTGGTGGATGCCCAGCAAAGGACGAGAGCGACGTACTGCCCTAACTGTGCACAGGCTTCCCGGAATGACATGCGTATACAGATCATCAGGATAGGAGATTGGTTTCAAGATTTCGAGCTGAATAAAGGTTAGAGGTCCTAGCTAAAGGGCGATGTGTACGGTACACGTTTTACTCTTTTTTTTTTCTTCAATTTGATGGAATAAAGGGTGCGGTATATCATATATGCAAACTTTAAAAGGGCCAGGATTCGAGAGAACACTATAAGGTCACCGCGATTTTTCAATAGCATTATTTGCAAGCTGCTAAAGGATAGCATTTTTTCCCAACGGTCAAAATAAAGGTGTTTATATAGTAGAAACAGTAAGTTCCTTTTTTTCATATAAAAGAGCGCATCCCCTTCTTTTGCAATAGGAATGAGTAAATACAGCATCTCTTTTTTTTCTTACTGCCACTTTGCTAAATTCAAGTGGTGAACAGTATATATGTTACTTTTGATCTCAAACCTCCTGGTAGGTATGTTTGTGATATGCTGAGAAACATAGGTTGGAACAAGTGCTCGATTTGGCTTACCCTTAATGATAACAATTTTGAAGCACCAATTAACTCCATGAACATAATTAATTTTCAAGGTCGCCTATTGGATCAGCTACGTATTAGTCACTGCTATAAAAACTATTCAATATTTTTGCATGTTGGAGGACAAAAATTGTAACAAAACGAACTGAAAAGGTGAGGTTTTAATATGTGTGTTAATAATTAGGGATTTTTTCCTAGCTATACGTACCTGAATCAAGGTTACTAAGAGAACAAAAAAAATTATCACAGCTTTCAAGAATTTTACTCATGGGCATCGAAACGAACTAAACATTCTTCTGAAAGTCATTATTAGCTAGCAACATGAAAGAGATGCATGTATATTTACCAAGTATTATCAAGGAATGATGTGAGCACATACATCAGCCACACGCAGTTCGTTACTAGGAGCCTTACGTCGTCCTCCTAGATACTCCTAGGAAACGTGCTTGATGGAAAAGCTGCTGCTAATCAGACCGAACACGGGCAAATCCTAACGCACAGCATCTTTCGACCAAAAGCTAAACGAATGATCTGCTGTACACTTGCGATCTGGCCGGCCACACACATGCAGCAGTATCTGTATCTATCCATCATCAGTCCATCACTGATCACCCGTGCCGTACTCGATCTTATTATTACCAGGCCGAGCTAAGCACTTCCAGGCTTCCAGCCCGTCCCAACCCCAGAACCGTCTGCCGGGCCATGTTGAGGTACTGAGGCCGGCCGGTGTGAGCCAGAGCCTCGCAGAGATGCTCTGCCGACCGACCGGCCGGCCGGGCAAAGGCCGGCTTTCCCTTTCCTTTCGGCACGGCGCAACAAAGACTGTTCGACGAAAAGACAGCCTCCTCTTCCTCCTACGGGCTCGACGCGCGTGCGCCACTTCGACATCCCGTCCTCACTTTCCCAACTTTGGCACCACGGCCGCACACATACCTTGGCTAGCTAGCTACCTCATCTTCTGTCCCGGTGACCACACAGATCATGAGCTCGTCGCGGAGAAGCTCCTCGACGAACGAGATATCTACGTTTCTAGCCGTTCTCGCTAAGGCGCCGCGCCGTGCGCGCGTTCCCGTCGTGGATCCATGATCTGGCATGGATTTTGGAGGAACCATTTTGGTTTCGCATTGGGTACGTGATGGCAACAGGTCGCGCGAGCCCATATCGATGGAGGAACGAAGAAAGCATGGCGGCGGAACATGCAAAAGCCAAATGGGTATGGGGTCTCGTATCGATCGCGTATCGTGCACAGGGTCGGGTGAACTCTGAAGCTGTCTGACGTACGGCAGGCGCGCGCACAGTGCGATCAATCGGTGACCGGTCGATCGGTCGGCCGGCGCCGTGATGAGCGGCGAGGCGAACGGAGCGAAGATGTCTGGCAGGGGCGCGTGGAACCACCGGCGGCGCGCGCGGCGCAGGCAGGGACGACAGGCAGATGCGCACGCGGGTATCGCGCGCCGTTTGGTGTGGTCCTTGATGATCTTCTCCCGGAGCGCGTGCGTACCCGCCACATCGACCGCCGGCCGGCGGGGGCGGTGCCTGACGCTGCCGGAACCGGACCAGGACCAACCAGACCACCTCTACTATTATACTGCCGTCCACAATTCGTGCCTCG
This sequence comes from Panicum hallii, assembly GCF_002211085.1. Classification (NCBI taxonomy): domain Eukaryota; kingdom Viridiplantae; phylum Streptophyta; class Magnoliopsida; order Poales; family Poaceae; genus Panicum; species Panicum hallii. The sequence goes on along the minus strand of NC_038042.1, from coordinate 16,360,753 downwards.
TGCGCCGTATGTACCGGTGGAATAAGAAGAAGATCGTGGTTGGATTGTCTTGTGTGTGGTGGTGATTCTGCTTGCGTGCAGCGTGCCTTCGACAGTTCGACCTCTCCGTTCATAATACTGGGGCAACTTTTGAAATTTTTGAAGCCCTTGACCACAAATACTTAATTCGCTTCGGACACAATTTTTAACTGGGAGCTATGGGCTGTGCAACTGGTCATGGCCCAGGCCCATTGACCCGAAACGAGCTGTCAGTACCGTCGGGTCGTAGCTGAGAACTGAATCAACGGGATCAGGCGGATTGTTATCCGCGGCTCAAAACATGAAGCCACAATCCTAAAAAAAAAAATATCAACCCACGGTAGCAACCAGCCGGCCATGCGGCGGATATATCCAAAACGAGAGGGTAATAATATCCGAGCAACTTTAGGATTTGTTTGGATGAACTAAATTTGATTGCTAAATGTTAGCATACATTAGCATTCGTATCTCTGCTAAAGTTTTAAAATGTTAGCTAAAATTTAGCTCACCCTATTAGTACTCCAGTTTAGATGGACCAATGCTAAAATTTAGCACTTTTAACCATTAGCATTTGGATCTAAATATTTTCTTAATTTTACCATAGTTGTCTTCTGAAGGCGACACGTTCGGTAATTTCCGATGACATGAATGCCTGCTATGCATATCTCTATCTCTATTATTACTAAAGCAAGTAATGATTTCTTGATCCATGTAACGAAATTCTAATTGGAATCCGGGCAGTCTGAAACCATTTAGAATTAGCGTTTGGCAAGTAAAAAAAAGAATGAAGTTCTCGGAGACTGGTGCTATATTAATATAAAATGCATATGGTATGTAATCTTTTTTGATTACACAGTACACAACTCAGGCATTCACTTTTTTTTAGATTACACAATACACAACTCAGGCACTCACAACGCACGCACGCTCACCCTACCCCTATTAGTATCTTCGAAAACTAAGCCGGCAAATTCTCGAAATAGACAAAATCACCACGCCTAACTATCAAGGGGAACGTTGCTACCGCTGAAAGAATAACACCTTTAAATCCTAGATAATTCGTTCCCACAGAGAGTCAACCCCAGGATCTAAGGTGCTACCGAGGCTCTTGTAACCATTAAGCTACAAACTCCTTTGCATATGGTATATAATATATATATATTTATATACTAATTAATATATTTATATGGCTTTCCGTAGTAACGGACATATTTGCTAGTTAATTGAAAAATAATAATAGCACTAATTGAAACTAGAAGTGTCGAATACCTTAGAGAAACAGAGGTATAGTATCTTATTTTCTTTCCAAAGAACATTTCGTACAAATGCGTAGGGATACATAGGTTCTGACCCGGCCGGTCTTTAAACCATGCATATCCGGCACGCCGCATACACGCGCGTGACGTACTCGATCGATCAGATTGTTGGTGGAGCGTTGACAAACTTGATCGAACCGCCTCGAGGCGCGGGAAACACGGGTCGGACCGGAGTCAAGCCATGTACGCGTGCATCCACCATGCCGTCGGTGGAATAATCCCCAGCCGGCCATTGCAGCAACGCGTGCCCATTATCCTAGCTGTAGCTTTCTACTGCATGACGCCCTGCAGTGCTGGGTCGTCGTCTTCCTAGATCGTAGCTGTAATTAAGCTTGCGTTCTCGGTGCGGCCGGATAAGCTTCAAGTAACCTACTGTCTAATCTGCAGGATCCAACTCCATTAGTAGAGATACAGAGTTCGTGTCTCAGCTGCAATTGAATTCAGCTGTTTTTTGAAATCTCTCCCCTATGACCGGCGCTGGCTGGCTAGCAACTAGGGTTCTTGTTAGCGGCATTGAATCCCGTGCCATACCTTTCCAGACGCAGGCGGCCCTAGCAGTAGGTAAGACAAATTTTCCACGTAATCGTGATGTGCAGGGTTGACAAGTGACGCTGAACCAAGCAATATTCCTACGCTACTCAAGTTGACCTGAGTCGTTCGTTCGTGGTCGCGTGGCACGGCACCATGTACGTATACGTATGCTGGCTCATGATGTCCATGCATGCATGTGGATCGGATGGACCGCGCTTTTGACCGGCCGATTATTATTTGCATTGATTCCGTTAGATGCACTAGCGGAAGCTCAGGCAACGTGATGCTTCTATCTTTACATCGTCAAGGAACATGATGTGCATATCCAAGTCGAGCGAGTGGTAATTATTTTTTTAATCAAGGGTCCCCCCGTTTTATTCCATCCCGGAGATAAAACGCACAAGTTCAAAGCATTCACATATTCGAAGCACGCCCGCTGAGCATAGTTAAAAAAAACTCACACACACTTTTCGCACGATCAGTTAACACGATGAGCTACGCCAAAATTTGATGAATCTCCCAGCTTTGCTCCTATGTCACTGAGTCCAGCCATCCAAGACTCATTAGTTCTCTTGCCCTGTTGTTGACGCTAAATTTTACAAGTATAATTTTTGTGAGTGAAATCAGAGCGGATGAAGGATTTGAAGAAGGTTGATGCCCGTTGTAAAAGGAGTCTAGTCAAAACCATCAGAAGCCGCAGTCAAAGATGATGTGGCATGAATCAAAAGCCGAGCAGGGTTCGCTCAAAAAGGCACACAGAGGGAGTTTGAATCGGACTGAAAGATAACGTCAGCAGAAGATCTTGCGGGTTCCGGTTTCCTTCTGTTTTATCTTGTCGCCTACACGGCCGTTTAGCCCGCGTACACGCTACACAGTGACTAGTCATGTCCGTTTAATCACCCATTTACCCTGTTTAATAACCGTTTAACACGTTTAAATATCTGTTTAGTCTGAATAAATAGCTAAACGGTAGATGACCAACTATTTATCGTTTACCGTTTAGCCTAACAGTGCTTGTAGATATAGCAGTTTCTACTTTCTAGTCATCTTTGTAACCGGTTGTGTTCAACCTGGAGTCCTAGTGCTAGGCTATAAATAGCAGACCTTAGAGGTTTTGTAAAGGATCATCAATTCAACACAATAACTTTTCCGGTACTTCGCCAAAACCCTAAGAGTAGATGTAGAAGTAATTTCTCGCCGAATTCTTCAACAAGTAGGGCTACATCGGATCGATCTCCGGCCTGTTGGTAAGTTCGCGTTTACCAGATTCTCTAAGCTTTGGCTACCGGCGTATCGCTGTAGTTGCGTCTGGATTAATCTACCAAGTTATCGATTTCTAAAAATCAAGTTCTCGTAAGGCTGCATCAATTGTTCCTTGCTAGTTCTTAATAGATTTCACAATTTATCCAGTGGTAATCATCATATTATCGGCTTTATCTAATCTTTTCTACAGAATCTCTATAGCCGATCTCTTTATTGATTACTGCTACCACCACTAAGTTATCCACAATCATGAACTTCGTTGCGATGGTCAGATCGGCTGATTTGTTTGCGCTAACATTGTAATCTCAGGCTATCTTGGTAAGATCCAATCCTTGGGTGATGATGCTGGATCAAATCCTACCAGTCTGATGTGCCCGCCGGTCAATGACAGCATGATTAAGGTAGCCTAGTGGTTTCCGTCGGCCTCATGGCTGATCGTGGGCTCAATGCCAAGAGTAACTTCCAGCATAATTCAATGTGTCGGTTATTTATGCTCGATTTATCACCCTGCTGTTAGCACTATCTCGGTTGTGTCTGATCTGACTAATGGTGATGGTGGATCTAGTTTAATTAAATGTGTGCATTTAATTACAAGGTCTTTATTTCTTAATTTGACTTCATCATGGATTCAGCTTGAAAGCCGATAAGCACATCTATGTATTGGATACTTTAGCCGATGCGCTTTTCGGAACCATTCGCAACTCTAGTCGATGTGTTCCTTATTATTTTACTAATTAAATTTTTTTCCTTGCCAACTGTAGGTCAAATTGACTGGTACACCCTAAACCCGATTTGCAGGATCTGCACTGTCACACCCAGTTTAGGAAAGGTAACCGAATGCATCCCATATGTGCGCCAGGATCAAGTTCCGCATATACAGTAGACGTCACAAGCGAATATCCAAAGCAATGCATTAACGAATAAGAGTATAATAGTACTTTATTACATGACCGACAGTCTTAATCTTAAGTGAATAAATAAACGTCGATAAATAGCAGCGGACTTCAACTTCACAGGCAGTTGACTGGAAGGCACTCGCCTAGAAATCTCCAATATCTTCGGGAAACTCCGAAAAGTTATCTTGTTCTGAGCAGCATTGGTTTTAATAAAGAAAGCGTGAGTACACTTATGGTTGGTACTCAGCAAGTGGAGTAAATTATATGACATGCAAGGCCAAATCAAGGATAAGCTGACACGGTTTGACTGCGATAAGCATTTTAGTTGGTCAAGTTTTATTTAGCAAGCATTAACTAGGTTAAAGTTTATACCAACCCTTATATAAAAAACTGATTAAATAAACAACAACATCAAATAAAGAACATCAGCTTAATTCATTCTTCAAGTTCAATTATCATGTGAGGGTCCAAGCCGCTCTTAACCGTGAGCACGGCTGATATATCAGTTTTCACTCTGCAGAGGTTGTACACTTTACCCACAGCTCGTGTTTCCCTTGATGCCCGGGTTTGCAAGGCCCTTAAACACTTCCGAGGTGAGTGGCAGGGATTCACTACGAGGCCTTTACAATGATTCTCTAACTTATGATAATCTGCTAAGGTTTCAAGCCAAAGCGGTCATAACCCTCCCTAATGAGGAAATGCCTTAGCCAAGGACCACATAGCCATGTGCCTCAAAAGGACCGAGCTATGCCCCGTCGATGCAACCCCTCTTGCCCTTTCGGTAAGATCATCATAAGCTAAAGTTTCTAATTAATTAGCCAAGACCAGAGCCATATAGTACTGTGGTTGTACTGTTTTCCTGGGTGGTTCTCCATGTTCCAATTGATTCAAAATTCTTAATTATCACCAAACAGCATTCCAGAAAAAGTAAATCATCATCATTGATATCCAAGTTATCCAACCTAAATCTATGCAGAAGCAATAAGCGTAGCTACAACATTAATGAAAACACCCAGGTTTAATCAAGGAAGATAAATTGAAACTAGGCATGTCCTTAACTTGGGTTCCATCATATTATAGACACATGCATGCATATAAAGTAAACGTGTATTTGTGTTATTAATAGGACTAAAAACATGATCAAGGACCACTTGCCTTCGTTAGCAAACTGCTGCTGCTCAGGAAATTCTTCAAAGTCTTGCCCCTGCGGATCCTCGAACTGCGCACCGTCTAACGTCGCACACAAGCACATACAAACAAACAAACAAAATAAAATAAGAACAGTACACCAATCATTGAAAACAGAACAAAATAATATTTTAAAAACATTGTACTAGTTGTAAGGATCGCGTGAGCGCAAGAATCGATGAAATCGGAGTTAAAACGAAGAAGTTAGGGCTAAAACAGGGTTTCAGGGGCTTATCTGCGAAGATTTAGATCTAAAAAGGACCTAAAACAAAGAAAACAGGGGCTAGATCGTAAATAAACCCTAGACAGAGGGGTTAGAACGCAAAATCTAGGGATATTGGACGGCGGGTTCGATTATGAAAAACCTCAGGGGCCTAAACAGAAGAATCAGGACTGAAACGCAATTACTTTTGAACTGAGACGGAGTGCGGGTTGATTTCGGAAAACTCAAAGGGCTAAACTGCAAAAGGGGCGCGGGTTGACCGGTACTCCGGTTGGTTTGACTCGGGTTAGATCTGAAGCGCGCCGTCGGATCTTGATCCGACGGTGAGGACGCGGGGGCGGGCTCGGGCGGCGGCGGGATGACGCCGGCGGCCTCACGGGCGGCGGCGCGCGGCCGAACTTCGCCGGAATTACGCGATCTCGCGCTTCCGGCCGCGGTTTGGCCTCGGGTTTGGTCGGGGAGACGGTGCGCGCGACGAGGAAACCCACTGGAGGGTTGCGAGGGGCTCTCGGGGACGGTAGAAGGCGGCCGGCGACGAGGGGCGGCGCGGAAAGGGCGGCGGAGCCGGGCGATCGCGGGGAAGCCGGAGAGGGGAAACGGAAGGGCGGCCGGAGGTCCTCACCACCACGCGGTGCTTCGGGGGAGGTTGGTCGGTGGCAGACGGCGGCGGATCGGCGGTGCGGTGGCGGGCCCGAGCTCAAGCGGCAATGGCGGCGGCGGCGGCTGCTAGGGTTTGAGCGGGGCGGCGGCTGCGGCATGGGGGAAAGGGTCTAGGGTTTTGGGCGGCCTTTATAGGACGGCCGTGGAGCACCTGGGCGTGCGGGCCCGAGATGGATGCGGCGGCGGAGATCGCGCGGGGGCGAGCCGGACTCGAACTCGAGTCCGGTGCGGTGGGGGAGAAGGGCCTGACAGGCGGGCCCCGCCTGTCAGCGCGATAGGGAGGGGAGGGGAAAAACAGGCGCGCCGATGGGCCGGAGGAAGGAAGCGGGCCGTGCGCTCGGGAGAGAAAGAAGGGAAGGAAAAGAGCCACGCGCGGGGAGCTGGGCCGGGAAGTTGGTGGCCTGCGCGAGGGGAGAGAGAAGGAAGGAGAGGGGGACTGCGGGCCGGGCTGCAGAGGAAAGAAAGGAAAGGAGGGAGGCTGAGGGGCCGGCTGGGCTGGGCCCAAAGGAGAAGAAAGGGAGAGGAAAAAGAAGAACAATTGCTTTTGGAATTTGAATCAAGAAATTGAATTCAAACTTAAATCCAAATGAACTACAACCAAGGAAACAATGCAAAGAGCATGAATGCGCATGACATATATTTTTCCTTACATTTATTTTATACTTTAAGAAAATTGCTTATCAAAATCATGTAACCCTTTAACCTATCATGCCATTCAATTTATTTTTGTACTTTGCGAAATTAGGGTGTTACATGCACCAGAGATAAGCAGAGCTCCCAAACCTTATCGTGTCGTGCTCCGCAACATTCACTGTCTGATTTTTGCGGCAACACGCTTTTTGGCACGTCCAGTGGGACACGACAACAACAAGTTCACCATGCTAGAGAACCACAACGCAGAAGATGTCATCGATGTCTCCTTTGAGGATCTCGATGAGGGGTAGAAGAAGCTGGTCGAAGCCCATAGAGATGCATTGACCAAGCTCTGCTTGGATTCATTCAGCAAGACCAGGGGCAAGGTCATCCAGAAGAGTAAGCTGGCGACGATGTCTGTCACGGTGACTCCGACAGATCCGTTGGCTAGAACTTCTGGCGCGCCATGATTTCAAGGAACGGTCGACACCGCCGTTCATCACGCGCTAATCAACCAATTTGGTGTGTTGGTCAACACGCTAGCGAACCTGATCCAGCAAGTGGCTCACGGGCGCCCAGAGCAACAAACGGGCTTGCGTACTTCCAAGTGCGCTCATCGGCTGCCGACAAAGGCAAGGACCCTGCGGAAAAGATGGCAATCCCTAAGGTGCCACCTCCGGTCCCCGCAGTGTGGCAACTGGCGAGCTGACCACCATACACTGCTCCTCATTCGATGAGTGGCTACCCTGATCAGCCTCCTCCACCGCCAGTGGAGAATAAGACGCTCTCATGCACGGGGGGCATCATTAGCAGATGCCGATGCATACGGGCAAGAGTATTAGCAGGCACAAGCTTCAAGTAGCCAGCAGCCCAAGGACGAGCCGAAGACTTACGCCAAAATGCAGTTCTATGCATAGGACGTCCCTGATTCATACTTCCAGTCTCTGCACTATCAAGCCAGTGGAGGGCCTCCCTCACAGACAATATCAGGGTCACCCGCAGGGGACCGCCCAGATGCCGATTCCAATCCCGGCATCTCCAACTCCTCAACCCATGACATTGAAGGAGGAGTGGACCAGCAAGATAACCGATGTGATCCAGAACAACTTCGGCATTAAGCCAAAGGATCAAGCGTACATGTACTGGCATCCGTACCTTGAAGCATTTGACCGTGTGCCATTGCCAAATTGATACAGAATGCCAAATTTTTCCAAGTTCTCTGGCCAAGACAATGTATCAACCATTGAACATATTAGCCGATTCCTGGCATAGTGCGGGGAGGCTGCTGTAGAAGATGCCTTAAGGGTTCGGCTATTCGCACTTTCCTTGTCTGGATCGGCCTTTACTTTGTTCGCGTCTCTGCCCCCTAATTCTATCTGCAGTTTGGCCGATCTGGAGAAGCAATTCCACAAATACTTCTTGGTCGCCCTCGATGAGATGCGTCTGGCCGATTTGATTGCCGTTAGATAGACGAATGACAAATCGGTTCCGAAGTATATTCAAAGATTCCATGATGTAAGGAGCTGATGCTTCAGTTTGAACTTGACTGATGGGCAACTCGCAGAACTAGCTTTTCAGGGGTTGCTGCCAGCCATCAAGGACAAGTATTTAGCACAAGAGTTCAAGAGCCTAGGGCACATCATCCAGAGAGTATTGGCTCATGAAAGCCTTTATCAGGACCCTAGAGGGAGTCGGTACCAGAAGAAGGTGGCCCGTGCAGGCTCTACAGAATCGAACTCTGAAGAAGACAATGAGGTCGGATTGGCTGAGAGGACCAGGAACAAGAAGCTAGTCTCATGCCCATGATTCAAGACCGACACGGAAAAGTCTAGCTTTGATATAAACAAGTCTGATCAAATATTTGATTTCCTGCTGAGAGAAAAGCAGATCCAGGTTTCCCAGAATAGTAATATCCCATCGGCCAATGAGTTGAAGTATAAGAAGTACTGCAAGTGGTTTTGCTCCAACTCCCACAATACCAATGAATGCAAAGGTGTTCCACTAGCAGATCCAATCGGCTATCGAGCAAGCAAGGATTCAGATCGAAGAAAGCAAAAAGCCGATGAAGATCAACCAACATCCCTTCCGTGCATCAAATGTTAACATGGCATAGCTCGGGGGAGGGAAGATCAAGTTGCTAACATAACAAAGGGTTAGAGAGTCTAGGTCAATTGATCCTAAAGTCCAGAGATCAAAGATGGTGACTATCATGCCCACCGAGATGGCAGACGCAGCGCACGTCTCCCGAGGGTGGCGTCACAGATGCTGCTAAACAAGTACAGACATTAGCAGGAGAAGGATCGGAGGTGGCAAAAGGTAGAACGGTGTGATCAAGAATCACACTAGCATTGTCCATTCTTTGTTCTTTGCTGGAATGAAGGGTTGAGATTGCCTTCAGTCCGAGATTGTCCAGAATGCAGCGGACGCCAAGACCACCACCATGACTACAAAAGGCAACATAGCTCCATCCATGATCGGATTGATTATCGGTCTCGGGAAGAAGGAAGGCTAATGTGCGACAGGCAATCTGAAGAGTATGATCATCATGATTAGCCACAAAAAAGGGTCTCAATACATGAGAGGTTGAGCTTCCCACAAGAGCGATCCGCCAAAATAGGCCAAGTTGAAGAATCGGATGAACTCTCGTACCATCAAGAGTTTATTCCGGAATCAGACCTGCAGTGGTGTCCTGGAGGCTTGACCTAGTTTTAGATGAGGAGGGTACAATGTCTAAGGCAACGAGAACAGCTCGAGATAGAAGAAGAGGCCGCCAATGTGTGGCACCCAAAGAAAAAGGCTGATGAGTCTAAGCTTAAGCTATCGGCTGATGTCAACGTGGTCTTCTTCATGCCTGCAGAATATGGGAACTGATCAGAAGGAGAGGACGGAGAAGAAATGGTTGCTCATTTGGCTCTACACCCACAGCAGGCCCAGTTTGACAAGCCATAGGGGGGTAAACATCTGCACCTTAAAGCATTATACTTGAAAGGTTACGTAGATGGGAAGCTGATGACCAAAATGCTAGTTGATGGGGGCACCGCGGTAAATTTGATGCCGTACATGACCTATCGGAAGCTAGGCAAGGGGCCAGAAGATCTGTTCAAGACTGACATGACCCTCAAGGACTTCGTGGGAAACGGCTCCCAGGCTAGAGGAGTTTTGAACGTGGGGCTGACTATTGGCAGCAAGACGTTACCGACCACTTTTTTCGTCATCGATGGCAAGGGGTCTTACAGTTTGCTCTTTGGTCATGATTGGATCCACTCCAACTATTGTGTCCCATCTACAATGCACCAATGCCTTATCCAGTGGCAAGGAGATGATGTCGAGATAGTATCGACCGATACCACTGTCAGCATAGCATCGGCCGATGCCCCATCATGGGCATCCGAGGGCGTGGATTGCCTATCAGGAAGAGTGTGGGTAGGAGAATTCCTACAGATGTCTGATCATAGATTAAAGCCGACCCAAGCAGTCAGCTCGGAGAAATTGTTCTAAATGGATAAAGGGGTTGAGCGATAGAGACAACCCGAGGCACGAAGAAAGATTGGCTGATAAAATCGGGGAGTTGTACATCGACCTAAGCATGACTTGGTCTTGGGGGGCACCGCCCAAATGTATAGGCTTGGATCTCTTGCATTGTATGGCTAGTCTAGCGGAGGTTAGGCAGTCACAAAAGGAAGAGCTGGTGTAAGAGGAAATACATTGATTTAGAAATAGCCAATACTACAAGTATTACCTTTAGTGCAAAAATATTTACATCCATCAGTTGTTCTTAGCCACGAAGGGCTCGTCGTCCTAAAGTATCAAAGTTACCACACAAGGCACAAAAACATTAAGTGTTTGAAGCCGGTGTACGGCTAAATGTTTTACAACAACCCAGAGCCTTCTAGAGTGCTTCTACTGCTTGAAGGTGGATGCCATCAACATCAGCTATATGTTTCTGATCTTTTGCATCCGATCCAGGAATCGACTTAGAAACACTGTAGCACAGCTTGGCTTGGCGAGTGAAGGCAGAGTATTCTTCCTTGGCTTGCCTGACAAGGGTCGGGATACAATCCAACCTGGCCATTTCGGTCATGATGGTGTCTCATGTCTTCTGGAGCTCCCTCAACTGCTCTGCCTCCTTAGCCCTTAGCCGATCTAGTCCTACAGAGATCAGTGCCGAGGAAGCTTCTATGTTAGTGATTTCTATTTAATCTCCTTGGCACGTGCTCTATCTCTTTCTTTTTTATTGTGACGAGTGGCATGATCGGCTATGCGTTTCCTTGCCTCCGAAATCAGAGGTTGGAAGCCCTCGATGTAAGCCACCGGGGCCAGGACTAATGTTAGATTAAGAGTCAGTAGATCTTTCACCTCAGCAAGGATGTTTCAGATCGGCCCGACATCCTGCACCAAGATGTCTATGTCTTGCTCGAGGAACTGAAACATGCCTTGGAGTTTAGATTTGATACTATCACGGATGTCTTGGTGTTGCCCAGAACTGGTTCCTTGGTTGTCAGCTGATTCCTCAGAGTCCGACGAGAATAAGCTGCTAGACGGGGTGTCCTGCTCCTACAGGGATCAGATGAATGAGATCATAAAGATAGTTTTTGAGGAATACAAGCGGGATTACAAAAGTACTCATTTCCATCGGAGTTCCACCTCAGGGTTGAAAACCGGGGAAGGCAGCTTGAAGGACATCTTGGCCGATGAGGAGGGAGCGTCCGGTAGGAATGTTGCATCGGTTGATGACTCAAGAGTCCACTTCTTTCTCTGCATTATCAATGGGATATTTCTTGTTTGAGAAGGGGTTGGTGACAATTTGATCACCCTCTGGATCATCTGGATGACCAGATGAATGAAATTAAAGGAAAAGGTTTCATACATGCAAAAACAAGCTTTAGGGGAATTGAATGACTTACTGCTTCATCAAAGGTTGAATTGTCTTTGGGAGTAGCCGCAGTGACATCATTCATGTTTAATTGTGCACCCTGATTAGCAGACAGGATATTGCCGAGTGTCAAAGCTAATGCCTGTTCAGTTGTTATAGCATGGAGGTATTTCGCAAAGGCCCGATTCACTCGTTCTTGGGATTTCTTGAGTTCAATTGCTACGTGTCGGTTTTGAAAATGGCCGACAGCTAAACCTACTCGAAGTGTGTATCGTGCATCATGATCGGAGGTGGCCTAGCACACGATGACTCAAGATTTATACTAGTTCAGGCAAATGTGCCCTACGTCCAGTCAGGAATCGGTCGGATGTATTGCTTGAGCCCAGGTGCTCGTGAGAGTTGGGAAGTTACAAGCTTGCGAATGGAGGATGAATCTCTTAAATTCCGGTCTGGTCCCCTTTCCTAGATGGCTGACCCTCCCTTTTTATAGTCCAAGGGGGGTCCTCCTTATAGGGGGACTAAGTGTAGAGAAAGAGAGAGAGAGAGTTCCTTGCCCATTGATCGGGGTCGTCAACCCTATCAGTCGGAGTCCTCGGCGGCCACCGTCCAGGTCCTAGTCCTCGGCGGCCACCGTCCAGGTCCTGTGTCGTGGAGTGGCCATCTTGTTCTATCCCAGTCGGAGGGGCAGGTGTGCGCTGATAAGCGCGGTATGGCAATCACGCTCCGTCCTCAATGTTATGCCCCATCATTCCGCCATGATGGATGTGACACCCTAGGTGTCAAGTGGATCAAACCAATAAAAATAATGTTTGGTGTGTGTGAAATTGTGTGAAAATCTAATAAAGTTATGAGAATAAGGGTATTTGTGTAAATTTATGAAAATACAAACCTTTTATGTAATTTAGTTAAAGTATAAAGTAACTTTCCAAAAATTACCAAGGGTCAAAGTGAAAAAGGTGAATGTCATCATGACCAGCCTTAAATGCTTGCAGATAAGCCCAAGAGTTCATAAAAATTACTTTACTAGGACAAGTTTTATGTAAAGTTTATTTTGAGTGCAAAATGGTGCAATAAAACTTTGTACTTTAGGTTTCTGAACTCGAGCCCTAAAACAAAGTTATAGGTTTTGAAAAGTTCTACAACTTCTATGTTGACCATTTCTTCATTTGAGCTTTGGATCAATGGGAAATTTCTGTTTACAGTGCAGTCCCTGAAGTTTTTGCAATTTCCAACGAAGCCCCTCGGACCTCCTCCTCTCTTCTTCCTCCTCTGGCAACTCCTCTGCTCCGCCCGCTGCACCCCTGCCGCCGGTGTCAGCGCCGCTTCCCCAGCCATGTGCTGCGCCTCGGCCGCTCCCCGGCTCCACCTCCAGCTCCTAGCTGCCCCACGCGTCGACCCCAACCCGAGCGCCGCTCTAGCTTTTCTTGCTGACCCCCTCGCCGAGTGCCACGATACTGCCAGTGCCGCCCGGTCTCGCCGGCACTTCTGCTCGCCGCCCACCGCGTCAACGCAGCCACCCAGGGCCTCGGCATTGCACCCTTTCCACTCTCCTCTATCTCTACAGCCTATAAAAGGCCGGTTCTAGCTCACGGTCGCACTACGAGAAACCACAGTTGCCCTCCATTGTTGCTGCTCAACCACCCCACGCCGAGCTCGCCCCTCCGGTCTCTCTTCTCTCGAGCTGACCCCCAAAATCGCTTGCCCCCAGCCCCTTGAAGCTCCTCCACCTGTTCCCCATCGACCCCGCTCACCGGAGCTCGCCGGAGCACCACTGCCACCATTGGCAAGTTACTGTCACCATCGTCGGCCTTCCTCCAGCCACCCCGGCGTCAACCGAGCCCATCCAAAGGTAGCCCTCGTGTCCCTCATGCTCCCCCACCTATCCCTCGCCTCCGGGAAGCACCCCATCGCCGGAATCGAACTCCCTGAGCTCTCTCTGTTCCAAAAATCGCGACCAGGGACCCCATACAACAATAGGAATAGTTCTAGGGACCTATCTGCACAGACCCTGACTCAGATGAACAGTATCGCGCTGGACCTTTCTGAAATCTTTGGCTGAAACTTTAAAAAAATCGTAGTAAATCATAAAAAAATCAGAAAAATGCCAAACCAATTTTGTTGGAATCCTTAAGTAAAATTCGACTACTTTTATTTAGAAAGTTTGAGCTGTAGGTGTATATTTTCTGATGTAGATTAAATATTAGAAAATAAGTGTTTTAATTGTATCTCATGTTGTAGGCATGTGTTATAGCTGAAATTTGGAACTTAGATTGTATGTGCTATGTACAGATCTGTGTAAAAAGCTCGAGTACTTTACTGTTCATTTGCTTAGATTTCGAGTTCTTTTTGTTATATGTTGATGAAATACTTAAATTGTTAATTAAGGGTGTTTCTGTTGATGTTTGTATCCGAAATTTTTATCATAGCTTCCTTTTTGAATGTGTAATCCATGGTAAAAATATTAGGATTAATAAAAGGTCATACCCCAAGTTATGAATTTTTGGTTTGTTTCTAAAGATAATTAATTATACTAGCTTTTAGTTCATGAAAAATTATGAAAATATTCTAAGATGTTGTTCTTAAGTAGTGTAGCATATCTACAAAATTTCAACCTATGATCAGGTGTAAAATAGCTAAAATAAATAAAACTTGATTAATAGATCTATAATAAATAAAAACTTAGTTTTTTTTCAAGGTGACTAGCTAGTTATTAAATAAAAATGTTAAGAAGTAAACCATGTTACTTCTTGTAGTTAGCTAAATGTTTGGGGTAGATAACCCTGTTACCTAATGTAACTCAGTAAATTATTTGATACTCGATATATGACTGCCCAGTAAGGGAGTTTGTGTTGTTTGCTAGTGTGTAATGTTGAATGCATTGGATTGCAACTTTATCGTAAAGTAGAATATAGATCTATGCATTTCCTAAGCTGCATCCTTTTGATTACATGTAGACTCAACGCTTCTCGCTGACGGTGACTATCAGATCCTCCCAGAACCTGAAGTGGAAATCTCTGAAGACGCTGGGAACATCACTGAGAAATTAACTGAAGCTCCGAACCCGAGTTCGGAAGGATTTATTAATATATCTGACCCCAGCCCCGCCAGTGAAGGCAAGCCCCGGACATAAACCCACTATCTTATTTACACTGCAATTTACCTTTATATACATAATTGTGCATTAAGTTCTTAGGAATGGTCTGGAAACCGTAGATGCATCTCCCTAAGAACCAATGTACTGAATATTAGAAACTGAGTCCGACTAGTGCTATGCTAATAGGACCGGTAGAAGTCGAGTGATTTCCTGTCACTCGCGCGATATAGGAATTGATGGATTACAATTCTGCAATCACTATAAGGATGACGGACGGGGCTGTGTATAGTATCTTGGAAAGAAATGGTACCCCGTCTGTGTTGATGAATTTGGATAAGGTCGCAGTGTGTGGTAGTGGCAGTTAAGCGTTTGAAAGTACTAGCCACATGCCGCGAAATATGGTAAGCGGTAAGCCTAGTAACTAATCGGCCCGGCAAGTGGACTCGTCTCCCACCACTCGACTTTTATTTTATGTTTACACGCACCGACTGTGAGAATACGTTCTGCAGAGCAGACAGGAATACGGTCATGTAGTCGCGCTACAGACGTATGTCCTGCACATTGGATGTGCGTATGGTCCAACAGTCGCTTGTGGTGGCATTGTTCCACGACCCGGAATGAAAGGCAAATGGTTGCTTCGGAACAACCTGTTGGTGTTCCAAGCGTGTGAGTTAGGTTTACCTTGCAAGGTTTGAAATTCAATTCAGAATCGTCCGCTTCTCACGAAGATTGAGACTGCTTAACTCTTTTGCCACATAGAGTAACAAGAGCAATGTTGTTCATAAGTAATGCTGATGTATGCTTTAAAGACTCTACCTTGCTTGAGTAGCTATAGGTGCTTACCCAGAATGGTTAAAAGAACTAGAACTTGAAAGCTAAAATATAAAATAAGGACCTACTCTTTGTTGCTTTTCAGCAAAAGCTAAACCTTGAACCTTTTGCAAAGCCTGCATGGTCTAGTTATGGGCTAAGTATACCCAATACCGGGTAAGTCTTGCTGAGTATTAGAGTACTCAGCCTTGCTATATGTGTTATTTCAGGTAATATCTCTGAAGACCCTACTTACCCCATGCCTTGGCCTTATGCTTTGCCTGATGGTTGGTCCGTGGAGTGGGACCCGTCCCCGGTCAACCCTGATCATAACGAGTGATGTTATGCCATGGCTTAGCATGACGTCCTTATTGGCGACGAGTATAGTTATCGTACTTTAAATTCCGCTGCTAGAACTTGAGCTTTACAACTGGTTTGTAATAATGACTCCTAGTTTGAATCTTTGATGTTTCTGTAAACTTTGTAATAACTCTGCTAAGTGTGGAACGTTGTACTACTTGTGGAAACTTTTGTAAAATAACCTTCCTGTGATGTAAAATATGAGGGTGACTGTATCTCTGGACTCACCTTCGTGTGAGGTAACCTTATTTGATCCTGTGTTCGGTGGTTTATCGGGACGTTACCCGACAGGCCAAGGGATTATACCGTTTGAAGCACGTTGGAGCCCTCAGGAATGGACTCACGTACTTGAGCCGGTATAATTCAGGTTGGTTCTGCCACAGCTGGTATCAGAGCTATAAGGTTACCCTGGAGATACATTTTACCTTAAAAATATTTTTTTGTATAAAAGTTGATCAACAAAATGTTTGATAAAACTACGTTGGTTTCATTAAGGATTGTGCTTAGTACGTAAAGCCCTAGGGTAATGTTAATATGGGAATTATAGGTGGCTATAAGTATATGTATATCACTCTAACTTCCAGCACTACATTTCTGTTAAACTTAAATTTATGCACAACCCAACTTTACTTTCTGTAACGACATCTTCGATGGTGAGGTAAGAAGGTAAGGATCCTCAGCTAACTGGGGAGTTAGCCTTCCCGTCGGTGATGCGAACCGAACGCTGTTTCTCAAGCAGTGGCCTACTTGAGATGCTGCCAATATATCAACTTAGGTTGATGATATTGGGAGTATATGGTTAGTAGCAGGGTATGAACAGCAATACCCCCGCATTTTGCGGTATTCCGTGAATACGTTGTTTCGATGACGTATGATAACGTTGTCTGTACGGCGGTAATTGTACAGATGCTGTTTCTATAGTGAACAGTAATGTTTGAGGACGCTTTCATGAGTGCTGGCATGGAAGGTTCATCTACAAATGTGGTTTTCTGCAGGTACACTGACCACGATTAAATAGGTTAAGACGAATAAGGATATTCGATTAGTTATTATAGGGAGAGACGAACATATTGTGCCACCGGAATTAATCGCATAAGTCCAAGTATTTTGGTAGTTGTTTTGAATGTGAGGACGCGTAGCACGTGCATGCATATTCCTTGATTTGATTGAATGAGTGACATGGTTTGATAATTTAGGGATATTGGAGTGTGTTAGTAAACAGTACTGTCGGAGGAATTCTCCAGCCGGGTGGCGGAAAGCACCCGCCTAATCCTAGTCAAGGATGGGTTTGGAGGAGACTCAGGAGTGCTCGATCGGTGGACAGATGAACGCAGGAAGAACACGAAGGTTTAGAGTGGTTCGGGCCGCCGGGGCGTAATACCCTACGTCCACTTTGGAATTGTATTGACTGCGAGAGCCTGAATAGAAAGCAGCATAAGGCTGTGTGTCTAGAACCCCCGTCCTAATGAGTGCACTCTCCCTTTTATAGTTCAAGGGGAGTGCTTACACTGCGCGGGACCCCGACATGTGGGTCCGGCCTGCAGGAGCTGTTCTTCGAGAGATATAGAGTCCTCCATCTCCAGCTCCTCTCCGTAGTCCTCTCAATCGAGAAGTTGATGTGCGTATCCACAGTCAGGATACGGCCGTGTACAGCCTTGTCTTGTACAGTGTTTGGCGTCAGCGTCACCCAACAGTGAAGCCGTGCTGTCACTGTTGGGATGGGACCTTCGGTCAGTGGGCGACACGGGGCCGTCCTGTGGCGCGCGCACTGTTACAGCGCACGCCTTGGGTCGCCTATTACAGGCCATCATCACGCGCACAGCGCCGTGACGGGACTGCACACAGTCCGCGTACTGTGCACGGTGATACGACGCGCCGCCCTCAGAACGGGCGGGCTTACCGCGGTGTCAGCTTACCTGCCCCGTGTGTCAGTGGCAGGCCGCATCTTTTGACTTTGGCGCGCCCGACCCAGCTACCGCATTGAATGCGGGTAGGTGAGGAGGAGACCCGTAAGGGGCCTCCGGCCGCAGGCACGCGGCGGGGCCAGCCCCGCTCCTTCCGCAGCGCAGCACGCGGCGGCACCGGACCCCTTCCCGGGGGAACGGGGGTCCGGGGCCCCCGTGGTTGGTCGGAGCGGGCCGGCCTGTGATGGTCTGGCCATCACACATGGCGTCCCCGGACCTCCCAGGGAAGGCCGGGTCCGCAGGGGTTGTCCGAGGGCGCGCCTGCCCACGTGGGCGTGCAGAGGCCTTGGACCTCACGGAGCTCGGGGAGGGTCCGGAGACCGTGGCCCCAGCAGTCAGGCCCGGAGGCCGTAATCCACGTGTCCCAGAGCCGTGGGGGAGCGTGGATTATGAGAAGTCCCAGTGCCTGGACACCCTAGCAGGAGGTACCCCTATCTGTATGTACCGACAGTGGCCCCCGGGCCCATCTCGGGAGAGGAATGAACCCGTAGGTGGGGCCAAATCCCAGCATCGCGCCGGGTGGACAGCTTGTTCCCGCCAGGTGAGGGCATGGATGTCCTTTTACCCATCGCGGGGTTCCTGAAGGGCTCGTCCTCCGCGCGCACCGCATGCGTCAGACGGTTCAGATTCTTGTCTTATTCGAGCCCGCCGTGCGGCTCGGGCGGTTCGGATTCCGCCTTTTCTCCCCCTCCTCCAGCGGCCACGCCATCGACTGGTGGGCCCGGACCCACCAGTCATTGGGCGTGAGTGGAGGAGCCCGATGTAGGCAACCGTTCGACTTCTCCTCGGTCGCCGCGGAGCTCAAGAGGGCAACAGCTTTTGCATAAAAGGTAAGCCCCGAAGGGATCGGCTACCCTTTCGCCCTTGCCAACAACAACCGCCATAGCGCCCCATCGTCTCCGCACGCACATTTGCATCCAGCTTCCTTGCGCTCGGCATTCTTTCTGCTTCCTGCTCCCTTGCGATCCGTCCCCATCAATCTCCATGGCTTCACTTCCTAGCCCGCGCCGCTTCAAGACCCGGGATCAGCTGGACGCGGTGCGGCGCCTTCTGGGGTGGACCGCGCCGGCGAATGCTGGGAAGGTCAGGGCCGGCGAGGTTCCCCTCCGCGACCTTGCCGCGGGGAGTTCGTCCTTTTCAACTCGTACATCATGTGCGGGTTGGTTCCTCCAATCTCCTCCTTCTTCCTCTTGCTCCTGGAGGAGTTTGGCCTCCAACTTCACCATCTCACCCCCCACTCCGTTCTCCTTGCGGCGGTCTTCGCGCACTTCATGGAGATGTTCGTGGGGGTGCGCCCCTGCACCACCATCTTCAGACATTTCTATTCCCTGGTCGGGACCGGGAAGAAGCGTGGCGAGATCGGCGCCTACTACTTCCAGCTCCGGCACGGGATGGCCGGTGCCTACATTGCCGCCTTCTCCAGCTCCAAGTGGGAGGACTGGCGTGAAGGCTGGGTCATCGTGGCTGACGAGCCTCACGACCGCCTGGAGCTGCCAACGGGGGGCCCCCAAAGCGACCGGAACACCTGGAAGGCCAGGCCAACAATACCAGCAGAACTCGACCCGGTCCTGAACCGGATCAAGAAGCTGGCGAGGAGCGGCCTGACCTCCATGATGGTGCTGGGCGACTTCTTGAAGCGGCGAATCGCCCCCCTGCAGCATCGGTCCCGGATGGCCTATGTGTACACGGGGCTAAACGACTGCTGCAGGATTGCGCGCGGGCCCGGCGGCGACTTCACTAGGGCGGAGCTGGAGGCAGCGGTCCGGGCGATGACCGGCGAGGTGTTCATCCCGGAGTCCCTGGTCCTCCCAAGCGGGGTGAAGCCCCTGTGCGAGGACCAGGCACTGCGGTCATCGGTCCTGGCGTCGATGCCGACCCTGGATGAGGGCGGCCTGGCGGTCCGGCAGCTGCGAGGAGACCCGAACCGTGGGCTCCAGATCCCAGGTGCCGCTCCTGGTCGCCAGCAACGCCCCAGCGAAGGTACCGGGGAGCCGGGACCCCGAGGTCCGGCCCCCAGCGGAAAGGGAAAGGAGAAAACGCCGGCGCCAGAGCGCCGGCAAGAAGAAAGTGCAGGTGCTGCCCCGGCCCAGAGGAGCGATGAGGCTCAGGGGGCGGCACCTGAGCGGCGCAGCCAAGCCGAAGGGAGCAAGTCCCGGAGGCTCCAGCGCGGCGACGGTTCCTATGTCGGGGAACCGGCGCCGAAGCGCCAGAAGACGGCAGCGGCGGAGGAGCAGAGAAGAACTCCACCCCCCGCGCCGCAACACCGACAACCGGAGAGGGGGCGGGGGGGGACACGACAGTCCCCTCCGCCACCGCCTCCAGGGCGACGTCCGGCGACACCGCCTCCACCGCCCGAGGCCTATCCAGGACCCCGCTCACCGCCACCAGAAACTCCGGCGGCCAGGGACACCTGCCAGGGGTCCGGAGGGTCTTCGGCTGGTTGGAAGATCCCCCCTCAGCCCAGGGCAGATGGGAGTGGTACGACTTCCCGTAAGTGGCTTTGTCAGGATTTTCCATTTCATTTCTCGGCTTCAGGGGCTTAATCAAACAGGTGGTATGGCAGGGCGCAACCTTCAGATGCTCCAACCGGGGGACCCGGCCCCCAGCCAGCGCCGGAGTCCTCGGCATCGGCTCCAGCAGGGCCTCCGCCAGGAGCAGCCCCAGAAGCCTCCGGACCCAGTGGTCCGGAGCTGGAGGCTACTACGCCGCCACGTCCAGAAGCCGCCCCCCAAGAGGAGGCGATGAGGCCCACTGCGGCGGCAGAGGCCCCGGCAACAGCGCCGGGCGCCGAGGTCGGGCCTTCCCCAGGCGAAGCGGCAGCCGAGGGGGTCGCTGCCTCAGCGGAGGCTGCAAGACCAGAGGCAGCGGCGACGGCGACACCGGAGGCAGCGGAGGTGGCGACTCCGGAGGCAGCGGAGGCGGCGGCTCCGGAGGTTGCAGAGGCTGCGGCTCCGGAGGCCCCCGAAGTCGCCAGTAGCGCCGGACCACCAGCGGAGGAGGAGGAGCCGGAGGTGGTATTGGGAAGGTGTCTCCTCCCGAGCACAGCGGAGGTCCCACTCCCCCGGCTTATAGCCAAATGCCAACAAGCTCAACTGGAGCTAGAGGCTGGCATGCGCCGGGAGTGGGAGAAGTTGGAGGCGGAGCGCCAGCGGCTCTCCGACTGGGAGGTCCGCCTGGGGGACCGCATCAACACCGCCTCCGCCTGGCACGCCAAGGAGCGCGCCCAACTTGAGTTGGAGCGCGAAATCCTTCAGGAGAGGCAGGAGGAAGCGCGCGTCCGAGAGGCAGCAGCGCTCCAGCGGGAGAAAGCCGCCACGCGGCGGGAAGCGGAAGCCTTGGAGGGGCTGATTGCCGTGGAGGAGATGAAGCAGGCGGTGGCAGACCGAGAGCGGACTGCCCGGGAGCTGGTGGCGCAGGCCAGGAAGGCGTCCGCGGCGGTCGAGGCGGAAAAGCCACCCTTGCGGATCTGGCGGTGGCGCTGGCAAGGAGAGAAGAGGGGCTGTCCGCCCGTGAAGCAGAGGAGGCGGCACGGCTCCAAGAGCTCCAAAGGCGAGAAGAGGCCGTGGAGGAGGAGCTGGCCGCCGGGACCCGGAGGCTCCAGGAGCGTGAGGCGGCCCTACGGGAGAGGGACGCCAAGGTGGAGGGGCTCCTGGCGGAGCAGCGCGCCGGCATCGACCGGTTAACCAGATGGGTTGGTGCAGTGAATCCTCTGCTAGAGGCACTCGGAGCCAACCCCATCTGGGTACCGGAGGCGCCTTCACCGTTCGGCGCCGCACTCCAGCTGCTGGACTCCACCGCCAGGCGGCTGCAGGACGTGGAGGGCGGCATCCAGGACCTCCTGGAGACAGAAGGACGAGCGGTTGCTCGGGGGATGGCGGAGTACATCCTCACCAGCTTCCGGAGCCATGACCCCGCCGTCCAACTGACTCCCGTCCTGGTCGGGCCCCTCCGGGCGACAGCGGCCGCCGCGCGGGAAGGGGTCCAGGAGGCAGTGGACATGGTCGCGGCCCGCCTCCGACGACGCCCCGGACCAACAGGGAGTGGAAGTGGCTCCGGACCACCAGAGCAGTAGAGCTAGCATCTTTTTGTTATTTCTTTTGTAATATAACTTATGTAATGCTGTGTATATTATCAGTAGTGCATTAAGTATTTCAAGTATTTCGTGCGAAAAACTTAGCTGTTTTCCCGGTTGTCGATCTGCAAAGTGCCAAAGCACTTTTGGGTACACCGAGGTCCCGTGGCCCCCTGGGAGGTAGTCGCAATAGGATGGGACTAGCTGCCATAAAGCCGAGGTCCTGCACATGACTTAGGATCGACGCTTAGTAGACGTCCCCACAGGTTCCCGGTCTGGCCAGCGGAGTCCGCCTAAGTCGCGTAGCAAGCCAGAGCACTAGGACCTGCGTTCAAGGATTAAAAGGGGTCCCGGTCCCTTGGAGCATGGTTCGAGGTACAACGGCGCTCACCCTAGGAGGGCAGGGCGTGCAGGCTTAGGGTACGGAACCAGGCTAAGCGGCTACACAACCCTGGACCCCAGCATAGGGCGAGCGCGTTTCCCTGAAGCCAGTTCACAGGGGACCGGTTCTTTTTCTCCTGTGAAACAGAGGTCCCGGGCAGAGACGTTGCGTAGCAACTTAGAGGAGGTCTCAGGCACAGCACAGACGCGAAGAACACATGGGGGGGGTTAGCGTAATAAGAAGCGAAAAAATACAGGGTCAC
This sequence comes from Panicum hallii, assembly GCF_002211085.1. NCBI lineage: Eukaryota > Viridiplantae > Streptophyta > Magnoliopsida > Poales > Poaceae > Panicum > Panicum hallii. Next base: position 16,338,208 of record NC_038042.1, on the reverse strand, counting down.
ATAGACTTCAAGGACGCATTTGAGAATAAATTTTTCCTTAACGAATTGGTACAGAAGAGTTGTGCGATGTACGCCAGGGGCCGGGTTTATGAGGGCGGACCTCTACCGCCCTGATCCGCACGGGAATGCTACCAATTACAAAGGAAAAATTTCCTCTCAGTCGGGTCCTAGGGATAAAACTTACGGAGGTGCTCAATGTTCCATGGATTGGGTAGTTGCATTCCATCCTCCGCTGCCAAGCGAACAGATCCGGGTCGGCACACCTTTGTCACCTTGAAGGGCCCTTCCCAGCTGGGGGATAACTTGTGCATGCCCTCTCGGTTGAGGATCCGCCTTAGGACTAGGTCCCCGACCCGGAGCTCCCTGTAACGCACAAACCGTTGGTGGTAGCGCCGGAGCGCTTGGTTGTACCGTGCGTTTCGGACTGCTGCTCGCCATCTGCGTTCATCGACAAGGTCCACATCCTGGCGACGCTCTTGTTCCTGCATTTTCTCATCAAAAGACCGGACTCGCAGAGAACCCATGGTGATTTCTGGGGGAAGGCACGCTTCGGCCCCGTAAACCAAGAAGAAAGGGGTTTCCCCTGTTGCCCGGCTGGGTGTGGTCCGGTTTCCCCATAACACACTTGGGAGTTCTTCAATCCACCTTGCGCCATGCTTCTCTAGGTCACAGTAGGTCCGGATCTTGAGTCCCCTGAGGATTTCGGCATTGGCCCGCTCAGCTTGGCCATTGCTCCTGGGGTGCGCCACTGAGGCGAAACAGAGCTGGATGCCCATATCCTCACAGTACTCCTGGAAGTACTGGCTCGTGAACTGGGTCCCATTGTCTGTGATGACGCGGTTCGGGACCCCGAACCGGCACACGATTGACCTGAGAAAAGCAGTTGCTGACGCCTTGGTGATGTTAACCACTGGGGTTGCCTCCGGCCACTTAGTGAATTTGTCAATGGCCACATAGAGGTACCGGTACCCGCCAACGGCCCTAGGGAAAGGTCCCAAGATATCCAACCCCCATACCGCAAAGGGCCAAGAGGGAGGAATCATCTGCAGAGCCTGAGCTGGAGTGTGTATTTGCTTTGCGTGGAACTGACACGCTTTGCAGGACCTTACCAACTCAGCTGCATCCTGGAGCGCTGTCGGCCAGTAAAAGCCATGCCGGAAAGCTTTACCAACCAGCGTGCGGGATGAAGAATGACTTCCGCACTCGCCTCCATGGATCTCCGCAAGCAAGTCGCGGCCCTCTTCCTGGGTGATGCACCGCATGAGGACGCCGTTGGCGCCACGGCGGTAGAGATCCCCTTCTACCACTGTGTATCGCTTAGCCATCCGGACAATACGCTCAGTAGACGCTTGATCTTCAGGAAGGTAATTATCCTTCAGGTAGTCCCGGACCTTAGAGATCCATGCATCGGGACCTTCCTGAGAAACTGGGTGTGGCTCCCTGTGATCTCCGGGACCCTCAAGGGAGCACACAGCCCTTGGCGGGCACCATAGACGGATTGCCGCCGGGACCGCTAGCGTCGAGGTGCTAGTCCGACCCCCCTCGCCCAGGTCGGCAGACTGGGCGGAAGGCTTCAGCAGACGTCTCAGGAAGACGCCCTCAGGCGCGGGTACCTGAGTTGATGCGCTCGCGGAGAGCGCATCAGCTGCTGTGTTGCCTTCGCGTGGAACGTGTTGCAGTTCCAGCACATCAAAGTCCTTCTCCAGTCTCTTCACATGAATGAGGTAGGCTGCGAGCTGGGGATTGTTGCAGCAACACTCCCCCCGGACCTGCTTGATGATGAGTTGGGAGTCCCCTTTGACCAGGAGCTCCCGGACCCCTAGGGACAGAGCCGCCGTGAGCCCAAAGATTAAGGCCTCATACTCCGCCATGTTGTTGGTGGCCTCAAATTCGAGGCGCACCATGTACTTTAACTGCTCGCCACGTGGGTCGATGAGGACCACGCCTGCGCCGGCCCCCTTGCTGCGAGCGGACCCGTCAAAGAAGAGGGTCCAGTGAGGTCCGGTGAAGGCCGGAGCCCTGACCTCCGGACTTGGGGGGTCCGTCCCTTGGTCCGGTCCCCCGGGGGCACCTGGTGCAGGCGTCCATTCCGCGATGAAGTCAGCAAGAATCTGGCTTTTGATGGCATGACGCGGCTGGAAGTCGAGTTGGAAGCCGGCGAGCTCTGCTGCCCACTTGGCGATGTTGCCTGTGGCGTTGGAGTTGTGAAGGATGCCCCTCAATGGATAAGAGGTCACCACCACGATCTTGTGGGCCTGAAAGTAATGGCGGAGCTTCCTGGACGCGACAAGAATAGCATAAAGGAGTTTATGCGTCTCAGGGTACCTGGCCTTTGCCTCATGAAGGACCTCACTGACGTAGTAGACCGGCCTCTGGACGGTCCTGGCTCTGCCAAGTGGGCTGGGTCCTTCAATTTGCGCTGGGGACCCGCCGGCCCCCAAGCTGCCTAGTGCTTCTCCGGGTCGGAACCCGGCCGGACCCTCCGAAGTAGGGCCGGTTGCTGGAGTGGGGGAGGCCGGACCTCCTTCTCTTACAGGGGGTCCACAGGGGCCCCCTGTGAGAGAAACTCGGACCTCTCGGTGACCAGCACCATGCTGATCACCTCAGCCGTTGCTGCAAGATAAAGAAACAGTGTCTCACCTGGGTCCGGAGCGACCAGGACCGGCAAGGAGGTAAGGTACTGCTTCATCTCTTGGAAGGCGCGTTCTGCCTCTTCGGTCCATGCAAATGGGCCGGACCCCCTCATCAACTTGAAGAAGGGAAGCGCCCTCTCCGCCAGCTTCGAAATGAAGCGGCTGAGGGCAGCAAGGGACCCTGCCAGCCTCTGTACATCCTTGAGGCGCGCCGGGGGTCTCATTGCTTCAATCGCCCGGACCTTATCCGGGTTAGCCTCGATCCCCCGGTGAGAGACCAGGAAACCAAGGAGCTTTCCCGCCGACACGCCGAAGACGCATTTCTCGGGGTTAAGCTTGGTGGAGGTCGCTCGTAACTTGTCGAAGACTTGAGCTAGATTTTCTAAGAGGGAATTTGACTCTCTAGTCTTGACAACAATGTCATCAACATACACCTCAACTATATCTCTAACCAAATCACCCAGAGTGATGTTCATTGCACGAGCAAAGGTGGGTAGCGCATTAAGCAATCCATAAGGCATGACTATATAACAATAAAGACCATCCACTGTTACAAAAGCTGTGTGCTTCCTATCATCACTAGCCATTTTGATTTGATGGAAACCAGAATAAGCGTCTATGAAGGACAGCAAATCACACCCGGAGGTGGAGTCTACAATCTGATCTATTCGCGGGAGTGGATAAGGGTCTTTTGGACATGCCTTGTTAAGATTGGTGTAGTCGATGCACATCCGAAGCTTCCCGTTAGCCTTTGGGACCACGACCGGGTTGGCCAACCATACAGGATGGTAGACCTCCTCGATGAAGCCAGCCTGCAGCAGCTTGCGGACCTCTTCACGGATGAAGTTTTGCCGCTCGATGGACTGCTTGCGTGGCTTCTGCCGAACCGGCCTAGCGTCAGGGTGGATCTTCAGATGATGCTCAATCACCTCCCTAGGGATCCCGGGCATCTGTGACGGTTCCCAGGCGAACACATCAACATTTGCCCGGAGGAAGGCGATGAGCGCGCTTTCCTATTTCTCTCCCAGGTTGCCACCGATGCGGGTGGTCTGGGAGGTCTCCACTCCGACCTGGACGGTCTTCACAGGAACATCGTCCTTGTCGGACGGGCGGACCTTCGGTGCCTTAGCCAGAGCCTTGGCACAGGAGGTCGAGGGGTCGGACCCCTGGGCGCCAGTTGCAGGGGAGAGGCCTGTGGCCAGCGCATGGAGCTTTTCGACCGCCACAACGGCCGCGGCACGGTCACTCTGGATAGTGAGGACGCCTACCGGAGAAGGCATCTTCAAGACCAGGTACCCGTAGTGGGCGACGGCCATGAACCGGTACAGGGCCGGTCTGCCGATGATGGCGTTGAAGGGGAGGTTAACTTCCGCAACCTCGAACTGGATGTTCTCGGTACGGAAATTGTCCTCTGTCCCGAATGTAACCGGCAGGGTAATGGTCCCTACCGGGTATACGGGATCCGGGCCCACTCCTGAGAATGGGCGCGATGGAGTCAGCTTGGACTCAGGGATTTGTAGGTGCTTGAACGCCGCATAGCTGATGACGCTGAGGCCGGCGCCTCCGTCGATCAGCACATGGTGAAGGCGAACATTGGCAATAGTGGGTGCTGTAATGAGCGGGAGCACTCCAGCACCCGCCATGTTTTCTGGGCAATCAGATGGCCCAAAAGAGATGGTAGTGCCCTTCCACCGCTGATGGGGCGCCGCCTTCGGCACCCCTGGCTTCACCGAGAGGACCTCCCGGCGAAGGGCCTTGACGTCCCGTCGGGAGACGAGCTCCGTGCTGCCACCGTACATTACGTACAGCTTTTTACGGCGCTCGTCCCGCCGGACTCGGAATCGGACTGCTGGAAAAGTCCCTTGAGGTCTTTGTTGGGGGCTTGATACCCCAACTCTCCTCCGCCGCGGCTGCGTCGACATCGGAGGCTTTCTCCTTACCGGACCGGCGCGGAGGGGGAGAACCTTCCTTGGCGGCTTGGTCACGCCTCTTGCTGAGGCGTTCCGCGAGCTTCTGGATCTCGCGGCACTCAGTGGCACTGTGGCGGGCCCCTGGATGGACAGGGCACGACCCGGGGTCAGTGCGCTGCTGTCGTGGGCGTTTGCCACGGGGGTTTGGCCTCCAGTCGTTGCAGCCGCAACGGCCGGACCCCCGATCCGTGACTTGTCGAAGCCACGGCCCTTCTTGTTCTTCTTTTTGCCGCTGCCGGGCGCAGCGACACTGGGCCCACTCGTTTGAGCAGGTCCCGCCTGGGTCGCAGAGTGCCATGCACGGCCTTCTGCAGCCCGGGCGCACTTGTCCGCCAGAGCGAACAGGGTGGTGATGGCTTCCACCTGGTGGGTCGCCAGCTTCTCTAGCATCTTCTCGTCTCGGACCCCCTGTCGGAAAGCCGTGATAATAGATGCATCGGAGATACGTGGGATGGTTCCACGTACCTTAGTGAAGCGGGAGATGAATGCCCGGAGGGTTTCTCCGGGTTGTTGCCTCACGGCGTGGAGGTGGGCCTCCACGCCATGCTGCTGGTACGCGCTGGCGAAGTTCGCAGTGAACTGTGCGCAGAGCTCACCCCAGGACTGGATGGATCCCGGGGTAAGGTTCATGAGCCAGGTCCGGGCCGGCCCGGTCAAGGCTACATGAAAGTAACTTGCCATAACGGCTTCGTTACCCCCAGCCGCCCGTGATGGCGGTATGTAGACCTGCAGGAACTCTGACGGGTTGGAGGACCCGTCATATTTTTCCGGCAGGTGAGGCCGAAACTTGGACGGCCAGGCGACCGCGCGAAGGTGGTCTGCGAGCGCTGCGCAGCCCACGCACGACACCGGCGCCTGGGTGAGTCCTTGCGGCCTGGCCGTAGCCGCATCGAGCTCTGGGGCAAGGTTCCGACCCTCAATGTTGAGCCGTCGGTTACGTGCTCGCTCGATGGAGATCCTGGCATCCTCTCCCGCATGCCTGCGGTTGAGCTCTGCCCGGAGGTCTTCGGTCCGTGCACTTCTTACTGATGGTGAGTGCACGAACCGGATGCGCCGCCCTGACGACGGCGCTGCCTGGATACAGACCCCCCGCTGAGCCTGGGGAAGCCTGTGCCAGGTTTGAGGAGGCGGTCGACGTCGTCACGCCATTGTCTGTGCGCGTCTGGCGACGCCGCTTCTCCAGGGGGGTTGCGGAGCAACTCCCTGGCCGCCATGAGGGGCCCCTCGGTGGGAGCACCGATTGGGCCACGGAGTTCCCGCTCCCGCTGCGCATGGTGGAGCAGCTCGCGGGGCCACCCTGGAGGCGGGATGGCGCGAGGCGTGTGGCGCCGTGGACGCCACTTCTTCAACCAATCAGGAGGTCATGGTGACCATTTTCCTGCGCCATTGAAGCCGTGGAAATCGACCGAGCGCAAAACCAAACCTAATCCCTAACCTGGCGCGCCAAATGTCGGAGGAATTCTCCAGCCGGGTGGCGGAAAGCACCCGCCTAATCCTAGTCAAGGATGGGTTTTGGAGGAGACTCAGGAGTGCTCGATCGGTGGACAGATGAACGCAGGAAGAACACGAAGGTTTAGAGTGGTTCGGGGCCGCCGGGGCGTAATACCCTACGTCCACTTTGGAATTGTATTGTGAGAGCCTGAATAGAAGCAGCATAAGGTGTGTGTCCAGAACCCGTCTAATGAGTGCACTCTCCCTTTTATAGTTCAAGGGGAGTGCTTACACTGCGCGGGACCCCGACATGTGGGTCCGGCCTGCAGGAGCTGTTCTTCGAGAGATATAGAGTCCTCCATCTCCAGCTCCTCTCCGTAGTCCTCTCAATCGAGAAGTTGATGTGCGTATCCACAGTCAGGATACGGCCGTGTACAGCCTTGTCTTGTACAGTGTTTGGCGTCAGCGTCACCCAACAGTGAAGCCGTGCTGTCACTGTTGGGATGGGACCTTCGGTCAGTGGGCGACACGGGGCCGTCCTGTGGCGCGCGCACTGTTACAGCGCACGCCTTGGGTCGCCTATTACAGGCCATCATCACGCGCGCAGCGCCGTGACGGGACTGCACACAGTCCGCGTACTGTGCGCGGTGATACGACGCGCCGCCCTCAGAACGGGCGGGCTTACCGCGGTGTCAGCTTACCTGCCCGTGTGTCAGTGGCAGGCCGCACTTTTGACTTTGGCGCGCCGACCCAGCTACCGCATTGAATGCGGGTAGGTGAGGAGGAGACCCGTAAGGGGCCTCCGGCCGCAGGCACGCGGCGGGGCCAGCCCCGCTCCTCCCGCAGCGCAGCACGGGCGGCACCGGACCCCTTCCCGGGGAACGGGGGTCCGGGGCCCCCGTGGTTGGCGGAGCGGGCCGGCCTGTGATGGTCTGGCCATCACACATGGCGTCCCGGACCTCCCAGGGGAAGGCCGGGTCCGCAGGGGTTGTCCGAGGGCGC